>NC_057807.1:122978022-123344086 GCF_018294505.1 Triticum aestivum | reverse complement strand
ATGTCGCTCAGACGTCCGACTGTGGCATTTCTTTTAAAGCCCTTTCTGCGATGTCGCTCAGACGTTCGACTGTGGCATTTCTTTTTAAAGCCCTTTATGTGATGTCGCTCAGACGTCCGACTGTGGCATTTTTTTTAAAAGCCCTATCTGCGATGTCGCTCAGACGTCCGACTGTGGCATTTCTTTTAAAGCCCTTTATGTGGTGTCTCTAAGATGCCCGACTGTGGCATCATTTTCCTTATTTTTATTTGTTCACCTTTTGAGGCGTCGCTTCAGACACCCGATCGGTCCTTATTTATGTTCTGTGGAATTTCAGGCGGACTACCGCCGTTTTCCCTTTTTACTTACTCGTTACGCCAGTTTTATTTATTGTGCATTAAGGAATTAATCATGTTGCATCCATGCATGCATTTGTTATATCTTACGTCCGAGCTGTCTTGCGAGTACTTTCAAAGTACTCACTGGCTTGTTGATTTGGCCAGATGCTGACGAAGGCGATCTCATGGATGAAGAGTTCGATAGCGAGCCCGACACTTAGAGGAGTCCTAGTCAGTCTTGTGCGACCCTGGATTTGGCCACTGTTTTATATCCGCTTCCGCTACCAAATAAATTCATCGAGCCTCTCCTCGACGCTCGATGAGATGACAGACGTAGAGTCTTGTATTTCTCTCCCCGCTGTGTTTTTCCACCACCAGCCTATCCTTGAGTCAGTAGTATGTCTCCACACCACTGTGTTCTGTCCGCCATTATGTATGATTATTGGTGTGCTTGTAATAATTTGGTTGAGCAACCGTAGTTCGACCCTGTAATATATTTTATGCTACTGGCTTATTGTATCAAGAATTTGTCTGCCAGTGTGGACGATTCCTCTCATACTGGACTTAAAAGATTGGCTTTTCAATAAATATTTTTATTGGAAAACCGGTCGTGACATGACCTCCCTATGGATCCCCTTTTCCCTCTCTCTCTCGCTCTCTCTCTCTCTCTCTCTCTCTCTCTCGTGCATCCCCTAGACCAATCCGCACCTCCTCCTGTGCCCTCCAACCTCGTCCATGACCGGAGCCGAGCCACCGACCACCGCCTAAATTCTCGTCATCCGGGCCCCCTCCCTATGGGTTACTTTGCACCTCCACTGCCCGCACGGAGCTCCCCCGTACTCCGGTTACTCCTCCCAGCGGCCGAAGCGCCATGCCCGCCATCACCGTCGGCCACGTCCGGCACGGACAGCGCTCTCCTTGACCAAGTCCTCCCCGGCATGCGTGTGACCCGTGGCTAGAAGCGCCTCTCTATGCTGATCACGCTGGTGGGCAGAGCATCGCTGGAGATGCTCTGTAACCCCGGCAATCGCCGGCAGGAGCCACTCCTCCCCGCGGCCGGAGCGCGCGCGAGGGGTTGAAGGCGACCTACCACTAGGCCCCGTGTGTCAGCGACCCAGTGGGCGGGCCCTGACCATTTAAGTGGAAATGACTTTGGCCTGATCCGCTTCCCTCGCTCGAAGGCGCACCCCCGTGAATACGCCTTCGACGTCGCCCGTGTCGCCCACACGGCCGAGCAGCTAGGTCGGCCCACTGCTATCTTTCGCCCGGTGCGCTGGATAAGGGTGAAGCACTTTTTCCTTTTCTTTTTCTTTTCGAGTGAGCTTCTAAAATCCATAGTTAATTCATTTCATGTCCAAATTTGATGATTCAAATTTCCAGAGACTCCATAAATGAAGTTCTATTTAATGAGCCACAGTGAACATTTTTAGTCTGCCTAGTTTCCACTGGATCTAATAAATAGGTCATTTATACCCCTAAACCAGCTTCCAAAATTCATAGAATATTCATTTGGTATCCAAATTCAGTAAGACCAATTTCTAAATGTTTCTAAAATCATGCCTGGTTTAATGAGTACTTTTACTCATTTTAATAAATAGGCATTCTATAGAAAACTTGCAGATCCATTAAATCCCTTATATCCTTCATATTGAAATGTTCCAAAATATCCACTTATCCAATTCCATTGAAATCACTTTGGTCATTCCCCATATGACCAGAGGTATCCTAGAAAAGTCCAGTTTGCATTTTTAGAGCACTTTTATTTTTGCCTTGTTGTGTTGCTTATTTTGATTGTTTCCGACGTTAGTTGGCGAAGTAGACGGAGTACTTGGAGAAGGACCAGAAGATTTCAAGACTCTGATGAACCAGGCAAGCAGCCCTTTGACCATGATGAACCCTTTTTTATCATAGTAGCATTTCTTTCGTGATTGTTGAATGCATGATATCTTGAATGGAAACCTTGCTAGGTTTGCCTTCGTTGCATACCCCGTTGATACTTGCATTGTTCATGACCCTATCCTTGTTTAGAATTGTGTTGGTGGGTGTCGGTGTCCAAACTGGCGGATCTCGGGTAGGGGGTCCCGAATTGTGCGTCTAAGGCTGATGGTAACATGAGACTGGGGACATGATGTTTTACTCAGGTTTGGGCCCTCTCGATGGGGGTAATACACTACTTCTTGCTTGATTGATCTTGACGATATGAGTATTACAAGAGTTGATCTACCACGAGATCGTAGAGGCTAAACCCTAGAAGCTAGCCTATGGTATGATTGTTGTTGTTCTATGGACTAAACCCTCCGGTTTATATAGACACTGGAGGGGGCTAGGGTTACACAGAGTCGGTTACAGAGAAGGAGATCTACATCCAAATCGCTAAGCTTGCCTTCCACGCAAAGGAGAGTCCCATCCGGACACGGGACGAAGTCTTCAATCTTTTATCTTCTTAGTCCAACAGTCCGGCCAAAGTACATAGTCCGGCTGTCCGGATACCCCCTTATCCAGGAATCCCTCAGTAGCCCTGAACCAGGCTTCAATGACGATGAGTCCGGCGCACAGATTGTCTTCGGCATTGCAAAGCGGGTTCCATCTCTGAATACTTCAAGGTCAATTTTGAACACTTAATTCACTGACAATAATTCACAGATCTAATCCGCTGACAACTCTTTGTAACATGACATCACGCCACGGCCCGGCCTTTATTCGAACCATTTTTTACAACCAGCTACCGCACACGCAACGAGGCGGTTTCTTTGGCACGTCTTGTCGAAGTAGAGATCGTGTCCCGCTTATCGTGGGATCCTCATCAATACGGGTATGGGTAACCACACCACGCCTGTTGGTGTGACTCCGTGTTTTTAGGCATGTCCCAAACGTTCATGTTGGGGATGCTTGATATCCTCCCCCTTTATACAGGGGTCAAGGCCTATCCCTTTCTTACCACGCTTGCGCTTTCCTGCCTCTCGAGCCCAAACGCCCGAAGCTCAAGCTTAGGTACTTTGGATCTTCAATCATGTCCGGATCCAACCTTCATGGTCGGTGGATTGCCTCCTCTGTCACAGAGGAGGACATTGCGAAGCTCAGGGAGGCCAGATATCTGACCGCCGATGTCAAGCACAGGCTTCCCGCCCCTGAGCAGATCATGCCCACTCCGAACCCAACAAGAGTGTCGTATTTGTTTATCACTTCCTCCGAGGTTTGGGCTTAACTCTTGATCCCTTCATGAGAGGGCTCATGTTCTACTACGGGCTAGATTTTCATTATCTAGCTCCGGATTCCATCCTTCACATCTCGTCGTTTGTCGTCCTTTGTGAAGCTTTCCTCCACATCACCCTACACTTCGGGCTATGGCTCAAGACCTTCACTGTGAAGCCGAAGGTGGTTGAAGGGCGACACGCGGAGTGCGGATAGGCCGCAATAAGCAAAAATGCTGATGTTCCATGGCCAGAAGGTGCCTTCCCGAAGGTGTCGCATATGTGGCAACGGAGGTGGTTCTAGGTCACAGCTCCCCGAGGCACAACGTGGGCGGCTGCCCCTGCCTTCCGCTCAGGTCCTCCGCCTCAACTGGTGTCGTGGACCAATGCGGGACTGGACTGGGGGCCTGCTAATGACGTACCGACATTGTAGAGCCGTATTCGGGAGCTTCTTGAGAGGGAAATCGATCTCGTCAGAATCATTCAGGTAATGCTGGTTCGGTGGATCCTGCTGTGCAAGCGTCGGCCTCTCTGGATGTGGGAGTTCAATCGGGAAGGTCCGCGAACCATTCAACACTTCTTCAGCATGACGCTCGAAGGGATGTATAAGTTATTCTTCGGACCACAAGTGAGGTGACCGGACACCATCGAGGATGCGGGCCTGAGCTGCCACCGCCCAGATACCAAAGTGAGTTACCCCGTAATCGACCACTTCGCATAAGCTTAATACACCATTATTCTGAAAATTTGTCCGCGACCAGGATTGGCTCAGCAAGGTGGAGAGAATCAGGTGTCCGACCCCACTTCCCGAGGGCTCGCCTCACCCTGCAATAGCCAGGATGCTTAAGTGCGCATTGAACCAAGTGCCCTCGGGGAAAGGGGAAGATAAGAATAGAGGAGCCGAACTCCACACGTTGCACATCCAAACCGGGGGAATTACTGTCTCCATGAAGGAGGGTAATCGGGGAGGTTCTTCCAAGGTTCCCTCCCCTCGCGGGAAGAAAAGGGCTGCCTCCGAAGATTTGGAGACGGAGGTGCCTAAGCAAGGGAAGAAAGCTTCACCAGGGTGCCCTGCCCCGAAGGGCGTTCTCACCGCATCGTGCCCGCAAATGGGCCAGCCCTCCACCGAGCTGTAAGTTAATGATAAACAATAAGCTATTGCTTTTTCTCTGAGAACAGTAACCAGGATCTATTTTTTGCAGGCCGGCTAGTAGCTCGTCTCAACAGGGTTTGTCTTTGGGGGATCTTCTTCCGGAGATGATGGAGAGTGAAACCCCACCTGCCTCTCCGCCCCATGGGGCAGGCAACCCTGAGGTGTCGTCACGGAGCAGCCCAGATGAGGCCGGAAGCTGACACTTCGGCCGCCTCGAGCCTGGCGCATTCGCCCCCCTTGGAGGGCGATGAGAAGGGTCCGGAACAGTCTGGTGCCCGGCCGAACACGCTGACGGGCCTCCTGGAGCAGGCTGCTCTCTCAGAGGGTCACCGTACGCTAATGGGTAAGGTGTTGGAGAATGTTTCATCTGCCACAAGAGGGTTAAATGAAGCCTTTGGAAGTTTTCTCAAGGGCTTCGAGGTACGTGATAAAACACGTAATTTTTGATCGTTCCGCACGCGCTAGGTGTGCTCTGTATAGATAGTAGCCCCTGAGACTCTGGTTGCCAGCCCTAGGCAGCAAACGGAGGATCACACTAGCAGGTAATGATCGTACTGCATTTGTGCACAGGTGGCTAAGAGTCCGGCGATAGACCGGAATTCTGTTCGCCCAACTAAGGCGACAGAATGATGTGGTAGATACCGACATCACGCTTGCAAATAAGTAGCTTGACGAGTCACAGAGTATGCGCTCGTTTTTTCCTCATTTGTTTTTAGGAAATACGAAGAGGATTGTAATATTAATATGATATGTTGTAGCTGCAGGAGGAGTTGCTGCTATTGAGGACCTGATGGCAGAACTTGCCCTAGCCAAGGAACAAGCCCGGGTTAGCAATGCGGCTGCCCTAAAGGCAGCCGAAAACTTGAGAGCCGAACAGGCTGCTCATCGCCGAAGCGAAGAAAAGATAGCCGAGATGGTTGTGGAGCTGAGGGACGCCGCCGGCCGGTATGAGCTTCTCGAGAAGGAGAATCAGGCAAAGGCAGCTGACCTGAAGAAGGCACTAGATGCGGCTAAGGAGACACGCTCTGAAATTAGAGACGCACGGGAGGAGCTTCGACAAGCCGGAGAAATCGCGGCTGGAAATCCCTATTTATTGCAGATGTAGTTCTTAGATTCAAAGTATGCTCCTTTGGATCAACTTTGGAGCACTGCAGATGAGTATGCGGACTTGGCGAAAAGTATGGCTGATGCGACCAAGTTATTCAAAGATCATAAAGATAATGAAATAGAAAGGCTATTCTGGTCGCAATTTAGCGCTCCAACGCGCTCATTGCCATTAGTGAGAAGATGGCCGCTATAGCAGAGCTCCATAGGTTGTCCGCTCTTGCAATGAGGTCTATAATAGACCATCTATGGGCGAAGGGACCAAAGCCGGACAGTTACTTTCGTTGAGTGCAGCAACTGTTTGGCACCAGATCTCGAATTGATGTCGTGAAGAGGTCGGCGTGCATAGAGGGTGCGCGGATGGCTCTTGCCCGTGTTAAGACCTATTGGGCAGATATGGAGGCCACCAGCATTGCAAACCAGGGTCCGGCAGGAGGCCAAGACCCAGCCGAGCACTATTTTGAGCAGGTCCTAGAAGGTGCTCGTAGAATAGAGGCTCAGTGCTCGAAGAATCTCATGTTCGAGTGACAAATCGATTACTTGCAAACAATCATGTGTGAAATATAGAGGCTTTTTTATACATTTGCCTGAAAGTGTTGTAATGCCTCCTGTGCGGCCGTTTATGTATTAATATAACTTGAAAGTTAGCAGTCGTTGGCTTTAGCCCCCACGCATATAATGCGGGGGTGTTCGAAAAAATATATGCGTAATCACACTTGATCCAACGTCTTGGTCCATTAAGGAGGTGATAGCACGTCGAACCATGCAACCGGACTATATAGATGTAACACTTTCACTTAGCCATAGGAGTTTAATGGCGGGGCTACTGAGTATCCCCTAGTACATCCGCATGTATCCGTATAGGGGCACGTTTGTACGTGACCGGGATCGGTCCTTCGTTAATGCGGAGGAATCCTATAGATTCTGATGAGTCTTCGAGTGGTTGACCAGTCTCTCGCTGTATCATGACAGTCAGTTTTCGGCTTTCTCTACTGAGGTGCTCATCCGGAATAACTAGGGCACAATTGCAGTAGTTCTCCTTTGGCCGCCTTAGCCGATAGAACGGAACGTAAGGCAGCAAACCCAGGAGTCGGGCAAACGCAACATTTGACCAAAGACATGATTCGGAGCTGATGCATATAAGGCCAAACTCGCGACGCCGAACACTCCCGAAGGTATTCAGACTTTATAACGTATACTGGGCTGAGCAACGCCCTTGATTATGAACCCCGTATTTCCAGGTACGTGCGTTGATCTGTCGTGGCGAAATTCCTATAACGCCAGTATCCGCTGTGGGTGTATTGAATACCCATGGGATGTCAAGCAACAAAAGACAATAAAGAAGGTTTACACAGGGGCTTAATCTAAAGAGAAACCTTTGAGCAGGGCCCTGATGCATGTCTGCGCCTTTGTCTCTGTTGTGCCGTATCCTGGAAGGGTGTAGCACGAATAGTGTCTGTAAAAACGAAAACTCATACAAAGGAGTAAGTCGTGCGACAAGTTAGTTATTCTTAATGGATGTTAGAGATACGAGATATTTGCCTATTAATGAGGCAAGCCGAATTGTGGGCTTTATATTTGCAGCCCCTGGTATCATTTATGGGGATATATGTATAGCACCCAGCTCAGGTTTATCTGAGCTGTTGTTGAAGATGGTGCACTGGACTCGTCTAACTGTGTCCGTGTTCTTGATGACCGATCATGCGTTCTGGTGGGAGAGGCTGCTTAATGTCTGGCTATAAGAGCCGCTGCATACTGCTCTGTGTTTCCGCTAACAGTTATGACGCCACGTGGACCGGGCATCTTAAGTTTAAGGTAGGCGTAGTTCGGTATTGCATTAAAGCAAGCGAAGGCTATTCTTCCGAGTAATGCATGATAACCGCTGCTGAAGGGAGCAATGTCGAAGAGTAGTTCCTCGCTTTGGAAGTTGTCGGGAGAACCGAATGTTACCTCTAATACGAGGGAGCCCCAGCAGTGGGCCTCAACACCTGGTATCACTCCGTTAAAGGTGGTTGTCGATGTCAAAACCGGCGGATCTCGGGTAGGGGGTCCCAAACTGTGCGTCTAGGCAGATGGTAACAGGAGACGAGGGACACGATGTTTTTACCCAGGTTCGGGCCCTCTCGATGGAGGCAAAACCCTACTCCTGCTTGATTAATATTGATGATATGGGTAGTACAAGAGTTGATCTACCACGAGATCAGAGAGGCTAAACCCTAGAAGCTAGCCTATGGTATGATTGTTGTATATATCTATCAACTAGCCTGGCCTCGGTTTATATAATGCACCAGAGGCCTAGGATAACAAGAGTCCTAGCCGAATACGCCGGTGGGGGAGGAGTCCTTGTCTTGATCGCCAAGTCTTGCGGAATCTTCCTTGTATGTGACAGCTGTCCGGACTGGCCCATGAGTATATGGCCATGGGGGTCCTCGGCCCAATTTAACAGATCGGGAGATGACGTGGTGAGTACCCCCTTGTCCAGGACACCGTCAGTAGCCCCCTGAACCGGTCTTCAAGTTAGGGACGCTCCTCGATTCTTCCGAACCGTTCTTCATCTTCAGTCGTCGGTCTTGAAAACTGGTTCAACAAATCTTCTCATCTTCGATCTTGAGGATCGCCGAAATGCATTCGACGAGTTTACACGTCGGGTATCCGAGGAGCCCCTTTAAGTTTCCGGCCTATATCAATGCCTTGTTACTTGTATGCCACACCTCAGGTTTGAAGTTGTTTCCGGGCGGCAGCGTCCTCTTGCGTCCGAGCTCCAAATCCGGACTGCATTCGAGGTATCTTTTGCAGCCGAGCACCAATGCCGGACTGCTTCCCAGCTCTAACGCCGGACTATGTATCCGAGCTCCAACGCCGGACTGTATCCGAGCTCCAACGCCGGAGTATGTATCCGAGCTCCAACGCCGGACTGTATCCGAGCTCCAACACTGGAGTATGTATCCGAGCTCCAACGCCGGACTGTATCCGAGCTCCAACGCCGGACTATGTATCCAAGCTCCAACGCCGGACTGTATCCGAGGTGTCGTAAATCACCTTGGTTCAAAGAAGTTTGAAGGAGTTTAGCCGAGCTTAATGCCTTCAATGCCCTCTATGGAGCCAGCCACTAGCGCCCGAGCTTTATGCCAGATGACTTCCGAGGTGGTTAATCACCTCGGTCAGGGGCTGATTTTTGTTCAATGTTTTTTATTGTTGCAATTTATTCTCTAACGAGATATATAGCTAGTAGCTCTTAAGGTGTGTATCGGTCTGAAACCCAAGATGCACCTAAAGGATGACATAAGACCGCTGATCCCAGTAACCGCTGAGACTCAGGTTGATTTGCAAAATCAGCCTGAGGATCAAGTCCTAGCTCGGCAGAATACTTCGGGACACAAAAAGCGGCGTGCTCAGTCCTCAAGACTCAGTTGGGTGCGGCCGACCAACCTGAGGATCAAAATCTCCTCGGAGACTGTATTACACTTAATTTTTTTTGCATTGGACAGGCAATGCAGTAGCCCCCGAGACACTGGTCGGGTGGCAACACCAGATCAGGGGATCGATGTGCCCCTTTAATATTTGTAAATAATAAGCCCGAAGCCCAGTAGCCCCCGAGCCTTAATGCGAGCACGGGTGGCCGAATTAAGGATTGATATCCATAGTAAAATCACAAATTATGTGTAATGACTCTATGTATCCAAGTACTTTACGTCATTAATGCTCGGATCCGCATTGTACAAAACTTTGTTGACCGACCATCGGCTTCCACCTCCTCGGCCAATAGCCGAGGAGTGTTTGTCCTACTTTATAAAGCCTTTATGAGGGCAAAGATTTACAACAAACAAGGCAATCTGGCCATACGGTTTTATAAACAAAGGTACGCAGAGGGATATGTTATATTACTGTTTAACAGAAGAAATGTCTTCCGAAGAAAATAGTCCCGCTATCGGTTCCTTTCTTTTGGTTGTCATGCTAAGCATGATCATGAAACCTCAGCTCTAATGTAAGAGTAAAATATCGAGGATTTAGTTTGGGAGGCTAGTTAATAGCCCTCGGTAGTGTTCGGTGACAGTCGAGGTCAAGCCGTAAACACTTCGGCCATTGTTATGAATGGCCCGTGGTTTAACACCATCATCGGATCACTGACCAGTTTACGCTTATTGTGACAGTCAGTTTTCGGCTTTCTCCACTGAGGTGCTTAACCATGTGAGCTGGAAGCACAATCGCAGTGGTTCTCCCTTTGCACACCTAGCCAAACAAAGCAGAACGTAGGGGGCAAGCGCAGGAGCCAGGCAACCCAACTATTGACCGAAGACACAATTCGAAACTGATGCATATAGAGCAATATCCGAGAATGTTTTTGCCAAATCTCTAAAGGTGTCCGGCGTTGCACTGCGAGACTTGTGCTGAAAACACACAATAGTTTAAAAGTGCCATGGGCTAAAAAGCCAAAAAACTTATTCAAAAGGTTAATGTCCGAACTAGATCAAGTGTTCGGTGCCAATCCAAAAATTGGACTTTAGAAAAAAAAAGGTGCTTCTACCGTGCTTTAACATGACACCTCCTATCTCAAAACTTCAAGCGGGTCAGCCTACGGCTTCAACCTCCTATCCCGAAGGCGGAGTACTTCTTACTAGGCCAGTTTAGCAAACTAAACTCTAGCGGTTTTGAGAGAGAAATTGGGCTCCCCGGCTAGTGAGCACACACTTGTGTCAAAAAAGGAGTGATAAATAATAATAAAAACTTTGCAACAACTAAGAAGAAAAACACTTATTATAAAACGGCTCAAATAAACATAAGAGCCCCCAAGTGACTTGGGTAAAAGAATGATTGTATGTACCGAAGTACTTGTATCATATCTATGTTCAACCAAACTTTAAACACGTCTTAACCGACCATCGACTTCTCCCTCTTCGGTCAAGGACCGAAAAGTGTTATGTACTCCATCTGTAGAGAATATCGATGGTGTTTCCAATAACCAGGCAATCAGGCCATAAGGCTGTAACAGACAAAGCGTGCTCAGGGAGCTTATGCTATATTACTACGAAGTGTAAGAAGCATCTTCGAAGAAAATAGTACCCCCACCGTTACCTTTCTTCGGTGCTCATTGTGATTATGAGACTTGTACAATAGATTTTTTGTACTCATGAGTTCCATTGTGTGCCGACCATCATTGAAAACTATAAGAGCGCTAGCTTTTGGCTTCACCCAGTCTGAGGTCTGGCTCGGATGACCCGATCGTGACAATCGCAGAGGTGCTCCCTTTACTCCCTAGCCGAACAATCGAGAACGTAGGGGTAAACATAGGAACGAGGCAACCCAGCTTGCAAATCACTTAAGTCAATATGGTGCATATTGTGGCGTAATACACGAACAAGGAACGAAGCCGTACAAGTATAATCATACGCAAGAGGAAAAAGCTTCATGAAGGAAGCCCCCAAGTAAACGGGGTATTTGAATTTGCGCGTCACAAACAAAGTTTGGACTAGGAAATTTATACAAGCAACTTTTTTCCAAAAAAGTATAATGCTTGGTCGAACCGAACACAAGTTAAAAACTTAAAACTTTGAGCATGAAGGCAACTTAGCTGGTTAATGTGTTCGGTATTGATGACGCGGTCTGAGCTTGATGTGGGACAAGGTTCTATCCCCAAGCCGGTCCCAAGGTGGCGGAGCAAAGCGCTCGACACTCCGAAGTAGTGACATAACACGGTCAATGCAGGACGGCAGGGTGATGCTGAAGTCCCCGGCATGGGGTAATGAAGTGTTGACGAAGCCCCCTGTCCAGCCGAGGTGACGCCAAAGGATATAGTCCGGCTGGATCATTTTCCTGTGCACAAAAAATAGTGCAAACCGGAGATAATAGTAGTAATAATAATAAAAAATACGTTGCATAACAAATAATTTATGAAAAGTGAATAATAAAAGAAATATGGCTTGGCGCCGAAGTCAATGTCGATGCAGGGCAGCGGCGTGATGCGGCAAAGGCATGGCAAGGCCTGAATTCACAGGTCGGTTCGAGTTCTGGATGCGGCGTTCGCCGGACTATGTACGGAAACTGACCGAACCACCATGCGACCGCCGTTAGTGCGGCTACCATTTGATAGACGTGCGTACATATGATAGACAAACCAGAGTAATAATTCGTTGGGAAAAATGAACTCAAACAAGCAAAAAATACTAGCATTAATAGCACCTGGCTTATTTGTTGTAGCAATCCAAAGAAAGTTGATTCCCACAATTTGGACTCGATCCGCACACCTATCGTCTGATGGGCGATAAAGCAACGGCATGACGATGCTGGCAAAGGTTGGCTCACCGAGGCAAAGCCCTCGGTCCAGCTAACGTGATGAAGCTGGTCGGCTGGTGACGCCGAATTCTCCAAAGTAAGTTGATGAAGAGATGGCGAAGTCCTTGGTTTAGCCGAGGTGACGGAGCAGGTCGATAAGGAGACGTTGCAGCTGCTGTGTCAGCCGAGGTGTTGAAGTAGTTCAGTGTGATGGACATCGGCTCGATGAAGCAACAGTTTGGCCATACCGATGCAGGTCGTAGCTCGTGACGTGGTCAATGCTGGCTTGATGAAGTCACCGTGCCGCGATGCCGGTGTGCCCGTTCTGTGTAATCCATGGGGGCGGAGATGTTGGTGACGATTTATCCTTCGCGATGCCGAACTATTGTTCGGCTGGCCGACATGATGATCCGAAGAAAGTGAGCTCGGCTCAACAGAGCGATGACGTGTCTACCGCAGGTCGGCCGCCGTGGAGTGATGTTGTCGGGCTAGTTTGACACCGGCGCGACGGTGAAGTTCGTATTGTAAGAATACTTTTAACAATAGTGGGATGTGTTTGGGAATAAAACACAATACCCCATACGAAAACGTCCTTCAAAAAGGATGTCCAAAATCCCATTCGTAAAGAAGATGAACTTGGGTCGGATTCGTTCTCGCGCAGAAAACAAATCCGAAAAGTGATGCACTAATCGGAAGGTTCCCGGAGTTCGGACGGTCGGATCGAGCTGAATTTTTGGCAGGTGGTAGATATGGGAATTCTGCAGCCGATCAACAGTTGGATTTTCCAAAGGACGTCCGAGCTAGATGATGGGCACCCCGCTCCAAACTCGTCCGAATTCTCGTTCAGATTCAACACGGCTCCGGTATATCGGAGATAGCTGGAGATTCCTCCATGGAACTCGATGAAATTTTTCAGGGTTGTTGTAGATTCAATTCCGCACTATTCCACCGAAGCAATCGTCGAACCGACGCTCGAGGAGGCGGTGACAGCGGAGACAAGTTCGCTGTCCAGAAAAACAGCACGGTCGCCCAAGGGCAATGTTGACGTCGAGCCCCCGGGCTCCCTGGATGATTACTCAATGGTCTTGATAGAGATCAGAGTTGATGTTGATGAAGGCCCTCATCCGAACATGACGGTCGGAGGCAGGGCATAGTCCTTGGTCGAACCAAGGTGACCAGTCGAGCTGGTGACGAAGATGCCGAAGTCGCAGTTGATCTGCAGGCGAGCCATCGACCCTTTGTCGAACACACAGCGGAAATCTCATTGAAAGCACCAATGTCAGTGTCAAAACCGGCGGATCTCAGGTAGGGGGTCCCGAACTGTGCGTCTAGGCGGATGGTAACAGGAGACGAGGGACACGATGTTTTTACCCAGGTTCGGGCCCTCTCAATGGAGGTAAAACCCTACTCCTGCTTGATTAATATTGATGATATGGGTAGTACAAGAGTTGATCTACCACGAGATTAGAGAGGCTAAACCCTAGAAGCTAGCCTATGGTATGATTGTTGTATATATCTATCGACTAGCCTGGCCTCGGTTTATATAATGCACCAGAGGCCTAGGATAACAAGAGACCTAGCCGAATACGCCGGTGGGGGAGGAGTTATTGTCTTGATCGCCAAGTCTTGCAGAATCTTCCTTGTATGCGGCAGCTGTCCGGACTGGCCCATGAGTATACGGCCATGGGGGTCCTCGGCCCAATTTAACAGATCGGGAGATGACGTGGTGAGTACCCCCTAGTCCAGGACACCGTCAGTGGTGTTACTTTAGCTTATTCTGGATGGGTCTATCCCCATCTTGCGGATGGTGTCCTGATATATCAGATTAAGTCTACTACCGCCGTCCATTTGGACTCAAGTGAGATGGTATCCATCGATTATTGGGTCGAGCACCAAGGCAGCCGATCCTCCATGCCGGATACTGGTCGGGTGGTCCTTGTGATCAAAAGTGATCGGGCAGGCCGCCCAGGGGTTGAATTTGGGGGCGACAAACTCTGTTCGAGTTACGTGGACCATGTTTACTGTTTTGACTTCTAGTGGGAATTTTTTCTGTCCCCCAGTGTTCGGCTGGCGAGGCTCATCCTCGTGTTCACTTGGCGTTTCCCTTCCCTTGTGTTCAGCGTTTAACTTGCTGGCCTGCTTGAAGACCCAACATTCTCTGTGAGTATGATTTGCAGGTTTTTCGGAGGTGCCATGGATTTGGCACAATTTGTCCAGGACTTTATTCAGGCCGGACGGTCCCTCTTTACTGCCCTTAAATGGCTTCTTTCCTTGAGCGGGTCGAGAGCCCCTGAATCCGGTGTTGACCGCCGTGTTGTCCGGACTATCATCATTGTTCCGACGCTTGTGCTTAGTGCGCCATGGCTTCTCATTGCCATCTCGAATTTTGGATGTGCCTGGGTCACTGGTGCCTCTACGGGCCAGCCAGCTGTCTTCGCCCGCACAAAAGCAGGTCATAAGGCTTGTTAAGGCCGCCATCGTCCTTGGCTTTTCTTGGCCGAGGTGCCTAGCAAGCCACTCGTCCTGGATACTATGTTTGAAGGCCACTAAGGCTTTGGCATCCGTATAGTCAACAATCTGATTCTTCTTAATGAGAAATCTGTTCCAAAGCTTACGGGCTGACTCTCCGGGTTGTTGTATTATGTGATTTAAATCGTCTGCATCTGGAGGTCGGACATAGGTCCCTTGAAAATTGGCCCTGAAAGCATCCTCAAGTTCCTCCCAACTTCCAATTGAGTTTCGGGGAGGCTCTTCAACCAATGCCGAGCTGGTCCTTTCAACTTGAGTGGAAGGTATTTAATGGCATGGAGGTAGTCCCCACGAGCCATGTGTATGTGAAGGATAAAATCTTCAATCCAGACCCCAGGGTCTGTCGTTCCGTTGTATGCCTCTATGTTCACGGGTTTGAATACCTGTGGAAATTCATGATCCAGCACCTCATCGGTGAAGCACAAAGGGTGCGCAACCCCTCTATATCTGGATATGTCGCGGCATGTTGTCGGTTGCTGTTGCGTCCAGTGTTCATTCTGAACTGGTATTCGATCAGTGTGATCATTGTGGTGACCATAATCCCGCGGCGGAGCATGTCCTCTGGATCCGTAGATGGACCTGGCCGCACCGGCCCTTTTGTCCAGGAGCTCACGTAAATCGTGTGCGGTGTCAATGGCTGCTCTATCGCGGCCATGAAGTGGTTGGTCCGGCCGAATGGCCGTATTGTTCTTTGGCGGAATGGACGCTGCGGCCTCATCGTCAAATTCGGGTAGCAGCTTGTGTTTTGGGTAGCTCTTTGTGTGGCGATCGTCGCCACATTTTCCTTCAGTGTCTAGCACCTTATTCCATCTTTGGTTGAGCGTATCTTGCGCGGCTTTAAGCCTTTGCTTCTGCTTCTTTAGGCTCCTCGCCGTGGCCATAAGCCTTCTGCGGAGGTTATCTTGTTCAAAGCATTTTTCCGGGATGATAAATGCATCGTCAACCGGACTGTCCTCCCCTCCGTGGGCAGTTTGATGAGTTCGGGCCTCGGGATCACTATGATCGGGCATTTGTTCGGCGTGGCCTGACTCTTCTTGCTCCATTGCTGGGTTCATATTGTTGCCTTCGGAGTCAACCAGAGTGTCATTTTCCTTATGCTGTTATTGCTATTTTTACTGTCACTGGACTTAGAGCGGCGCCTGCGCCGTCGTTTTTGTTTTTGTCTGGGGGGTTTATCCTCCGTTGTGTCCTTTTTGTCATCGTCGTCTCCCTTAGGCGTGTCCACCATATAGATATCGTATGATGAAGTGGCGGTCCAGCGCCCCATGGGAGGTGGTTCCAGATCGTCCCCTGCGTCGACGTCCATACCATCGATGTCATCAGAGTCGAAACAAGCGTGTCTGTTAGGTCATCGATAGTGGCTATGAAGTGGGTGGTGGGTGGGAGGCGATTTTGTTCGTCATCCATGTCCCACTCGGGCCGAACATAGTTCGGCCGAGAGTCTTCTGTCAAAGAGAGAGACTTTAATGAATTAAGTGCTTCGCCCAAGGGAGAGTGCTAAAAGATATCCGCGGCAGTGAACTCCATTACTGGAGCCCAATCGGACTCGATGGGGCCGGGCGCGCGAGGTTCAGAACCCACATCCGGACACAAGTCCGGGGGTCCGATGATGCAGATCTCCTTAATGGCGGAGTCTGTGTTTGGCTCTACCGTCTAAGAGTATGCGGCCTCCATGGTGGGGTCCATCCACCCGTCCTTGGATGACGCAATCTGCCCCGGATTTAGGTCCGGAGCCGCAGCAGGGGCGATATCCTGAATACAGTCCGACAACAGATTTAAGTCGTGCTCGTCGTGATTGTCTAGGGCTCCTGACGTAGGCCTGAATCCATATAAGATCGAGTCTCCGTGGATATCGTCCGTGCGATTCAAGTTTCTGAACCTGGCCAGATGGCCAGGGGCGTAGCTGTCGATCTGCACCAGATGGCCAAGCGAGTTGGCCTGTAGTGCGAAGTCGCCGAACACGAAGATTAGTCCAGGGAGAAAAGCCTCACCATGGACTGCGTTGTTGAAGGTTGGGGGAGCCATCGAGCCTTACAGTGGAGACACAGAGGAACTCTCAATGAAAGCACCAATGTCGGTGTCAAAACCGGCGGATCTCGGGTAGGGGGTCCCGAACTGTGCGTCTAAGGCTGATGGTAACAAGAGACTGGGGACACGATGTTTTACCCAGGTTTGGGCCCTCTTGATGGAGGTAATACCCTAATTCCTGCTTGATTGATCTTGATGATATGAGTATTACAAGAGTTGATCTACCACGAGAACGTAGAGGCTAAACCCTAGAAGCTAGCCTATGGTATGATTGTGTTGTTCTACGGACTAAACCCTCCGGTTTATATAGACACCGGAGGGGGCTAGGGTTACACAGAGTCGGTTACAGAGAAGGAGATCTACATCTGAATCGCCAAGCTTGCCTTCCATGCAAAGGAGAGTCCCATCCGGACACGGGATGAAGTCTTCAATCTTGTATCTTCTTTGTCCAATAGTCCGGCCAAAGTACATAGTCCGGCTGTCCGGATACCCCCTTATCCAGGAATCCCTCAGTGGGTTGTAGAAATATGCTATAGTTGTTGGGTGAGCAAAATGGTCAGAGTTATGCATGGTAAGAAACAAGTGTGGTTTCACATACTTGCAAATAGCCCCAGTGGGTGCCACTAATGCCCCTGGGAGATGATGATGAACTAGGTCACTACTTAGTGGAGAGGTAGTGTACCGAGGCTTGATGAAAGTGTTATTTACATAGATGGATTAGATTTAAGATATTTTGATCGTCCAACCCTACATGCACAACCACTCTACCCTTATATGGGAAAGGGCATTACTGATTACCTAGTTCGTGCTAACATGGATGCCCACATTACTAGTGACGGCAGTGATTTGTGGTCACTCTCGGGACGGGGTCGTGCCAGGTAGGCGGCCATGACTGTTTTTACAGGGCACTGGACACACCGTTGGTACCCCCGTGCTTGTGATATGTGATGAATATGGGAGCGTGGCTCCACAAAAATAATTTTTTATGTGAAAATGTTGGGCACGGGGGATACTACCAATCACTGGACTCCTTGTTAGTCATGCCTAGGGAAAGGTGGTGATCGGGTTCTTCCCCTGAGTACTTGAGGTACTGCAGGATCGTGGATGACACGAAAGCTTCCCGGATCTTGTGGGTAAAGTGTTCAACCTCTGCAGAGTGTCAAACTATTCGAATAGCCGTGTCCATGGTCAAGGACAGTTGGGTGGTGCTGCTTAGACCACGTCCATATGTTTCTGAAAAACAACATAGTTTGGTAATATTGTTGATATGATTCATGAGGAAGTCACGATGAGTTGAGTATGAGTTGTTCATAACTCTTTCTCGATGTTGCAGTCTGTAACCTCCTGATACTTGTTGCAGACGCATTCATGTCCTTGATAAATGTTGATCATACTTGCATAAGAAAAACTAGCTTTCCGCAAAAATGCCAATTTAGCAGTAGAGCCTTGTAGAAATACTCTGTTATCACTCTCAGGTTGCTTGCGAGTACATTCAGAGTACTCATTGGCTTGCCACTTGGTTATTTTATTGGCCATGCATGAAAGAACAGGATATAATGAAGAGTACCTTGGTGACGAACATGCGAGCTAGGACACTTCTCAGTCAGAATGCATGTAGGGTTAAGGCAGATGACATGGGTCCAAGTTATTGACGAAGATTTCCGCTGCAATGTTATACTCAAGACTTGACTACAATGGTCATAATTTATGTAAGACGGTGTGTATGGATGTAAGACTCTTGTTATTTATCTTATGTGTGTTCCGTGAGCATTGATCTCTGGGATCACTATACACGTGCATTCGGTGATCACGCTTATGAGTCGGGGTCCCCATAGAGCTGGTATCAGAGCCATCCTGACTATAGGAAGCCTTAGTTAGCATGGTCGTTAGTTAGGGTAAAACTAATTCCAAAACTATTACTAGTTTTCAAAACTATCTATACTTCTCTTCCCTTCTCAGTTTTTCGAAGACTAAGGTATACTTTCCTTATTGATCTCTTACAATTCAAAATTTTAAATGGTCGCTAGAATCCTTATGCCCCTGACTACGGGATGCCTTGTAATCCTCATGGATAATCTAGAAGGAAGACACCTTGCCAAATATTCACCCACATCTTCTGAACACAAACTTGGCAACACCACAGCAAGACAATGCCAACAGAAAATACGCCCTCAAGGAATGAGGACATGAAGACCTAGAGGATGGTTACACCCTTGAAATTGCCCCAGGATGATGCAACATAGGCCTATGATGATTAGGGCATGGGATATGCAAGATCATGATATACATCGCTAGTAGAGCAACCCTGTCCTTATCATTTTTGTGTCGGCAACCACCGATGGATGAGAACCTCGCCATTTGGTCCGCCTCACTATAGTGAGCAGGAAAAATGGTTCTCGGCATCCCCCACTCTCGGTGGTGATACAGTCAACAGTGCGTCTGGCAAGTTGGACCTATACTATGCCTTGTTAGTGTCATTACATGAAGGATTGCCTACCTGATACCCTTGATGCCTTAGAAGGCAAAAGATATCATCATGATTAAGAAGACAAAAGAAGACCAAGTCAATACCAGCTACGAGGAGCCACCTTCACTGCATCACTTCAACATGTGAGAAGTTGTTGAAGAATCTTCAGGCTCAACCCAGAGCGTTCCGTCGAACAACTACAAGATACATAGCGACAACTAAGGAAACCCCGAGAAGACTGCACGAGGCACGAAGCAAGCACGACTACCGAGTCCGAGAACCCCTAGGGTAGGATGAGTCGTGTACCCCCTATGCGCAGTGGAGTCTGTATGATGGTTCGAGTAGAACCATGATTGTGTGTTGCTTGATTTTATTTGTTTGTGTTTTGATATAAGTCGCCGTTTTGCCCTAGGCAACAAGTATGTGGCTATACCACCTCCCTTATCTTAATGCTTGGGTCTGGCTCTTTTCAGCACCTATTTTGTTCGCGCGTGCGCTATAGAACCCCCCTTTTGCATTCCCCTCCTCTATGCTACTTTTCCCTCTCATCTCTCTCCTCAACTGAAGACCGACAAGACAATATACACCAAGGATTCTACTTCTACAACCAACTAGCGCTGAAGACTTTTGCTACAGCCTCCTCGACCAAGTGCAACCCCGTAGAGATATGTTTACTCCTCAAGATTAGAAGCCCATCCCTAGACCCTTCGAGACTTTGCAAGATACCCCAACTCGAATCCTTAACCATGTGCTTAACCCACAGAATTGCAAGATAACCAGTTAAGCCTCTGAAACCATGCTCAGCACTGGGTTCATTATGGAACTAGTGGACGTACTGAGCAAGCACATTGTCATCCTAATATAGCACAACAATTGACGATGCCATAGGAAAGACCAGTTTGAGCATATATGAATAGAGGACAAATGACTTGATGGAGCTATACTAGTAACCTTGAGGAAGTATCCGACACTCTTTGGTGGAGTACGAGGCTTCCATATTGGTAGATGAACTTGGTGGGATCATGTGGATAGAGTAGCATAGCTTTCATCACCCCGGAGTAAATTTGTATTTAAATAGGTGATCCTAGTGGAGTCTAGATTTTGAGTAAGTCTACATGGTTCAGAGTAAATTGGATTTAGACCAATGATCTCGATCATGATACCATCTTTCTCGGTGGATGATAAACTAGGAGGTTGGGTTAAATGTCGAAGTTTATTTAGGAATCTGTATGAGCTTGATCTTGGAGTTTATTTGATCGCAATAACGGGAATTGGTGGACTAACTATAGTAAGGATAGCCTTTCAAGTATTTGGGGATTATATGGACTTTAGGAGATCATGTGGAACACCATAAACTTTGGATTGGTAGAATTAATGGATTGTGTAGTGATTAATGGAACTTAATGGGCTGTTGGGGTTGACTCATAGGAAGGAAACAATATCTTGGAGTGGCATACGACGTGTTTCCTTAGGATAGAGATGCAATATATTGGACCTTGGAAGAATAGGCTGAGCCCTTGGTTTGTCATGTTTAATTCAAGTTTGGCAGTTGTATGTTCTACCCATGGATTTTTACATGAGGATAGCCATACACATGAGTTTGGAGAAAGTAGACATGTACGATTTTCTAAAGACCTCCTCGCGGAAGCCATGAGGATATAAATAGCATGAGTGATGATTGGAGTTGACCTATACGAGATGTTTCTTTCGGAAATATGATGTGATTTGTTTGGAAGACTAGATAGAACAATTGGCATCTCAGAAACTGTGCTCAAGGATAAGATGACAGATGTTCACTCGCACCCTAGAACACTTGAAACCCTTAAGCCTTACCAAGCCACAACATGGTCAGATCCTGACCTTGGGCCTTGACTCCAGGTCGGGAAGACCTTGGCCAATACTCAATTGTGACCACCACCAATGTCGCAGCCCACTTTACGTACCCCATATACTTCATGAAGTACTTGGGCAAGTTAGTTGTCATCTTTATTTGAGGACATACATGTCCACCTGAAGACGGAAGAAGAGTTGTTCAGCTGGTTAGGGAACATCTGAAGACTTCCATGTCAATGAGGAAGAACTATACCAACTACCATCGCCAAGAAGTAAACTTCCGCGTCAGAGACTAGGTGTATCTGCAAGCTACTCCTATCAAAGGAACCAAGCATTTCCATGTCAAAGGGAAGCTCACAACAAGATTTATCGGCCTCTCCAAGATCACTGCAAGACGAGAAATAGATGGCTACCAGCTAGAGTTACCACCTGAGTTACCCATGGTGCACAACATCTTCCATGCGTCCCAACTCCGGAAGTGTTTCCAACTTCCTAACTAGCCCGATCTCTACAAGGACATCGATCGTCAAGCCACCGACCTCCAGCCCAACCTCGCATATGCGAGAAACCCCTTAGCAACCTGGATCAAGCAGAACGTCATACACGAAGCCACACCATCAAGTACTTCAAGGTTCAATGGAGCACCACTCGGAAGCAGAAGCAGTATGAGGACGTGAAGACTACCCCAAATCCAAGTTTCCATACTCCTTTCCGCGCCTAGTTCGAGAATCTCAGGGACGAGATTCTTGTAAGGGGGGTAGGTCTGTCACACCCTGATTTTCAGGGCACAACACTTAATATGATAAATCATGATAAAATGTGGTTTGACAAAAACCTTAGAGTGTTTTGGACTTTGCCTTGATTGGATTTTGTCTGTTGTTTGCAAATGCTCTAAAAATCAAATAATTCCTCCAACTCTTATACTCCTTCTCCTTGATCCAAAACTTTTGCCCAATGATCATGCCATGTGTATAGTACAGTATAAAATTTTCTTATAAAAATAATTTGGCCAAAAAGTATTTTCTAAATTTAGTTTTCCAGAAACCCCTAAGTTGAGGTTTGCACTACAAGTACTTGATTTGGGGTATGAAAAATATTTCAAAGAGTATGTTTGACTCCTATTAGGTATAGGGCTCCGATAAACCACAAAAATATAATTTTAAAAGTTATTTTCCTATTTTATTTAAAGGCTTTTTCTTTAGGGCAGAAATGGTTTTTAATAGGTTAAAATTATTTCAATGCTTTAAAAATATTTGGTAAAAACCTAGGGAAACTCATGGACATATATTGTCCATGTATAAGAGTTTGAATACATGGTCATGTTCAAAATAATGGTCAAATCTCTCAAAAACCCTCTCTGGATATTTCAAGCTTTTGGAATATTTACAAAGGAAATATTCTATAAAAATTCCAAGAAAATTCTAGCATGTCACAAATGCCCTATTTGGTGATCTTGCCAAGTCTCATGTCTTGGAGAACAATATAACATCATCAAATCCCCTCATAACCATTTCTGTCCATTTTGAAGTTTGAGCAACTTTACATTGCCAAACATGTCCAAATGTTCTGAAAATTGGTGCACATGCTCAAATTGTCTAATTATTCATCTAGACCAAATGTCACAAGTTGGAGAGAATGTTATCTTGATCAAAGTGCCCCAAAACACTCTCTGCCCAGAACCAAATTTGAACAACTTTACATTGCCAAATTTCTCCTTTTGCTCTCAACCTTTGTGGGCATCTTCTAAACCCTAAATGATGACACTACACCAGGTGGTGCATCAAGGAAAATAGGTTTGCATGACTATATCTTGGAAAACTTATTTTTGTTGATTTCTAGCGTTTACAAAAGTTGCATTGGAAACTTTGCCCAAATGGACTCAATATTGGTGGAACCTCTTGATTTCTCATACCATTTGACCCCGTCAAGCCTCATGACAAGAGGAGTTCATCTTCTTGCCCAAACCAACATGAAACACCTTCTGGCAGAATTTCAAAATGCGTGTTTTAACCCCTTCCACTAGTCTTCATGAGTTGAACTTTTTCCCACAGCCTCATCTGGTCCTCCTCTAACCCCTGCATCTTTCCCTGCCTGAGGAGCCATGATGATGGGAGTGAAAATCCCTTTTCCCCTCTCTAGACAGCACCATTTCCACTCTCTCAACTCCCACTCCCCTCTAGTGGCTCCTCAGGGCATCCAATGCCACTTTTCCATTGTTTACTTCCCCTGCAGCTGCCAGACACAAGTGGATGTGCGGGTGCGTGCAAAAAGCCGCGGATGCCGGCCATTTGCATGCTCTGGAGTGCGTGGCAGAGCACCCGAGCGTTGACACCGCGTCCCTCGACCACCTCGAGCCTCCCCTCGCACCAGTTGAGATGCCTCGATGTCCGCAACACTCCACCGTGTTGTCCCCCTCCTTCCCTTCTCTCTCTCACCCCCTTAGGCGCGCGCCAGACGCCGCCCAGCTCGGCCAATACATGCGCCCATGCCAGGGACCCCCTCGAGCTCACCCCGCTCCTCCTCTCTCTTCCTGGCGCCCTACTCAACTCCCACGAACGCCGTAGACAGCCCCTCTCCCTCCCTTCTGGCTGCCCGAGCTATTGTCGCGGCCACCCGTGCGGCACATCGACGGTGAGCCGTGGCCTCGTCATATAAGGCCGCCCCTGACCTCCCTCTGGATCCCCTTTGTTCTCTCTCTCTCTCTCTCTCTCTCTCTCGTGCATCCCTTGGACCAATCCGCACCTCCTCCCATGCCCTCCAACCTCGTCCATGGCCGGAGCTGAGCCGCCGACCACCGCCTAAATTCTCGTCATTCGAGCCCCCTCCTCCCACCTATGGGTTACTTTGCATCTCCAGTGCCCCCGCGGAGCTCCCCCGCACTCCGGTTACTCCTCTCGCCGGCCGAAGCACCGTGCCCGCCATCGCGGTTGTCCACGTCCGCCACGGACGACGCTCTCCTTGACCAGGTCCTGCCCGGCATGCGAGTGACCCGTGGCTGGAAGCGCCTCTCTGCGCTGGTCACGCTGGTGGGAAGAGCGTCGCCGGAGAAGCTCTGTAGCCCCGGCAATCGTCGGTAGGATCCGCTGCTCCCCGCGGTCGGAGCACATGCAAGAGGTTGAAGGTGACCTACCGCTAGGCCCCGCACGCCAGTGACCCAGTGGGCAGGCCCCGACCATTTAAGTGGAAACGGCTTCGGCATGATCCGCTTCCCTCGCTCGAAGGCGCAACCCCGTGAATATGCCTTCGACGTCGCCCCTGTCACCCGCGCGACCGAGCAGCCGGGCTGGCCCACTACTATCTTTCACCCGGTGCGCTGGATAAGGGTAAAGCCCTTTTTCCTTTTCTTTTTCTTTTCCAGTGAGCTTCTAAAATCCATAGTTAATTCATTTCATGTCCAAATTTGATGATTCAAATTTCGAGAGACTCCATAAATGAAGTTCTATTTAATGAGCTATAGTGAACATTTTTAGTCTACGTCCACTGGATCTAATAAATAGGTCATTTATACCCCTAAACCAGCTTCCAAAATTCATAGAATATTCATTTGGACTCCAAATTTAGTAAGACCAATTTCTAAAAGTTTCTAAAATCATGCTTGATTTAATGAGTACGTTTACTCATTTTCATAAATAGGCATTATATAGACAACTTGTAGATCCATTAAATCCCTTATATGCTTCATATTGAAATGTTCCAAAATATCCACTTATCCAATTCCATTGAAATCACTATGGTCATTCCCCACATAACCAGAGGTATCCTAGAAAAGTCCCGTTTGCATTTTTAGAGCACTTTTATTTTTTCCTTGTTGTGTTGCTTATTGTGATTGTTTCCGACGTTAGTTGGTGAAGTAGAAGGAGTACTTGGAGAAGGAACAGAAGATTTCAAGACTCTGATGAACCAGGCAAGCAGCCCTTTGACCATGATGAACCGTTTTTCTCATAGTAGCATTTCCTTCCGTGATTGTTGAATGCACGATATGTTGAATGGCAACCTTGCTAGATTTGCCTTCATTGCATACCCCATTGATACTTGCATTGTTCATGACTCTATCCTTGTTTAGAGTTGTGTTGGTGGGTTGTAGAAATATAGTATAGTTGTTGGCTGAGCAAAATGGTTAGAGTTATGCATGGTAAGAAACAAGTGTGGTTTGACATACTTGTAAATAGCCCCAGTGGGTGCCACTAATGCCCCTGGGAGATGATGATGAACTAGGTCACTACTTAGTGGAGAGGTAGTGTACCGAGGCTTGATGAAAGTGTTGTTTATAGAGACAGATTAGATTTAAGATTTGTTGACCGTCCTAACCCTACATGCGCAACCACTCTACCCTTATATGGAAAGGGCATTATTGATTACCTAGTTCGTGCTAACATGGATGCCCACATTACTAGTGATGGGAGTGATTTGTGGTCAATCTCAGGACGGGGTCGTGCCAGGTATGGCGGCCATGACTATTTTTACAAGGCACTAGACACACCATTGGTACCCCGTGCTTGTGATATGTGATGAATATGGGAGCGTGGCTCCACAAAAAGAATTTATTATGTGAAAATGTTGGGCACGGGGGATACTACCAATTGAGTGGACTCCTTGTTAGTCGCGCCTAGGGAAAGGTGGTGATCGGGTGCTTCCCCCAAGTACTTGAGGTACTGCGGGATCGTGGATGACATGAAAGCTTCCTGGATCTTGTGGGTAAAGTGTGCAACCTCTGCAGAGTGTCAAACTATTTGAATAGCCGTGTCCACGGTCAAGGACGGTTGGGTGGTGCTGCTTAGACTACGTCCATATGTTTCTGAAAAACAACACAATTTGGAAATATTGTTGATATGATTCGTGAGGAAGTCACGATGAGTTGAGTATGAGTTGTTCATAACTCTTTCTCGATGTTGAAGTCTCAATCCTCCTAATACTTGTTGCGGACGCATTCATGTGCTTGATAAATTTTAATCATACATGCATAAGAAAAACTAGCTTTTCGCAAAAATGCCAATTTAGTAGTAGAGCCTTGCAGAATTATTATGTTATCACTCTCGGGTTGCTTGCGAGTACATTCAAAGTACACATTGGCTTGCCACTGCTTATTTTATTAGCCAGGCATGAAGAACAGGATATAATGAAGAGTACCTTGCTGACGAACATGCAAGCTAGGATGCTTTCCAGTCAGAATGCCTGTAGGGTTAAGGCAGATGACATGGGTCCAAGTTATTGACGAAGATTTCCACTGCAATGTTATACTCAAGACTTGACCACAATGGTCATAATTTATGTAAGACGGTATGTACGGATGTAAGACTCTTGTTATTCAGCTTCTGTGTGTTCAATGAGCATTGATCTCTGGGATCAATGTACACGTGCATTCGGTGATCATGACTTATGAGTCGGGGTCCTCACATATCCCTAGCCCATCATGCTCAATCATTGATCCATTCATGAAACACACTCCAATATTGGCTACACCCAATGCTCAAATACGATCATAGTACCCCTTAGTTGGTGCTTTATAATAGAAGATGGAGACTCAAGTTCAAAATAAAAATTGCATAAGTAAAAGAAAGGCCCTTCACGGAGGGAAGTAGGGATTTGTAGAGGTGCTAGAGCTCAAAGCTTAAACTGAGAGATAAAATTTATTTTTTAGAGGCATACTTTTCCTATCAACGAAAATGACTTGGAGCATCCCAACACTTTCCATGCTAGATACATCATAGGCAGTTCCCAAACAGAAAATAAAGTTTATTCCTTTTTCCACCAAAACTTTCACTTTCCATGGCTAACCGTATCCACGGGTGCCCACCAACACTTCCCAAGGAATTTATTATTTGACGACATAAAGTAAATTCATTATTCATTTAGGGGTTGGGCATCCCTAGTACCTTTGCCTTACTCTCGTGCAATAAAAGTGAATAAGCGCTCATCGTGAGAATAACACATCTAGCATGGAAAATATTGGCTACCCTTTACCGCCTCATGAGTAGTAGAGCACACAAAAGAGAAATTTATTTTGAACATTAGAGATGGCACATGCAAATTTGCTTAGAACGGCATGAAATTACCGCATATAGGTAGGTATAGTGGACTCATAAGGAGAAACTAGTTTAAAGGGTTTTGGATGCACAAGTAGTGATCATACTTGGTGCAAAATGAAGGCTAGCAAAAAGATTGAGAAGCGACCAATCAAAAGGTGAAAAATCTCGTACCCAAGCATTAAGCATAAGTAACACCGAATAGTGCACCATAAGTAGGAGGTAAATTTCATTGCATAATTATTGACTTTCTTGCTTGCATAGGGAATCACAAACCTTAACATCAATATTCTTACTAAAGCACAATTACTCATCAACATGACTCACATATCATATCATCATATCTCAAAACCATTACTAAGAATCAAGTTTATTTTGTCCAATGATCTTCATGAAATATTTTATTATATCCTCCTTGGATATCTATAACTTTGGGACTATTTTCCTATGTTGCTTTTGATAAGCTCAAACAAATATAAGCGAAGATCATGAGCATAGATTTTTTTCTTTCTCTCAAAATAATCTAAGTGAAGCAAGAGAGAATCTTAAAATTTTACGAACTCCCAAATAAATCTAAGTGAAGCATGAGAGCATTTCTTCAAAATTAACAAAGCACATCGTGCTCAAAAAGATATAAGTGAAGTACTAGAGCAAATCCATGGCTCTAAAAATTTAAGTGAAGCATAGAGCAAGCATAGAATAATTTTTGGCTCTCTCAAAAGGGTGTGTCCAGCAAGGGTTCGACACTTAAAACACAAAGCAAAACAAGCAAAGACTCATATCGTACAAGACGCTCCAAGCAAAACTCATATCATGTGACGAATAAAAATATAGTTTCAAGTAAAATACCGATGGTCGTTAGAAGAAAGCGGGGATGCCACTCGAGGGCATCCCCAAGCTTAGTTGCTTGATACTTATTTGAATATTATCTTGGGGTGCCTCGGGCATCCCCAAGCTTCTTTTTGTAAGTGCATCTAGTGCCCCTTAGTGATTTTGGTGTATTGAAGACTTATAGGTTAAGGGACTAAAATGTTTGTGAGTGTACACAGGCTCTATAAGTCAATGAGGAGTTTGATATTTACAGTGAAAGTCGACCCCTAAAAATGAATGTCTTTGGCTGAAGACTTTGGTTCTCCTGAAGACTTTGAAAGTGAAGAAGTTGGTGTGACCTTGAAGACTTTGATATTCAAGCGAGGAATCTGAAGCGTGAAGACTTTGTTTTCATAGTTTCATTTTCTTCTTCTTGAGTCATAGGAAACACCGTACTGTTAAAGGGGGTTGAGGTAATACTAAGGAAACTGATTTCCAAGTGATGCTCATCTCAAAATCCTACACCTACCCAATCCTTCGAGTGAAGCCATTGGAAATCTCATATCAGTTCAGTCAATTTCTTCAGTGACAGAGACGGAGATCTTCTGGTCTCTGAGGAATTTGTTCTGACTGAGGAGTTAGGAATTCGCCAGTGCGAATTGCCTACATAGTGAGGAACATGATAGCCCTAAGGAATTTGAACCTCAAATCCGACCATTGTTGTGCCATGCGCCAGCTGTCCAAAATATCCTACCACCTAACGGTCATATCAGACAAGGGCATTTATGTCTTATCATGTCGGGCTGCTCCCTAGGCTATAAATAGCCGCCCCCTAAAACCACTAGCTGGTTGGCTGCTCCGAGAGAAACTAACACTTGTCATTTGAGAGCATCCAATCCTCCAAGGACTTTGAGTGAAAATCATCAAGTGAGGAAAACCCAAATCCCAAACCCAACCCTACAAACCCCAAAGTGATTGAGCATCACTGAAGAGATTGTTCCTGTGTAGAATCGATGCTTGTTACCTTTGAGGACCGTGTATCCTCCAGATGGTTAGGCGTCATCGTCTGAGCATCCAAGAGGAATTGTGGATTGCCGAGTGACCAAGTCTGTGAAGGTTTGGAAGTCACCTGTGAAGACTTACCACTACTGTTGGGCGAGGTCTGTGTGATCTTAGCTCAAGGAGAATACGGTGAGGACTGTGTGTCCGGGACTGTGTGTCCTCGAATTTAAATACTCAGCCGCTCCAACCAGACGTACAACTGTCACAATAGTTGGAACTGGTCTACCAAATCATTGTCTTGACCAAGCTAACTGGTTCTATTTCCTCAACCCTTTAATTTCCTCAGTTATGTGTTGATGTACCTGATCATTACTGTTGAAGACTTTGACTGAAGACTTTCTCTATTTCCTCAATCCTATTTCTTCAGTCTGTTTTGTCTTCATCCTACTTATCCTGTGTTTATGCTTTCTGTACTCTGTGTTTGTCCTTCATTTCATCATGATGACTATGATGTTACTCTGTTATGCTTATACCTGAGTATTTATTCCGCTGCAAGTAGTTCTTCTCTTAGGAATTTCCTCACCCTGAAATTCCTCAGTGAAGATTTCATAAAAATCGCCTATTCACCCCCCTCTAGTCGACGTAACGCATTTTCAATTGGTATCAGAGAAAGGTACTCCCTTGTTCTATGTGATTTTGGTTTAACCGCCTGGAGTTTTAGTTATGTCGACTGCAGGTATGATCAAGATCTCGGCTGGGTGTCCTACCTTTGATGGGACAGACTACCCCTACTGGAAGAACAAGATGCGCATGCATCTTGAGGCAATTGATAATAATCTCTGGTACGTTGTGGAAAATGGCATTCCCTCTGTCCCTCCATCTCTGAATGCTACTGATGTGAAGAGATTCAAGCAACTCGATTCTCAGGCGAAGAATATCATATATGGACATCTAAGCAAAGGACAGTACGACAGAGTGAGTGCACTGGAAACTGCTAATCTGATTTGGGATAGGTTGTCCAAGGTCAACGAAGGAGTATCAACTCAACGTGACTCCCGAGTTGATGTTCTTCGCAATCTCTTGAACCGCTTCAAAAGACTCGACAATGAAAATGTTGAGCAAACCTTCAATCACCTCACTGACATCTCAAATGAGCTTCAAGCACTTGGTGCCACTGTTCTCACCGATCATGAGGTGGTGAAGAAATTGCTGAGATCACTTGACACCTCATTTGGTACCCTCACACTGATGATTCAAGAACGAGCTGATTACAAGTCACTTGATCCCTCTGATATCCTCGAGAAGCTAAATACTCATGAGTTCCAGCTTGCTGAGAAGAGAGATCTCTATGGACCGAGCTACGGAAGATCACGTGCACTGTAGGCCAAGGCAGTATCTGAGTCCGAAGCTGAGGATTCTGGTAGCAGCCTTGGTGATCCTGAAGAATTGAGCCAGGAGCTAGCAATGCTCATGAGGAAATTCCAGAAGTTCTCTCGCCATGGTCGGTTTGTAAAGTCTTCAAGAAATGATGATTCCTCGTCCCGTGACTACAAGAATAGAACTTGCCACAAATGCAAGAAACCTGGTCACTACATGTCTGATTGTCCTCTATGGGAAAAGGAATCAAAGAAGAAGAAGTACAAAGACAATGATTCTGATGACTCTAAGAAGAAGAAGAAATCTTCAAAGTCTTCATCATCAAAATCCTCAAAGTCTTCATCTCACAAGAAGAGCGGTTCCATGAAGGCCCGGGAATTCATTGGCAAGGAAATGGACTCTGAAGCGGAATCTGAGGATAATGTGGAAGAGGAGGAATCTGAGGAATCTGACTCAGGTGTGGCTAGCCTAGCCCTCGCTACTGCTTACGTTAGCAAGTCCATCTTCAACACTGAAGAAAATGACTTCCCCAACTCTGCTAACAAGAGCGTCGATGACTATGCTCCCACCTATTGCTTCATGGCAAAAGGTGAAGGTACTCAAACATTCCCCCTCTGACTCTAGTAATGATGAATCTGATGACAATCTCAAGCCTTGTTATTCAAAACTTACTAAAATTGCTATTAAACAACAGAAGGCTTTAGAAAAGATTCGAAATCAACTAGACAGAAGCGATGACCTGTTGGGTGAGGAATTGAATCAAACTAAGACTCTGACAGATAATCTTCAGAGACTTCAAAATCGGTTTGACAACCTTCAAAATCATCATAACACTCTCTTAACTGATCATGAAAAGCTTTCCGATGAATTTCTTCAGAGAAGGCAAGACCTTGATAAGTTAAAAGCGAGTTATGAAGATCTTCAGAAGGAAAACGATTCATTGCTTTCTCAACAGATCAGTTCCGCGCAGGAAGAATTTATTTCACCATGTTTGAAATGCATTGAGCGTGAATCTGCTAATTCATCACCTGAATGTTCAAATGCTTCTATTGCTACAAATTCTTCAACTGTCTCTGTGGTCACAAATTCCTCATCTGAGTATACCACATGTATCACTAACGATAATGCAGGGCTGAAGGAATTGTATGTGACAGGTGAGGGAGTCCGGGATTAAGGGGTCCTCGGACAGCCGGACTATATACTTTGGCCGGACTGTTGGACTATGAAGATACAAGATTGAAGACTTCGCCCCGTGTCCGGATGGGACTCTCATTTGCGTGGAAGGCAAGCTTGGCAATTCGGATATATAGATCTCCTTCTCTGTAACCTACTCTGTGTAACCCTAGCCCCCTTCGATGTCTATATAAACCGGAGGGTTTAGTCCGTAGGACAACAATAATCATAATCATAGGCTAGCTTCTAGGGTTTAGCCCTACGATCTCGTGGTAGATCAACTCTTGTAATACTCATATCATCAAGATCAATCAAGCAAGAAGTAGGGTATTACCTCCATCGAGAGGGCCCGAATCTTGGTAAAACATCGTGTCCCCTGTCTCCTGTTACCATTAGCCTTAGACGCACAGCTCGGAACCCCCTACCCGAGATCCGCCGGTTTTGACACGGGCATTGGTGCTTTCATTGAGAGTTCCACTGTGCCATCCCGATAAGGCTTGGTGGCTCGCCTTGTTTTCAAGTACAACATCACCTCTGGAGGAACCCTGGCTATAGGCCAGACTCTCCGGCTAGGCGGCTTCGTCATGACCGCCCGTTTGGCCGCCGCGCCGACGTTGACTTCTCAGATCATCAAGAACAACCTCCATGTCAGCTCGGAATTCACCGAGCAGATGGATCCAATGGATCTCTCCTCCCTGAACAAGCTCTTGGATCGCATCGCCGCCCTGGGAGTCGCTACGGACTATGATTGGATCGGGCTTAAACCTGACCAAAGGGAGATTAACTCTCCGCTGGTCACCCATCAGATAGCGGTGGTGGAGGAACAAAACATCGATGCTTCCTATATTTTGAGGATGAACTATGTCCGGATTCTCGAGCTCTCCGAGCCGGATACCCGTCTATAGGAGGACATGGCCCAGGTCCCGAACTTAGAATCGGGCAACTGGCCACAAATATTGGGCAACATCCTAAAGCCTGAGCTGCCAAGCTCAGGAGCTCCTTTTCCCCTGGGTCTCAGATCGGATCAGGACGTGGAATCAAGTCTACCCACCCACCCAGACACAAGTGATCTTTCCCACATTAGACAAGAGCCCCAAGAGACAGTACACCACTTCTGGGCTAGATTCCTCCTTGTAATGAGCAAGGCTAAGGACTGTCACGAGGAAGACGCAATCTCATTCTTTTGCAAAAATTGCACGGACAAGGGAATGCTCGACGCCATAAGTCACCGTGACATAGCACACTTCACCGACTTGGCGGCCATAGTACAGAAGTACTGTGCGATGGAAAGTGCCTAGAAAACCCAAACAAAATTCTGGGATCCTCTGGCTCTAACTAAACCCCTCGTCCAAACTAAAAGGGTGTACTCTCGCAAGTCACCCAATCCAATTACAAAGAAGCCAAAGCCCTTTACAGGGCGTGGAACCATACTGGAGGGATGGTTCAAGAGGCCATGCAAAATTCCCAGCACACCGAGCATCATACCAACACACAACCTTAGAGCATGTTGGATACTCCAGTAGGTGGCCAAGAGCGGCGAGGACCTTCTAATCATACCGTAGAGCACCATCCTGCAGAGAATAATAGCACAGTACTAATAGTCTTCGAGACTTTCACCTCAAACAATAGGCGTAAGCGAGCACTCCGAGGCCTCGCCGAAGTCTGCCACGTCGCAGCAATAAACCCGTGGAACGATACGGCCATAACCTTCAATGCCAGCAACGAACCTCAATTCCAAACAGTCTGAGAACCAGCCACTTTGGTCCTTAGTCCAATTGTGGACGGCTTCCGGCTTACTGAAGTGCTCATGGACGACGGCAGCAGATTAAACCTCATCTATGAGGAAACTCTTAACAAAATGGAAATAGATAAGAGCCGCATTGAGCAAAGCAATACGACCTTCAGAGGAATCATCCCTAGTCGGGAGGCACGATGCGCGGGAAAAATAACACTGGATGTGGTATTCGGCACGCCGGAGAATTATAGGTCTGAAGAAATCACATTCCAAGTGGCCCCGTTTAATAGCGGATACCACGCCCTTTTAGGGCGGGATGCATTCACAAGCTTCCAAGCTATACCCCATTACGGGTACATGAAGCTTAAGATGCTGGGGCCCAATGGAATCATCACTCTAGCCAGTGTCTGGACATAGCACTCCGCGCTGAAAATAAAACCGCCGCACTAGCCCTGGAGGCATTATCCGAAGCCCTCGCGGCCGAAGAGTTAACTGCGCTGCGCTCCATAGTGGACAGGGACGATGTGATACTTGACAAATGCCCCAAGTCCACCTCTTTTAAACCAGCAGACAAAATAGTCAAATTCCAGGTCCATCCAACAGGCCCTACAAAAACAGCATCAAATGGGGCACAGCTGAACCCCACAATAGACGCCGCACTATGAGAGTTCTTGCGCGAGAATTGGGACATCTTTGCCTGGCATCATTCAGACATGCCAGGTATCCCACGCGGGCTGGCCGAGCATAGCCTAAACATACTAAAGGGATACAAGCCGGTCAAAGAGACTCTTCGGCGCTTTTCAGAACCCAAGCGACAAGCCATGGGAGAAGAGCTAGCCAAGCTACTCGAAGACGGATTCATTAGAGAAATAAAACATCCGGACTGGCTAGCAAACCTGGTGATGGTACCAAAGAAGGACAAATCCTGGCGCCTATGCATCGATTTCAAAGACATCAATAAGGCTTGCCCTAAGGATCCCTTCCCCCTCCCCCACATCGATCAAATCATCGACGCTACCGCAGGACACAACTCATTGTGCTTCCTCAACGCATACTCCGGATACCATCAAATCAAGATGGCAGAGTCTGATCAAACCGCAACGGCATTCATCACTCCATACGACCCCTTCTGTTTTAACACCATGCTTTCGGGCTCAAAAACGCCAGTGCAACCTATTAACGCATGATTCAGACATGCTTGGAAACACAAATTGGCAAAACAGTGGAGGTGTACGTAGACGATGTGGTCATCAAAACCAGACATGTCGAATCTTTCATAGACGAATTGAGGCTTACGTTCGACAATCTCCGAACATACGACATCAAGCTCAATCCAGAAAAATGCATTTTTGGCGTACCCGCCGGAAAGCTATTGGGCTTTATCGTCTCCAATAGAGGAATTGAAGCAAATCCGGCTAAAATATGAGCTCTGTCATAGTTGGCTACCCCAACAGACCTCAACCAAATCCAGAAATTAACTGGATGCGTGGCCACCTTAAGCCGCTTTATCTCTCGATTAGGAGAAAAGACACTACCCCTTTATCGCCTTCTTCGATGCACCGAACACTTCGAGTGGATGGATGCGGCTATGGCCGGACTGGAGGAAATAAAAGCCCTCTTGGCCACCAATCCAATCCTGGCCGCACCAAATATCGGCGAACCTATGTTGTTATATATAGCGGCAACACACCAGGTTGTAAGGGCAGTGCTCGTCATCGAATGGGAGACAGACGGACATAAGTTCCTGCTTCAAAAGCCAGTATACTATGTATCCACTGTCCTCACTCCATGCAAATCACAGTACCCACATTATCAAAAGATAGCATAAGCGGTCTTCATGGCATCCCGAAAACTACGACACTACTTTCAAGAGTGTTCAATCACGGTGGCCTCCGAAGTACCACTCAATGACATAATAAATAACCGCGATGCCACGGTCCAGATTGCTAAATGGGCTATTGAGCTCCTCCCCTTCAACATAACATACAAACCACGGTGAGCCATTAAGTCGCAAGTACTGGCTGACTTCGTCGCCAAATGGATAGAAGCCGAACTCCCTAAAGAGTACGGCATACTCCAATTCGATCGTGCACTTTGACGGCTCTAAGATGCTGGCCGGTCTAGGGGCAGGCGTTGTCCTGACATCCCCCACCGGAGATACAGTCCAATATGTACTCCAAATAGTATACACAGATTCCAACACTGTAGACGAATATGAGGCCCTATTGCATGGTCTCCGGATGGCAGTCTCCATGGGCATTCAACGCCTAGAAGTGCGTGGGGATTCAAACCTTGCAATATCTCAAATAAATGGAGACTTTGATGCCAAGGACCCAAAAATGGCGGCCTACCGCAATGCCGTCCTCAAAATGTCAGCTCGGTTCGAGGGGCTCGAATTCCACCATGTGGTCCGAGAAAACAACCAAGCGGCGGATATCCTCGCCCGCAGCATCGCTAAGCGCGACCCCGTCCCACCAAATATCTTTTTGGAAAAGGTTGTTCAAGCCATCAGTGGTGTGGGAAGGGGAGACCGGTAATACCAGTCCGGATCCAAACACAACCCCATATCCCGCACAATCTGACAAAATCGGAGGCTCCACCACCGAAATAACACCTTTGGCCCACGTGATTATGGCTGTCATCACCCCATGGACAGAACCCTTCTTAGCCTACTTAAATAGGCAAGAACTCCCTGAGGACCAAAATGAGGCTCATTGCATTGTGCAGCGCTCTAAAGCCTACAAGGTCCGCGAGGGAGAGCTTTACAAGAAAAGCACGACCGGAGTGCTCCAAAGGTGCATCTTCAAAGAGGAAGGGCGGCAGCTCTTGGCCGAAATTCATGCCGGACTCGGCGGCCACCATGCCGCAGCTCGGCGCTCGTAAGCAAGGCCTTCCGCACAGGTTTCTACTGGCCGATAACTCGGTCAGACGGACAGTACCTTGTCCAACATTGCGTCAGTTTCCAGCATTTTGCAAATCAAAGCCATATGCCACCTACCGCTCTCCAAACAATCCCCATAACTTGGCCCTTTGCGGTTTGGGGGCTCGATATGGTTGGACCCCTTAAAGGAGTAAGCCATAAGAAGAAATACTTGTTGGTCATGGTCGATAAATTCACCAAATGGATTGAAGCCAAACCAGTTAAAACAGCCGAGTCCGGACCAGTGATAGACTTCATATCCGAGGTTATACACCATTACGGTGTCCCCCATAGCATCATCACCGATAACGGATCAAACTTCACAGCCGATGAGGTGAAAACTTGGTGCGGCAAAATGGGCATAAAGCTTGATTATGCATCCGTGTATCACCCGCAAGCAAACGGTCAAGTCGAATGAGCGAATGGTCTTATTATGAGTGGCATTAAACCCAGGCTAGTGAGATCCTTGAAGGAATCAGATACGCACTGGGTCGAGGAGCTCGACTCCGTACTATGGGGACTGCGGACCACGCCAAATCGCACTACCAGATACACACCATTTTTTATGGTGTACAACACAGAGGCACTGCTACCCTGCGATATCATCCATGAGTCACCTCGAGTGTGCATGTACGAAAAGAGAGAAGCCGAGATGGATCGGCAGGACGGCTTAGATGCCCTGGAGGAGGAGCGTGACGTTGCAAAGGCCCGTACCGCATTTTATCAATAGCAGGCTCGAAGGTATCAAAGCAGAGAAGTACGGGCCAAAACTTACAACATTGGCAAACTCGTTCTACGCCTACCAGAGAAGAAAAAGGACAAGCTCAAGCCCAAATGGGAAGGCCCCTTCATCATTGATAAAGTTCTCACTGGAGGAGCGTAGCGTCTGTGTGATGCATCCGATAATCGACTCAAGCAGAACCCATGGAACGCGGCCAGACTCCGAAGATTCTACGCCTAGTGCCGAACTCCATGTTTGTCTCTTTACCTCCGTCTTCCTTTTTAAATTATACCCTCTCTCTCTCTCATTTATATATATATAGCCTTAAAAGCTTCAAGTATGCTTTGACCGCACACTCTTGCCGCGCTATGCGCGCTCAATATACCTATGGGCTTCTTATATAGAAGCTTAATATTATTGTCTTCTGGGCTTTATGCCCATCACATATGCTTCACTTCTCCATATGTGCCTTTTTTCACCACTATATGCATCGATATGACTTAAGTTTTGGCCAAGCTTGGTTGCCTGGCTCTTGTGTTTATGCCCTACGTTCCTGTTAATTTGGCTAGGGCATAAGGGGAGCACCTCTGTGATTGTTACTGCCGGGTCAGCTGGATGTGTACCTCAGACTGGGTGAAGCAGAAAGCTAGCATTCTTAAGAGAATATTCGATCGGTGAACAAAAGATGTCTTTTACCTATTACAAAATATGCCCCCAGATGCTTATATCCTGCGTCATTTTTCACAGTTCGGACATGCACATTAATGCATGCACACCCAGGGAAAGGAACCCTTGACGGAACTATTCTCCATGGAATATGTTTCTTACTACCCATGTAATATAACATAGCTAGTTTGGTACTTGTCTGTTCAAGCACTTATGACCCCTACGCCTGGTTTCCACGCGTGCGCCGGTTTTCACATAATTGAGCGGGTATTTGGATACACTCCGGACTGTCGGGTCCAGAGGTTGAAGCGAAAAGGGCTGCCAAGACAAATGATTTACAATCCGGCTAGGGACAAAATGTGTCCTCCGAAGTACAAAGTCACTTAGACTGACTATATTCTTCTTATATACCATCCAACAGGCTGTCTAGCCTATAGTCCTGTTGGGAATACTTAGCGGCTAATGCTACCTGGTCATATACCAGACTTGCAGGAATCTCTTTCCCATCTGACCCTACAGGTCCGACCTTAGCCATATGGTTTGGGTCAGCCTTGGTGTATCGCGTCTTCACCATGGCCCAGGCTTCCCTTGCACCTTGTCGGCAGGCCGATATCTTCCACAATCGGAAGCACCACCGCACTCCCTTGAGCATCTCCACAAGCTCCTCCATGCCTCCTGGCAGGGAGGCGGATGGCCACAAGGCCTGGGCAATGCCCTGCATCACCTGCCAAACTTGTTCGTGCAGTTGTGAGAGCTCCTGTAGAAGATCACCCACAGATCCGGGTATCTCCTCTTCAGGACGACCTGTCAACATACCTACAGACATAATTCTGTTAGCGCGCTTCTTTGCTGTACTTTATAGAGGTTCGTTAAAGCACTTACTAAATATGCCGGGTCGAAGCCTCTTATTCTCCTTCACGGAGTCAGTAAGCTGGGCCCGAACATCCTTCAATTCGACGTCCAGTAGGGTGTTCGCGTCCTGTAGATTAGTTTTCTCCTGTATAACCTTCGTAAGCACACGCTCGCCAGCCTTCAGCTGTCATTGAGCATATTGCTCATCCTCCGATACGATCTTCGGATTACCTCCAGGATTGTCTGCAGAATCTATTGTTAGATTTGCACGCACGTCGAATACTAACTGGTATATGTAAATACATTCTTTTCGATCAAGACAAGCATTACCGGATGAGGCCTTCTTGGACTCCTCCATTCCGGTGACTGCGGCCCATAGCTGGGCTTTGCACTCCTCCATCTCTTTAGACAGCTGAGTATTCTTCTCTGTCAGAACCTATGCACATGAGGATCATTAAATCAGTTGTGCCAACTGGTTCAAGTCTCAGGGGCTACTGATATACATACTTATCAAATTTTCTTACCCGTGTATCCTTTACGTACTGGTCCGTGGCTCTGGCAAGGCCGCCTTGAGAATCCCGGATGTACGCGTCCCCTGACTTGAAGGCATTGAATGCCTCTTCAGAGAAATTAGGGTCGCGTAGTGTGGCCCGTCGGTGCCTATGATTCATGGCGCTCTCCACTTCAGAGTTTGTAGCGGAGAATCTATCCGCATCCTTTGTAGGAGGATCGTCCAACGTTGTCCCCATGCTGACCTCCGCCCTTGAGTCCGGCCTTGGAGTCCGGCTGGTGGAGGTGTGGCCGGCAGGCTCTCCGGATATAGTCCGGCGAGCGCTTTTTCTGCCAGAAGACAATGGACATTGTTATATTTTAACGATGATAATTACATGGTAGGTTTTTATACATACCTTTGCAACGGCGTCTCGGTCCTAATCACCTTCCTTTTAAGCCTACCCGGCTTCGGTGCCCCTTGTTAACAAGTCACCGCGGGTTCGGCATGGCATCCCGATGGTCTTCCCTGTAAAACGCAATACATGTGAGGTGGGTAAGGCGCAAAGAGGGAATCCTTCTTGGAGGTTGGGACTCCAGTTTTACTTACATGTGATACAGGGATTAGGCCAGGATAATCAGCTATGATGGCCACCAACACACCATCGCAACTTAACTGATAAAATATCCTGTCGACGAGCTCCACAAATGTGTCCGGATCTTCTTCAAGTCCGGGGTCGAGCGCCCGGTCGGGGTCCTCTGGCTGTGGAGACGGGGTGTGAACCTCCCTCATAGCTTTTCGTAGTTCCTGCTACGAATTGGCAAGGTAAATATTTGTGCCAAAGGATGCGGGAAAGACTGGAATAAAAGATAGAAGCTCACCCAGCTTGGGGGTTGTACATGGAGAATCCATTCCGTGGTTTCATACGGATGAACTCCTCTTCTTATCCTTTGTACAAGTCGGACAATATTTTCGCCAGAGCGGCGGCGGAGTCCGGGTCTTTACGACCGTAGCTGGTGGCGTCGTCTTCTCCATTGTAGTGCCACATGGGTTTCCCCCGATATTGAAGTGGCTGCACTCCCCGCATTATACATATGGACATAACCTCAATTATTGTCAGTTCTGATTTGGCCAGCGTCTTAATCATGTCCATCCTAAAAAGGATCTCTCTGTTATCTTCCTCCTGGGGGCTCTGGGGGCGCCAGTTGTGGCGTTTCTTCAAAGGGGCATTTACAAACTCGGGAAGGCCCTTCCGAATAGGGTCCGGAAGGGGGACGTCCTCCATGTAGAACCACTCCGAAGGCCAGTCTTCGGATGTCTTCTTCGGGGTACCGGACAGGTATCCGGTCCCGGCATGAGCCATATCTCGGCTCTGCCCACTTGATATACCGACCCCTCCTGAGTGCGGGGTACGAGGCAGAATAGCCTCTTCGACAGCTTGAAATGAGTTTGCAACCCAGAAATAGCTCGTAGAAGGCAACGTAGCCTGCGATATGCAGTATGGAGGTTGGGGTAAAGTTATGTAGCTGGAGGCCGTAGAACTCCAGGAGCCCGCGGAGGAAAGGATGGATTGGAAATCTGAGTCCCCTTAGGAAATAGGGGACAAAGCTACCCGCTCCCCCTTGGATGGGTTTGGGGAGCTCTTCGCTTGCTCCCCGCCATTATAAGTGGCTAGTCCAGCTTGGACGGGGACCATGTACATAGGCGGGAGAAACCCCTTGGTATGCAACTCTACTAGTCGGCTGTGGGGGACAGAACATTTCTCCCAATCGCCTGGCCTAGTGCTACGGGAGCGAGAGGAGGAACCGCGACGGCCCGCCATGGTGGTATGGATTTTTTCGGGCGCGCTCTGATGGATACTCGCTAGGAGGAGATGGTGGTTTTTGGATCTAATGATCCCCGTCTCTTTAAATAGACGATTTACTCACACAGTCAGGGTGGCAAATGTAAAAATGCCCCGACTTCTCGCATTCGCTTGACACATGGAGACAACCATTATTAAAGCACAGAAGCCGAGGAGTAGAACATTAATGGGAAGCCAGACACTGCGCATTACAACAGGTACCTTGGAGAATTTGGAGAAGAACCCGCCTTGCAATGCCGGAGACAATCTGCACGCCGGACTCATCATCATTGAAGCCTGGTTTAGGGGCTACTGAGGGAGTCCGGGATTAAGGGGTCCTCGGACAGTCGTACCATATACTTTGGCCAGACTGTTGGACTATGAAGATACAAGATTGAAGACTTCGCCCCGTGTCCGGATGGGACTCTCCTTTGCGTGGAAGGCAAGCTTGGCAATTCGGATATATAGATCTCCTTCTCTGTAACCGACTCTATGTAACCCTAGCCCCCTCCGGTGTCTATATAAATCGGAGGGTTTAGTCCATAGGACAAGAACAATCATAATTATAGGCTACCTTCTAGGGTTTAGCCTCTACGATCTCGTGGTAGATCAACTCTTGTAATACTCATATCATCAAGATCAATCAAGCAGGAAGTAGGGTATTACCTCCATCAAGAGGGCCCGAACCTGGGTCAAACATCGTGTCCCCTGTCTCCTGTTATCATTAGCCTTAGACGCACAGTTTGGGACCCCCTACCCGAGATCCGCCAGTTTTGACACCAACAAGAGGCATTTACAAAAGCGTCAAAGGGCATCAAACTCTATGTGATGTGATCAAAAAGCAGATCCTAAATAGGAACCCTAGGAAAGAGAGTATTGCCTTTGAGAGGAAACTCAATGCTGATGGGACCTACTGGAAACCTGAGCAGTATCCCAAAACCTCATGGGTTGCTGCAAAAGGACCTCCTGTAGATCCACGCACTTTATCTGGCTTTACCTCTGATTCTTCATATTCCTCTGATGAGTCATTTGACTCCAACTATAAACTATTTAAGAACCAGAATGGTGAAGTATTTGCTCGATATGTTGGATCTAACTGCAGGAACGGTCCCCTATGAAGAAAATCTGGGTTCCTAAAAGATCCCTTGAAAATCTTCAGGTGAATGTCATCATGACAGCACCAATGTAGAATAGGAACCCCAGATCAAATTGTTCATATGGATCGAAACCCTCATATGAACATCATCGTGCTAACAATTCTGTTTCGCAGGGAAAGTCTAAAGGCTATGAATATGTGCATTATTCTTCAAACCATTATGTTCATAAGTCCTCAAAGAATTTCTCTGCTTATTCATATGCTTATCCTAATCACTCTTCTGTGAAATGAAGTGCACTGGCTTCTATGCCATCTTTTTCTTATGGAGCTCACAGAATGATGAACTCTTTGCCACCCCTCCAGATGTGGGTGGTGAAGAAAATAACTAGTCTCTTTTGCAGGGTCGGGTCTCCAGACAAACTTGATCGTCTGAAGAAATTGCTGGAGACCTGAATGTGCTTGAAAGGACGCAGGCTAATCATGAAGAAATGAATCATTCATATCTCATGTCCTCATATTGTTATATCTGTTACTGTTGATGAAATTGATATCATATTCTTCACTGATGAAGTATATGGGTTCGTAAGTTGCACTAATTCATCTGAAGGATGAACAACCCAAAGCTATTGAGTGGGTCCTTGACAGTGGATGTAAAAATCACATGACTAGTGACAGGAGCTTGTTGATGCACACTGATTTGTCACCATCTCATCTGAAGGATATCACCTACGTTGACAAAGGCAAAAGCAAGGTATTGGGTCTAGTCTTCGAAGGCTTTAGGAAAGGAGACTTGTATATTGTTGATTTCTCTGAAGGACCACAGCCTGCCACATGTCTACTTGCAAAAGCTTCAGAATGATGGTTATGGCATCGACGACTTGGTCATGCTGGGATGAGGAACTTGCATACACTCGCTAAGAAGAAGCATGTCATTGGCATCGAGGGTGTCAAATTCCTCAAAGATCATCTTTGTGGGGCTTGTGAGGCTGGAAAGATCACCAGAGCCAAGCATCCCTGGAAGACTATCATGACCACTTCTCGTCCCTTTGAATTACTTCATATGGATCTCTTCGGCCCTGCTCATTATGCCACGTTCTCTAGTTCTGCATCATTATATGGCTTTGTCATAGTTGATTACTATTCTCGTTACACATGGGTGCATATCATCACTTACAAAAATGAAGTGCAGGAAGTCTTCAGACGATTTTCCTCAAGGGCTTCCACTAACTTTGGTGTGAAGATCAAGCATATCAGAAGTGATAATGGAACTCAGTTCAAGAACACTGGCCTGGATGAATATCTCAATATGCTTGGTATTACTCACGAATTATCTGCTCCTTATACTCCTCAGCAGAATGGCGTCGTGGAGTGCAAAAACAGGACTCTTGTTGAGATGGCTCACACTATGCTTGATGAATACAAGACACCTCAGCGCTTCTGGCCTGAACCAATTGATACTGCGTGCCACATCATCAACAGGGTATAGCTTCACAAATTCTTCAAAAAGTCCTCATATGAACTCCTCACTGACAAGAAACCCAATGTAAGTTATTTCAAAGTCTTCGGTGCTAAATGCTGGATTAGAGATCCTCACAACCACTCTAAATTTGTACCGAAAGCACATGAGGGTTTTATGCTTGGTTACGGAAAGGACTTGCACACCTACAGAATCTTCAGCATCAATCATCACAAGGTTGTTGAAACTGTAGATGTGCGGTTCGATGAAACTAATGGCTCGCAAAGAGAGCACCTGCCTCCTGTGCTAGATGAAATGTCACCTGAAGAATCCATCAAGTTCAAAGCTACTGAGGATGTCATCCCTACTGAAGAATCTGCTGAAGAAGTCATTCCTGATCATGAAGAAAATCATGCTGGTGCTGCTGAAGAAACTGTTGGGCCTAAGCAAAGTCATCACCCCGCACATTGTCGGTGTCAAAACCGGCGGATCTCGGGTAGGGGGTCCCGAACTGTGCGTCTAAGGCTAATGGTAACAGGAGGCGGGGGAAACAATGTTTACCCAGGTTCGGGCCCTCTCTGTGGAGGTAATACCCTACTTCTTGCTTGATTGATCTTGATGATATGAGTATTACAAGAGTTGATCTACCATGAGATCGTAGAGGCTAACCCCTACAAGCTAGCCTATGATTACGATGTTGTCCTATAGACTAAACCCTCTAGTTTATATAGACACCGGAGGGGGCTATGGTTACACAGAGTCGATTACAGAGAAGGAAATCTACACATCCGAATTTCAAAGCTTGCCTTCCACGCAAAGGAGAGTCTCACCCGGACACGGGACAAAGTCTTCAATCTTGTATCTTCATAGTCCAACAGTCCAGCATAAGTACATAATCCACCTATCCGAGGACCCCCTAATCCAGGACTCCCTCAGTAGCCCCTGAACCAGGCTTCAATGACGATTAGTCCGGCGCGTAGATTGTCTTCGGCATTGCAAGGCGGGTTCTTCTCCAAATCCCTGAATACCTGTTGGAACAAGCAGTGTCCGGCTTCCCATTAATGTTGCACTCCTCGGCTTATGTACCTTAATAATGGCAGTCTCCACGTGTCGAGCGAATGGGAGAAGCCGGGGCATTTTTACATTTGCCACCCTGACCATGTAAGTAAATCGTCTATTAAAGAGACGGGAATCCTCAGATCCAAATCACACCATCTTCCCCAAGCGAGGATTCACCAGAGCGCGCCCGAAAAAACCATACCATGATGGCCGGCCACCGCAGCTCCTCCTCTCGCTCACATAGCGCTAAGCCAGCTGATTGGGTGAAGTGCACCATATCCCATGGCCAGTTGGTGGAGTTGCAGACCCAGGGGTTTCTCCCGCCTGCATATCTTGTCCCCGTCCGAGCCGGATTAGCCACTTACGATGGTGGGGAGCAAGCAGAGAGTTTACCCAACCCATCCAGGGGGGAGCGAGTATGCCTTGTCCCTTACTTGCTGAGGGGCCTTGGATTTCCAATCCATCCGTTCCTTCGCAGGCTCCTGGAGTATTACGGCCTCCAGCTACATAACTTCACTCTTGCCTCCATACTGCACATCGCAGGTTATGTCGCCCTTTGCGAGCTATTTCTGGGCTGCGAAGCTCGTTTTGAGCTATGGAAGAGGCTATTCAGCCTCATCCCTCGCAATCAGGAGGGATCAATATACCAAGTGGGCGGAGCCGATATGGCGCATCGCCGGGACCTAAGGATGGCAATGGGTCGGGTTTGGATCGGGTTGAACAATATGAAATCCATATCCATATCCATGAAGACAGTCTTTGCCCGCCCATGAAAAAATCCATGGGTGAAAAAATTTGTCCATGTCCAAATCTGATGGATATCCATACCCACTGGATATCCATTGGTTCCTCTCGAGACATATAAATAAGACATAACACAATATTAACATAAACTCTTCCATTCTTCACTTCGTGGCAGGCTAGGCTTCACTTATGGTAAATCAACATCCAGTAACAACCTAAGATCATTTAGTATTTTTCTAACAGATTAGAATGACGAGTCATTTAAGGAGATAAAAATATGGGAAGGGGCATTGGAGTATGTTACGGAGGGGATTGAATGTCAACTCATAAAAGTTATGATGGGGATTGTGTAATTTCTTATGCATGTTTTAGATAAAAAGAAAGTGTAAAATTGTCGTGGTACATGTGACCGTGGGGTACGGATAGCACATCTTTCCCCATTAAGTCATCCTATCGGGTCGGGTTTTGGGTATATCCATGGGTAGAATATTACATGCCTGCCCTACCCACGAACAATCGGGTCGGGTTTGGGCGCTGCCCATGGACACAAAAGCACATCCAAACCTTATCCATTCATGTCGGATATCCATGGATATCCATGTCCATGGATAAAATTTCCATCCTTACCAGGACCGGATACCTGTCCGGCACCCCAAAGAAGACATCCGAAGACTAGCCTTTGGAGTGGTTTATATAGAGGGCGTCCCCCTTCTGGACCCTATACGGATGGGTCTTCATGAGTTTACTAATGCCCCACTGAAGAAACACTGCCACTTGCATCCACGGAGCCCCCAAGAGGAAGATAGCAGAGAGGTCCTTTATCTGATGGGCAGGATAAAACACTAGCCAAATCTGGATTGACAATAATCGAGGTTATGTCAATATGCATAATGCAGGGGGTGAAGCAACTCCAGTATCGGGGGCGTCCCATGTGGCACTTTAATGGAGAGGACGATGCCACCCGCTGCGGTCGGAAAGGTCTGGACTCCGCCACCGCCCTAGCGAAAATATTGTCTGATTTGTATAAAGGAGAAGAAGAGGAGTTTATCCGCATTAAGCCACGGGATGGATTTTCCATGTACAACCCTCCTAGCTGGGTGAGCTGCTATCTTTTACTCAACTCTATTCATTACCGCATTCTTTCATCACAAATATTTACCTTGCTAATTCATAGCAGGAACTGTGAAAAGCTGTGAGGGAGGTCCACAGCCCGCCTCCACAGCCAGAGGACCACAACCGGGCCCTCGACCCCGGACTTGAAGAAGATCCGAACATATTTGTGGAGCTCGTCGACAGGATGTTTTACCAGGCAAGCTGTGATGGTGCCTTGGTGGCCATCATAGCCGACTATCCTGGCCTACTCCCTGCATCATATGTAAGTAAAACTAGAGTCGTAACTTCCAAGAACGATCCCTCCTTTACGCCTTACCCACCGCACACGTATTGCGCTTTCCAGGGAAGGCCTTCGGCGCATCGTGCCGAACCCGCGGCGACTCACCAATAAGGGGCACCCAAGCCAGGTAGGCTTAAAAGGAAGGCAGTCTGGACCGAGATGCCGTCACAGAGGTATGATTTAAAACCTGCTCCGTGATTGTCGTCTTTGAAATATAACAATGTCCATTGTCCCCTGGCAGAAAGAGTACACGCCGGACTGTGTCCGGAGATCCTGCCGGACACGCCTCCACCAGCCGGATTCTAGAACCGGCCTCAAGGGTGGAGGCTGACGTGGGGACAACGTCGGACGGTCCTCCTACATAGGATGCGGATAGAATATCCGCCATGAATTCTGAAGTGGAGAGCTCTATGAATCACCGGCGTCGACGGGCCGTACTCTGCGACCCTAATTTCTCCGAAGAGGCGTTTAATGCCTTCAACTTGGGAGATGTGTACATCCGAGCTGCTCGAGGTGGGCTTGCTAGAGCCATAGACCAGTATTTAAAGGATATACGGGTAAGAAGAATCTGATAGTTATGTATATCAGTAGACCCCAAGACTTGAAATAGTTGGCACAACTGATTTAAGGATCATTGTATGAATAGGTTCTTACAGAGAAGAACACCCATTTGTCTCAAGAGATGGAGGAGTGTAAAGCCCAGCTAAGGGCCGCATTTGCCAGAATGGAGGAATCCAAGAAGGCCTCATCTAGTAATACTTGTCTTTATCAAAAAGAATGTAATTACGTGTACCAGTTAGTATTCGGCATACTTGCAAATCTAACAATAGATTCTGCAGAAATCCCGGAGTGGATCCGGAGATCATACCAGAGGATGAGCAACGAGCTCAACAACAGCTAGAGGCTGGCGAGCGCGTGCTTACATGGGTTAGGCGAGAGAAGAATGATCTCCAGGATGCCAATACCAGGCTGGGCGTTGAATTGGAAGATGTTCGGGCCCAGCTTGCTGACTTTGTGAAGGAGAATAAGAGGCTTCGACGCGGCATTTTTAGTATGTGCCCAAATTAACCTTTATATAGTTCGGCGAAGAAACAGGCCAACAGAGTTATGTCTGTAGGTATGCTGACGGGTCGTCCTGAAGAGGTGATGCCTGGATTCGCAGGCGATCTTCTGCAAGAGCTTTCACAACTGTACGAACAAGTTCGGCAGGTGATGTAGGGTATTGCCCAGGCCTTATGGCCGTCCGCCTCCCTGCTAGGAAGCATGGGTGAGCTTGTAGAGATGCTCATGGGAGCGCGGCGGCGCTTCCGATTATGGAAGATATCGGCCTGCCGACAAGGTGCGAGGGAAGCCTGGGCCATGGTAAAAACTCGGTACACCAAGGTTGATCCGAATCACATGGCCCTGGTCGGACCTGTAGGGTCAGATGGGAAAGAGATTCCCGTTAGTCCGGTATATGACCAGGTAGGATAAGCCGCAAAGTATTCCCAACAGGATTGTAGGCTAGACAGCCTATTGGATGGTATAGAAGAAGAATTTAGCCAGTCTAAGTGACTGTGTACTTCAATTGACATATTTTGTCCCTAGCCGGATTGTAAATCATTTCTCATGGCGAACCTTTTCGCTTCAACCTCCGGACCCGACAGTCCGGAGTGTATCCGAATACCCGCTCAGTTATGTAAACCGGGGTACGCGTGGAAACCAGGCGTAGGGGTCATAAGTGCTTGAACAGACAAGTACCCAACTAGCTATGCTATATTACATGGATATTAAGAAACATCTTCCAGGGAGAATAGTTCCATTAAACATATGGGGGTTTATATTGTAATAGCTAAGAAACATCTTTTGTTCGCCGACCGAATATTCCCTAAAGAACGCTAGCTTTCGGCTTCACCCAGTCTGAGGTACATGTCCAGCGGACCCGGCAGTAACAATTGCAGAGTTGCTCTCCTTATGCCCTAGCCGAACTAACGTGAACGTAGGGCATAAACACAGGAGCCAGGCAACCCAGCTTGGCCAAAACTTAAGTCATATCGATGCATATAATGGCGAAGAGAAGGTACATATGGGAAATTGACACATATGTAGTGAGCATGAAGCCTGGAAGATAATTATATTAAGCTTGTGTAGTCGAGTCACACTTGAAGATTTTTAGGGCCATATAAAAAAGAAATAAAGAGGGTATAATTTAAAAAGGGTAGAGGTAAGGAGACGAACACAGAGTCTGGTGCTAAGCGTAGAATCTTCGGAGTCTGGCCGTGTTCCATGGGTTCGGCTTGAGTCGATTATCTGATGCATCACGCAGGTGTTACGCTCCTCCGGTGAGAACTTTATCAATGATGAAGGTACCCTCCCACTTGGGCTTGAGCTTGTCCTTTTTCTTCTCTAGTAGGCGTAGAACGAGTTCACCAATGTTATAAGTTTTGGCCCGTACTTCTCTGCTTTGATACCTTCGAGCCTGTTGCTGATAGAATGCGGAACGGGCTTTTGCGACGTCGCGCTCCTCCAAGGCATCTAGACTGTCCTGCCGATCAAGCTCGGTTTCTCTCTCTTCGTACATGCTCACTCGAGGTGAGTCATGAATGATATCGCAGGGCAATACCGCCTCTGCGCCGTACACCATGAAGAATGGTGTGTATCTGGTAGTGCGATTTGGTGTGGTCCGCAGTCCCCATAGTACGGAGTCGAGCTCCTTGACCCAGTGCGTATCTGATTCCTTCAAGGATTGCACTAGTCTGGGTTTGATGCCGCTCATAATAAGTCCATTTGCTCGTTCGACTTGACCATTTGTTTGGGGGTGATAGACGGAGGCGTAATCGAGCTTAATGCCCATGTTGCCGCACCAAGTTTTCACCTCGTCGGCTGTGAAGTTGGAGCCATTATTGGTGATGATGCTGTGGGGGACACCGTAACGGTGTACAACCCTTGATATGAAGTCTATCACTAGTCCGGATTCGGCCGTTTTAACTGGTTTGGCCTCTATCCATTTGGTGAATTTATCCACCATGACCAATAGGTATTTTTTCTTATGGCTTCCTCCTTTAAGGGGTCCGACCATATCGAGCCCCCAGACCACAAAGGGCCAAGTTATGGGGATTGTTTGGAGAGCGGTAGGTGCCATGTGGCTTTGGTTTGTGAAAAGCTGGCAACCGACGCAATGTTGGACGAGGTCATGTGTGTCTGCTCGAGCTACCGGCCAGTAGAAACCTGTATGGAAGGCCTTGCTTACAAGGGCCCGAGCTGCGGTGTCGTGGCCGCCGAGTCCAGCATGAATTTCGGCCAAGAGCTGCTGCCCTTCCTCTTCGGAGGTGCACCTTTGGAGTACTCCGGTAGCGCTTTTCTTATAAAGCTCTCCCTCGTGAATCTTGTAGGCTTTAGAGCGCCGCACAACGCAACGTGCCTCATTTTGGTCCTCGGGGAGTTCTTGCCTATTTAGGTAGGCTAAGAAGGGTTCTGTCCACGGGGCGATGGCAGCCATGATTACGTGGGCCGAAGGTGTTATTTCGGTGGCGGAGCCCCCGATTATGTCAGTGTGTTCGGGATCTGGGGTTGTGGTCGGATCCAGACTAGTATTGCCGGTCTCCCCTTGCCACACCATGGATGGCTTGAACAGACTTTCCAAGAAGATATTAGGTGGGACGGGGTCGCGCTTAGCGCTGATGCGGGCGAGGATATCCACCGCTTGGTTGTTTTCTTGGACCACATGATGGAGTTCGAGCCCCTCAAACCGAGCTGACATCTTGAGGATGGCATTGCGGTAAGCCGCCATTTTTGGGTCCTTGGCGTCAAAGTCTCCATTTATTTGAGATATTGTGAGGTTCAAATCCCCACGCATTTCTAGGCGTTGGATGCCCATGGAGACTGCCATCCTAAGACAATGCAACAGAGCCTCGTATTCGGCTGCATTGTTGGAATCTGTGTATAGTATTTGGAGTACGTATTGGACTGTATCTGCTGTGGGGGATGTCAGGACAACGCCCGCTCCCAGACCTGCCAGCATCTTAGAGCCGTCAAAGTGCATGATCCAATTGGAGTATGCGTCGTACTCTTTAGGGAGTTCGGCTCCTGTCCATTCGGCGACGAAGTCAGCCAGTACTTGTGACTTAATGGCTCGCCATGGTTTGTATGTGATGTCGAACGGGAGGAGCTCGATTTCCCACTTAGCAATCCGACCCGTGGCATTGCGGTTATTTATTATATCATTGAGTGGTACTTCGGAGGCCACCGTGATTGAACACTCTTGAAAGTAGTGCCATAGTTTCCGGGAGGCCATGAAGACCGCGTATGCTATTTTTTGATAATGTGGGTACCGTGATTTGCATGGTGTGAGGACAGTGGATATGTAGTATACCGGCTTTTGAAGCGGGAACTTATGTTCGTCCTCCTCTCGTTCGACGACGAGCACTGTGCTTACAACTTGGTGCGTTGCAGCAATATATAACAGCATGGTTCGCCGATGTTTGGTGCGGCCAGGATTGGGTTGCTGGCCAAGAGGGCCTTTATTTCTTCTAGTCCGGCCGTAGCCACATCCGTCCACTCGAAGTGTTCGGTGCATCAAAGAAGGTGATAGAGAGGTAGTGCCTTTTCTGCCAATCGGGAGATGAAGTGGCTTAAGGCAGCCACGCATCCAGTTAATTTCTGGATTTGCTTGAGGTCTGTTGGGGTAGACAACTGTGGCAAAGCTCGGACTTTAGCCGGATTTGCTTCAATTCCTCTATTGGAGATGATGAAACCTAGGAGCTTTCCGGCAGGAATGCCGAAAACACATTTTTCCGTATTGAGCTTGATGTCATATGTTCGGAGATTATCGATCGTAAGCCTCGGGTCATCTATTAAAGATTCGACGTGTCTGGTTTTGATGACCACGTCGTCTACATATGCCTCAACTATTTTGCCGATTTGTTTTTCCAGGCATGTCTGGATCATGCGTTGATAGGTTGCACCTGCGTTTTTGAGCCCGAAAGGCATGGTGTTAAAACAGAAGGGGCCGTATGGAGTGCTGAATGTCGTTGCGGCTTGATTGGACTCTGCCATCTTGATTTGATGGTATCCGGAGTATGCATCGAGGAAGCACAATGAGTCGTGTCCTGTGGTAGCGTCAATGATTTGATCGATGCGGGGGAGAGGGAAGGGATCCTTGGGAAGCCTTATTGAGGTCCTTGAAATTGACACATAGGCGCCAGGATTTGTCCTTCTTTGGTACCATCACCAGGTTTGCTAGCCAGTCCGGGTGTTTTATTTCTCTGATGAATCCGGCTTCGAGTAACTTGGCTAGCTCCTCTCCCATGGCTTGTCATTTAGGTTCTGAAAAATGCTGAAGAGTCTGCTTGACCGGCTTGTATCCCTTCAGTATGTTTAGGCTATGCTCGGCCAGCCTGCTTGGGATATCTGGCATGTCTGAAGGGTGCCAGGCAAAGATGTCCCAATTCTCGCGCAAGAACGCCCATAGTGCGACGTCTATTGTGGGGTTCAGCTGTGCCCCAATGGATGCTATTTTTGTTGAGTCCGTTGGGTGGACTTGGAACTTGACTATGTCGTCCGCTGGTTTGACAGAGGTGGACTTGGATCGTTTTTCGAGTATCACGTCGTCCCTGTCCATTGTGGAGTGCAGCGCAGTTAGTTCTTCGGCTGTGAGAGCTTCGGTTAATGCCTCAAGGGCCAGGGCGGCGGTTTTATTTTTGGCGCAGAGTGCTACGTCCGGATCAATGGCTAGAGTGATGATTCCATTGAGCCTGGGCATCTTGAGCTTCGTGTACCCATAATGGGGTATAGCTTGGAAGCTTGCGAATGCATCCCGCCCTAGTAGGGCGTGGTATCCGCTACTAAACGGGGCCACTTGGAATGTGATTTCTTCGGACCTGTAATTCTACGGTGTGCCGAATACCACATCTAGTGTGATTTTTCCCGCACATCATGCCTCCCGACTAGGGATTATTCCTCTAAAGGTCATGCTGCTTTGCTCAATGCGGCTCTTGTCTATTTCCATTTTGTTGAGGGTTTCCTCGTAGATGAGGTTTAATCTGTTGCCCAGTCCATGAGCACTTTAGTAAGCCGAAAGCCGTCCACAATTGGACTAAGAACTAAAGCGGCTGGTGCTCGAACTGTTCGGAATTGAGGTTCGTCACTGGCGTTGAAGGTTATGGTCGTGTCATTCCATGGATTTATTGCTCCAACATGGCAGACTTCGGCGAGGCTGCGGAGTGCTCTCTTGCGCCTGTTATTTGAGGCGAAAGTCTCGAAGACTGTCAATACTGTATTGTTGTTTTCTGCGGGATGATGCTCTGTGGTATCGTTAATGAGGAGATCCTCGCCGCTCTTGGCCACCTGCCGAAGTATCCAACATGCTCTAAGGCTGTGTGGTTGTATAGTATCCGGTGTGGTGTGAGTTTGGCATGCCCCATTGAACCATCCCTCCAATACGGTTCCACGCCCTGTAGTGGGCTTTGGTTTCTTTGTAATTGGATCAGGTGACTTACGAGAGTGCACCCTTTTAGTTCGGATGAGGGTGAGGGAGTCCTGGATTAGGGGGTCCTCGGATAGCCGGACTATATAATTTGGCCGGACTGTTGGACTATGAAGATACAAATTGAAGACTTCGTCCCGTCTCCGGGTGGGACTTTCCTTTGCGTGGAAGACAAGCCTTGCAATTCGGATATGTAGATCTCCTTCTCTGTAACCAACTCTATGTAATCCTAGCCACCTCCGGTGTCTATATAAACCGGAGGGTTTAGTCCGTAGGACAACAACAATCATAATCATAGGCTAGCTTCTAGGGTTTAGCCTCTATGATCTCATGGTAGATCAACTCTTGTCATACTCATATTATCAAGATCAATCAAGCAGGAAGTAGGGTATTACCTCCATCGAGAGGGCCCGAACCTGGATAAACATCGTGTCCCCCGCCTTCTGTTACCATTAGCCTTAGACGCACAGTTCGGGACCCCCTACCCGAGATCCGCCGGTTTTGACACCGACATTGGTGCTTTCATTGAGAGTTCCACTGTGTCTTCACGATAAGGCTTGATGACTCCTTCAATCATCTTCAACGATGCGGTCCAGGGTGAGGTTTTCCTCCCCAGACAGATCTTCGTATTCGGTGGCTTCGCACTGTGAGCCAACTCGCTTGGCCATCTAGAGTAGATCGATGGCTACACCCTGGCCATCAGGTCAAGTTTGGAAGCTTGAACTATACGGCCGACATTCGCGGAGACTTGATCTTCGACGGATTCGAGCCCATGTCAGATGCGCCGAACAGTCACGATGAGCATGACTTAGATCTGCCATCGGACAGTGTTCAGGAGATTACACCTGCGGCTGCCCCGGCCCTCAAGCCGGAGCAGATCATGCCATCCGAGGATGGGTGGATGGACCCCGCCACGGAGGCCACACACTCAGCGGCGATAGAGGCAAACACTGGCTTCATCTCATATAAGGCCGGTGTCATCGGACCCTCGGCCACGTCTCCGGCCACAGGTTCCGAACCGCTTGCATCTGTGCCTATTGAATCTGATTGGGCACCGATCATGGAGTTTACCTCCGCGGATATCTTCCAACACTCGCCCTTGGGTGACGTGCTAAATTCATTAAAGTCTCTCCCTGTCAGGAGACTCTTGGCCGAACTATGTTCGGTTGGAGTGGGAAGCGGATGATGAAGCAATTCATTCCCCACCCACCACCCACTTAATAGCCACTGTCGATGACTTAACCAACGTGCTTGGCTTCAACTCCTAAGACATCGACGGTATGGACGACAATGCGGGAGAAGAACAGGAACCACCGCCCTCAGGGCGCTGGATAGCCACCTCATCATATGATATATATATGGTGGACACGCCCAAAGAAGGCGATGGCGATGAGGCAATGGAGGATATTCCCCCTGAGAAGCAATCTAAGAACCAGCATCATAGGCGCCGCTCTAAGCCCCGCCATAGCAAAAATAGCGATACCGGCACAAGGGATGATAGCAATCCGGATGGTGCCGAAGACAAAAACAATCCCGCCCATCCAGGCTTCGAGAAGGCCGAGTGAGAGGATGGGCAAGCTAGCCCTAAGGAACAGGCAACAGATGGAGAATCAGAGGATGACAATTACATACCCCTCTCCGAAGACAAAGCGAGCCTTGGCGACGAAGAATTCATCGTGCCTGAGGATCCCGTCGAGCAGGAGCACTTCAAGAGTCGGCTTATAGCCACTGCAAAAAGCGTGAAGAAGAAGCAGCAACAGCTTCAAGCTGATCAAGATCTGCTAACCGATAGATGGACTGAAGTCCTGGCAGCCGAGGAATACGGACTCGAGTGCCCTACCAAAAGTTACCCAAAGCACATGTTGCTACCTCAACTCGACAAGGAGGCATTAAAGCCCACACTACCAGCGCATGATGCGGCTGACCGGCCACCTCGTGGCCGAGACAAAGCGGCGTATCAGCCCGAACCCCAGCCCGCACCCTGTCGCCAATCAAACAATAACACTAAGGCCCGGGGCTACACGAAGGACCTGCGAGACATATTGGAAAACAAAGCAGGACAGTCAAGATTGATCTATGGATCACAGGGGCGCGCCACAACGCGTGATAATGACCGTCATGCCGGATATACTAAAAACAAGTCCGTCCGGGCTGAATACAATAGACCAGACTCATTTTGAACTGCGTCGTGATGTAGCCCGGCATAGAGGCACTGCACACCCCCTATGCTTCACTGATGAAGTAATGGATCATGAATTCCCAGAAGGGTTTAAACCTGTAAACATTGAATCATATGATGGCACGTCAGACCCTGCGGTATGGATTGAAGATTTCCTTCTCCACATTCACATGGCCCATGGTGATGATCTACATGCCATCAAGTACCTCCCACTAAAACTCAAAGGACCGGCTCGGCATTGGCTAAATAGCCTGCCGGCAAACTCCATTGGTAGTTGGGAAAACTTGGAAGACGCATTCCTTGACAACTTCAAGGGCACTTATGTGCGACCACCGGATGCTGATGACTTAAGTCACATAACCCAACAGCCCAGAGAGTCAGCCAGGAAATTCTGGACTCGGTTCCTAACTAAAAAGAACCAAATCATCGACTACCCGGATGCCGAAGCCTTAGCGGCCTTTAAGCATAACATCCGTGATGAATGGCTCGCCCGACACCTCGGCCAGGAGAAGCCAAAGTCCATGGCAGCCCTCACGACACTCATGACCCGCTTTTGTGCAGGCGAGGACAGCTGGTTGGCTCGCAGCAACAGCACATCAAGAAATCCCGGCACTTCCGATGCTAGAGATAGCAATGGCAAGCCATGACGCAACTGACCCAAGCGTCACAACAATGGCGACAACGCCGAAGACACGGCAGTCAATGCCGGATTCAGCGGCTCTATGTCCGGTCAGCGGAAAAATCCATTCAAAAGAAACAATCGGGGCCCGTCCAGTTTGGACCGCATACTCGATCGCTCGTGTCAAATTCACAGCACCCCTGATAAACCAGCCAACCACACCAACAAAGAATGTTGGGTGTTCAAACAGGCCGGCAAGTTAAATGCCGAAAACAAGTAAAAGGGGCTGCATAGCGATGACAACGAAGAGCCCCGACCGCCGAACACAGGAGAACAGAAGAAATTTCCTCCCCAAGTGAAAACGGAGAACATGATATACGCAACCCATATTCCCAAGTGGGAATGGAAGCGCGCACTAAGGGACGTCTATGCGATGGAGCCAGCCGCCCCAAAGTTCAACCCATGGTCTTCTTGTCAGATCACTTTCGATCATAGGGATCATCCTACCAGTATCCGTCATGGCGGTTCTGCCGCATTGGTCCTTGACCCCATCATTGACGGATTCCACCTCACAAGAGTCCTTATGGACGGTGGCAGCAGCCTGAACCTGCTCTATCAGGATACAGTGTGCAAAATGGGCATCGACCCCTCAAGGATCAAACCCACAAAAACCGCCTTTAAAGGTGTCATACCAAGTGTAGAGGTCTGTTGCACGGGCTCAATCACACTGGAAGTGGTCTTCGGATCTCTGGACAATTTCCGAAGCGAGGAGTTAATCTTCGATATCGTCCCCTTCAGCAGTGGCTATCACGCACTGCTCGGACGAACTGCATTTGCCAGATTCAATGTGGTACCACATTATGCATACTTCAAGCTCAAAATGCCAGGACCTCACGGGGTTATAACAGTTAATGAAAACACAGAGCGCTCGATCCGTACGGAGGAGCACATTGCGGCCCTCGCAGCAGAGGTACAAAGCAGCCTTCTCAGGCAGACCACCAATTTGGCGATAAAGCCCCCGGACACCGTCAAGCGAGTCCGGCGTACCCTGCAACAGGATCGTCCGGCACGTCCAGAGATCGCCTAGCAATTCGGCCTCCGTCCTAGTCCCAGTCAAGCGGAAAAATTTGTGCTGCGCGTACATAATTACGCACTCACAATACCATGGGCATAGGCGGAGGCACGGCTATGACACGGTCCAAAATGCGGCTCAACCGCCTAGGATCCGTATATCTTCACACCTTTTCTTTTCAGATCCCTATTTTCGGGAGGCCGTCCCGATAGTCTGAATATCGGATATATAACGGGACGGAAACACCAAGGAGACAAGAAGCTTTGGCGTACAAAGGAATCCCCAGGTGGTCTCTGATAACGATCGTTATACCTGTTTTACATACCCACATGCAGCTTACCCTTGGCCAGGACATGTCAAATAGTCCTATTTTGCTTATCGCACTACTTGTATACATACGCTTTGACGTATTATTTAAATAACAATGGAAAATAATGTACAGCGTCATCTTACTATTACATTTCTTTATCCTTTTCTGTTACTGCTTATTCATTACAAATTGCACCCGTACATTTTGGTACGCTCGGCTCGCCAGGGGCTTCAGTGTACCCCATAACACGGCAAGAAAAGTCCGAACACTTTCGACAGTGCGGCACCCCGAACTTATAGCATTATATGCATCAGCTCTGAATCATGTCTTGGGTCAATAGTTGGGTTTTCCCGGCTCCCATGTTTTGGTACCTTACGTTCTGCTATATCAGCTAAGGTAGCATAGGGAGTACTACTGTGATTGTGTCCCGGTTCTTCCGGATGAGCACCTCAGTAGAGAAAGCCGAAAACTGACTATCATGATGAGGCGAGAGCTGGTCACTGTTCGAGAGGTCTCAAATCCTTAAAGATTTTTTCCGCTTCGGGCGAGGAATCGGCCTTGTCCGATTTAGGCGATTATAGCACCCCAAGTTCGGCCTTCAGAATACTAGGGGCTTCGCCAAAAGTTAAAATTGTAGACTTCTATGGCTAAGTGAGAGTGATAAAGTTGTATAGTCCGATTGCCGTGTTCGTTGCTCTAAACACCTCCTTAAAGGACCAAAAAAATTGGATAAAGAGTGTTTAGATTTATCCCGAACACCCCAGTACTAGTTACATGGGGGCAGAAGCCGTCGACTAGCCAACTCTCAGACTTTATAAACGGCCGCACAGAAGGTATTATTTTAAATCAACAAGCATTATCATATTACGCACATGAACTCGTTTTCATATTACAGGATGACATAAGTACATTCATTCAAATATTACTTCCTTGGCACATTCCTCCGCCACAAGGCGGTCACCCTTCAGGACATTGTCATAATACTGTTCGGAGTGGTGATCCTCCTTGCCCTTCGGCGGCCCCTCCGTCACCAGCTTCTCAGCGTCCATCTTCGCCTAGTGCACTTTCACACGGGCCAAGGCCCTGCGCGCACCTTCAATGCAGACGAACCGCTTAATGACTTCAAGTCGCGGACAGGCATTTAGCATCCGCTTTACAAGGCCGAAGTAGCTGCTGGGCAGGGGCTCGCCAGGCCACAGCCGGACTATGAAGTCCTTCATGGCCAGTTCGGCCGCCTTGTGCAGTTCGACCAGTTGCTTCAGCTGGTCGCTCAAGGACATCGGATGTTTGGTCCCAGTATATTGAGACCAGAACAACTTATCCGTCGAGCTCCCTTCTTCGGCACGGTAGAACTCCGCGGCATCCGATATGCTGCGCGGCAGATCTGCGAACGCTCCTGGAGAGCTCCAAATTCGGGTAAGTAAAAGGAAAGTATCCTTCACATGCTTGCTTTGCATAATGAATGCCTTACCCGCTGCTATCTTCTGGGCCGCCTGAATCTCCTGGAGGGCCTTTTGTGCTTCAGCCTTGGCGTCTTGCACGCTCTGGAGGGCCTTCGCAAGCTCGGACTCTTGCATCTTGGAGTCACGCTCCAAGGACTCAAATTTTTTTACGAAGTCCTGGAGCTCTTGCTGGACCTCATCAACCCGAGCCTCCTGTTTCTCGCGCTCGGTGCGCTCCTTGGCCGCTTTGTCTTCGGCCTCGGACAGCGCCTTCTTAAGGGCCGCCACTTCAGTCGTGGCCCCTATTAAAATCCATGATGCTTCTATTAGCATCAACATTCTTTCCTTTATATGACACAAGGATGGGGTATCGCTTACCTTTGTTCTCCTCGAGCTGCCTCTTCACGAGGCCGAGCTCTTCCTCGGACCGCCCCAGGTCCCACTTCAGTCCGGAGTCCTCCATAGTGCGAGCGGCAGCGGCCAGCAGCGACGCCTGCTTATTCACATAGACATAATATGATTAGACTCCTGGGGATCTTATTTGATCCTATGTTCGGCCTTTCTTTCCAAACACCAAACAGAGCATCAGGGGCTATTGTCTATACTGTGATATTTTCTCATAATTTAATTAGTTACCTCAAAGCCTGTTAGGAGGCTGGCGTAGGCTTCGGTGAATCCGCTTTTGGCGGACCGAACCTTCACAATCACCGTACTCATAAGAGTATGGTGTTCTTCATCAATGGAAGCACCTTGAAGCGCTTCTAGCAAGTTTTCTGATGCCTCTGGATGGACAGAGGTCATCAGCACAGGCGGCTCACCCCCCTTAGCGAGGGGCTGCCTTCTTGAATCCGGAACCACTTGAGGTTCCGGCGCAGTATCCGGCTGGGGACCAAACTTGCTGCGGCCCCCCTCATTAGAATACATGGGGGTATTCCCCCCCATGTGCCTGGCGTCGGGGATTTCGCCTTGGGGCGTCTCCAGAACTGTCTCCCCCTGGCCCGGTATCCTCTGAGACAACACCTCGGTGTCGTCCGCGTGCCGGGTGGTGGTGGTCGTCGGGAGCGAATCACTGTTCATCACTGACGCGCTCAAAGACCCATCCGAGGAGGATAGGTCGATGCGGGCTTTGGACGGACTGCATGATCATATTTAACATTATAAGAAGCAATGAAGCAAAACATGCCAGAAGTATTATGGTATCCGGATACTTACGACTTCGCCAGGGGCTTGTCCCTAGGCAGCCACTCCTCGTCGCTGTAGGTGGCTGTTGTGGAGTGGTCCGGAGGGAGGGTCCTTCCCTTCTGGGACCCTTCGGCCTCCCCAGACGGGGCGTCCTTCCTTTTATTCTCCCCCTCGGTTTGGGGGGAGGGATTTCCTCTTCCTCCTCCTCATTTTCGTTGGAGGAGTGCGCCTCGGTGTCTTCGGACGATGAGTCCGACACCACCTTATGCCGGAGACCTTTCCTGGTCCCCGTGGCCTTCTTCTTGGCCTTCTTCTCCGGCACCTCGTAAGGCGCCGGAAACAACATCTCTGTCAAGAGAGCCGTTGGTGGATCTTTGGGTAGTGGAGCTGGACAGTCGATTCGCTCCACTGTCGCTACTCAGTCCTGTTAAATTGGTGTGGAGGCTTAGATTCCTCCCACAAACATATCGGGGAAAGCACATCTTGTGAAATATAGATAACTTACCGGATTGGCGTGGCGCTTTGCATTGAGTCCGCGATCCTCGGTAATGGGAGGAGGCACCTCGGCGGCCTTGAACAGCACCTTCTAGACGTCTTTGTGCGTCGTGTCGAAGAGCTCTTGCAGCATCTAATGTTCGGCCGGGTCGAACTCCCACATATTGAATGCTCGTCTTTGACACGGAAGGATCCGATGGAAGAGCATGACCTGGACCATGTTGACAAGCTTGATTTTCTTGCTTATCATATTTTTGACACAGTTCTGGAGTCCGGTCAGCTCCGCTGGCTCACCCCAGGCTAAGCCCTTCCTTTCCCAGGAGGTAATGGGGATGCCAGATCTAAATTCGGGGGCCGCCGCCCAGTTGGAGTCGTGCGGCTTGGTGATATAGAACCACCCCGATTGCCACCCCTTCACGGTCTCCACATAGGAGACTTCGAGCCAGGTGAAGTTGGGCATCTTGCCCACCATGGCACCTCCGCACTCCGCTTGCTGGCCGACCACTATCTTCGGCTTCACATTGAAGATCTTCAGCCAAAGGCCGAAGTGGCGCTTGATGCGGAGGAAGGCCTCACACACGACGATAAACATCGAGATGTTGAGGATGAAATTGGGGGCCAGATTGTGGAAATCTAGCCCATAGTAAAACATGAGCCCGCGGACAAATGGTTGGAGAGGAAATCCCAGTCCGTGGACGAAGTGGGCTGGAAACACAACCCTCTCGTGGGGTTTCGGAGTAGGAACGATCTGCCCTGCGTCCGGGATCCGGTGCGCGATGTCTGCGGCCAAGTATCCGGCCTCCCGGACCTTCATGATGTCCTCCTCCGTAACGGAGGAGGCCATCCACTTGCATCCTGCTCCGGACATGTTTGCAATGGCTTTACAGGGAAGGTGAGAACTTGGGCGCTGGAGCTCGAGCGTGCGAGAATGGATTAGTGAAGGAAGAAGAAGGCGTGGGTGAAAAAGGAGAATCCCTATCTCTTTATAAAGGTGGTAGAAACTGTACGCCTCCCCACTTGCCCATGAAATTGCTTATTCCCCAAGCGCCACGATTGATGGCGCGGTTGGGTTACCCACACCCGTATTGATGAGAATCCCGTGATAAGGGGACACGATCTCTGCTTCGACAAGACGTGCCAAGGAAACCGCCTCGCAATACATGTAGTAGGTGGTTGAGGAAAACGGTTCAAATAATGACCGGGCCGTGGCGTGATGTCATGCTATGAAAAGTTGTCAGCAGATTAGATTTGTGAATATTGTGCTCTCTACGGTGGTATGTGGAATTTGTTTTGTAGAGCCGGACACGATCCTCGTGTTCAAAATCTTGTATGGAGTATTCGGAGAAGGAACCCGCCTTGCAATGCCGAAGACGATCTGCACGCCGGACTCATCATCATTGAAGCCTGGTTTAGGGATACTGAGGGAGTCCTGGATTAGGGGTCCTCGGACAGCCAGTCTATATACTTTGGCCGGACTGTTGGACTATAAAGATACAAGATTGAAGACTTCGTCTCGTGTCCGGGTGGGACTCTCCTTTGCATGGAAGGCAAGCTTGGCAATTCGGATATGTAGATCTCCTTCTCTGTAACCGACTCTATGTAACCCTAGCCTTCCGGTGTCTATATAAACCGGAGGGTTTAGTCTGTAGGACAACAATAATCATAATCATAGGCTAGCTTCTAGGGTTTAGCCTCTACGATCTTGTGGTAGATCAACTCTTGTAATACTCATATCATCAAGATCAATCAAGCAGGAAGTAGGGTATTACCTCCATTGAGAGGGCCTGAACCTGGGTAAACATCGTGTCCCCTGCCTCCGTTACCATTAGCCTTAGACGCAAAGTTCGGGACCCCCTACCCGAGATCCGCCGGTTTTGACACCGACAGAGGGGTTTAGTGAGAGCCGGAGGATCCCAGAATCTTGCTTGGGTTTTCCAGGTGCTTTCCATCGCACAGTACTTCTGTACTATGGCCACAAAGTCAGCAATGTGTGATATGTCATAGCGACTTATGGCATTGAGGATTCCCTTGTCCGTGCAATTTTCACAAAAGAATGAGATTGCGTCTTCCTCACGAAAATCCTTGACCTTGCTCATTCCAAGGAGGAATATGGCCCACAAGTGATGTGCTATCTCTTGGTATTGTTGTCTAATGTGGGGAAGATCGCTTGTATCTAGGTGGGTGGGTGGACTTAAGTCCGAACCCTGACCCGATCTGAGACCCAGGGGCAGAGGAGCTTCCAAACTTGGTAGTTCGGGTTTCGGGATGTTGCCCAATTTTTCTGGCCCGCTGTCCGATTCTAAGTTCGGAGCTTAGATCATGTCCTCCCGCAGACGGGTATCCGGCTCGGAGAGCTCGGGAATCCGAACATAGTTCGTCTTCAAAATAGAGGAAGAATCGCTGCATTGCTCCTCCACCACCGCTATCTGATGGGTGACCGGTGGAGAGTTAATCGCTCTTTGATCGGGTTTAAGCCCAATCTGATCATAGTCTGTAGCGACTCCCAAGACGGTGATGCGATCCAAGAGTTTGTTCAAGGACGAGAGCTCCATTGGATCCATCAGCTCAGTGTATTCCGAGCTGACATGGAGGCTGTTTTTGATGAACCGAGAAGTCATTGTCGGCGCGGCGGCCAAATGGGCGGTCATGACGAAGCCGCCTAGTCAGAGGGTTTGTCCTGAAGCCAGGGCTCCTCCAGAGGTGATGTTGTCCTTAACAAGGTGAGCCATCAACCCTTTTTCGACGTCACAGTGGAACTCTCAATGAAACCACCAATGTCGGTGTCAAAACCGGCGGATCTCGGGTAGGGGGTCCCGAACTGTGTGTGTAAGGCTAATGGTAACAGGAGGCGGGGGACACAATGTTTACCCAGGTTCGGGCCCTCTCTATGGAGGTAATACCCTACTTCCTGCTTGATTGATCTTGATGATATGAGTATTACATGAGTTGATCTACCACGAGATCGTAGAGGCTAAACCCTAGAAGCTAGCTTATGATTATGATTGTTGTTGTCCTACGGACTAAACCCTTAGGTTTATATAGACACCGGAGGGGGCTAGGGTTACATAGAGTCGGTTACAGAGAAGGAAATCTACACATCCGAATTGCCAAGCTTGCCTTCCATGCAAAGGAGAGTCCCACCCGGACACGGGACGAAGTCTTCAATCTTATACAGTCCGCCATAAGTACATAGTCTGGCTATCCGAGGACCCCCTAATCCAGGACTCCCTCACACATCCTCGCGTTGCAAACGAAGTGCAGATTGAGAAGATCATCGATGACATGAATGCACCAGGTCCCCTCACGCGCTCAAAAGCTTCACATTTATCTAACTATTGTGGGCATTTTGCATTTGTCTCTATCACAGAGCCCACTAAAGTTGATGAAGCATTGATGGAATCTGAGTTGCATCAATTCGAGCTCAACAATGTGTGGGAACTTGTCAAGCGACCAGATCCAAGCAAGCACAACATCATTGGTACCAAATGGATCTACCACAACAAACAAGCCGAAAATGGCCTCGTGGTGAGGAATAAGGCTTGTCTTGTAGCTCAAGGGTACACACATGTTGAAGGAATTGATTTCAATGAAACTTTTGCACCTGTTGCTAGACTTGAGGCAATTTTCATATTTCTTGCTTATGCTAACCATCATAATATCATCTTACATGAAATGGATGTGAAAAGTGCATTCCTCAATGGTAAGCTTGAGGAGAAGTATATGTTGCTCAACCACCAGGTTTTGAGGATCCAAAATTTCCAGATCACGTCTATAGACTCAACAAGGCCCTCTATGGCCTCAAGCAAGCAGGGCATGGTATTACACACTAAAGGAATTCCTCATGAAGAAAGGCTTCAAACCCGGTTCACTTGACCCAACTCTTTTCACCAAAACATATGATGATGAATTATTCGTGTGCCAAATATATGTTGATGATATTATCTTTGGCTGTACAAACCAACGTTATAGTGATGAATCTGCCTATATGATGAGTGAAGAATATCAAATGTCTATGATGGGAGAATTTAAATTCTTCTTAGGTCTTCAGATTCGTTAACAGTACAATGGCATATTCATATCTTAGGAGAAATACCTCAAGGATGTGTTGAGGAAATTCAGCATGCAAGATTGCAAAGGCGTCAAAATCCCTATGCCCACTAATGGCCATCTATGCGCTGATGAAAATGGTAAAGACTTCGTTCAAAAGGTATACCGCTCCATGATTGGCTCTTTATTTTACCTATGTGCATCTAGGCCGGATATTATGCTTAGTGTTTGCATGTGTGTCCGATTTCAAGCTACACCGAAGGAATCACACCATAAGGTTGTGAAGCATATTCTTCGATATCTAGCTCACACACCAACACTTGGATTATGGTATCCCAAGGGCTCTTCCTTTGATCTCATTGGATATTCAGACTCTGACTATGCTGGTGATCGGGTGGACCGCAAGTCAACGTCAGTCACATGTCATTTCCTTGGACGATCCTTGGTATGTTGGTCCTTGAAGAAACAGAACTGCACATCACTGTCCATTGCAAAAGCTGAGTACATTGCTGCTAGATCTTGTTGTGCTCAATTACTATGGATGAAGCAAACATTCAAGGACTATGGCATCAGTGTGAAGAATGTGCCACTCTACTACTACAATGAGAGTGCTATCAAGATTGCTCACAACCCAGTTCAGCACTCGAAGACAAAGCACTTCCAGATTCGTCATCATTTTCTTCATGACCATGTGTTGAAGGGCGACATCTCCATCGATCACGCAAGTACTGAAGACCAGCTGGCCAATATCTTCACTAAGCCCTTGGATGAGAAGAGATTTAGCAAGTGGCAGTGTGAGCTAAATATCCTAGAATCTTCGAATGTTCTTTGAAAAGAACACACATCCTAACACTTATGCAGCCTTGATGACTTAGATGTGCAACACACGAAGTAACGTTTTTCTTCAATCAATGAAGACTAACCCTCAATTTGTGAAGAAATTAATGAATAAATTGATTCTCAGAACCCTATGAGAGTTGTATGCGGTGTCTGAAATCAGCTTTTTATACGGTGGGTTGCGGCACCAACCAAAGTTGAAAATCTTCAATTTGAGTTTTTCTTCAATTTTGAAATTCCTTAGTTTCTCGAATTCTTCAACTTGGCATTGTCTTCACTCTTTCCGTCATTGTTCTTCATTAACTATATATATATGAGTTTATGTCCTCTACAGCATTCACTTATTGCTAATTCTTCAAGTTGTTTTTTCTGCTAAGTGAATGTGATCGGACCCTTATCCCCCTCTATAATAAACTCAACCTAGTCTGTTCACAAATTCTTCATGTGCGTTCTATTTGAAACTCGTTCAAATTCTTCACTGTGTCCTTGTCAGCTGAAGAAATTGCGAACAAAACTTTAAAATATTCTTATCTAGATTTTCGGCTTTTGCCGCTCAAACCATTATGCATTCCATGGTATACTCATCTATTCACCCACGATCTCACACGATCTCCACCTCTCGGTACGTGGGTGACACATTTCGCGCGAATGAGAAGGGTCAGCGGAATGTTCGTCCAATTTCCTCAGATGAACGGTTTTTCACCTCAGCTATAAATACCCCCTCCCCTCCTCACTTCGTTTTTACTTCGCTCGACCTCACTCCCTTGCTCGAGCTTCTCAAAACCTATAACCACCTCTACTTCCATTGTCACCGGTGAGGAAGAGCTTCACTGCCTCGACCTCATCGACGTCGTACTCGCGTCGGCCGCAAACATCTTCTCTCTACTGCCGCCGTAGACGTCTTCCTCCGCCAAGTTATGGCATGGAAGATCCGAGCTGACAAACTTCCAAATCTATACCTCTTGTTCGTCGTTTTCTTCATAAAGGTTAATTAAAAGTTACTTTTACCGCATTTATTCTACTGATGATTTTCAACAAATCTTCAAAAGGTGTTTATTCTTCAACCTCCACACTCTAAACACCTAGCACAAATCTTCAGTTCTTGATATGTTTCTCTAAGTGACGTTTTTCTTCATGATTCCTCAATTGTGTGAATCTGACAATCCACACAAATCTAGAACCTAAGTCAAATAACGCTTACTGAAATTCTTCAAGACACATCGGGTCAATTTCCTCAAACTTGTTTAGTTTTACAAAACCGTCTGAGAACTCATATGACCTCTCCAAATTCTTCGCACCTATACTCTATTCACAGGTACACATGTCTGCTGCTGAATCACTAGGTTCTCATCAACTTAACTCATTTGCAGCGTTCCTCAAAGAAAAGCTGCATACTTCTTCAAAGAACTCAATCGTTCAAATTCCTCAGTTGAAGAAAATGGCAGATGGTAAAAGGCCTCAGAAAGGAGGAAAGAAGGTTGAAGTCAATACTGCCTCTGAGATCCCTAATGACATCTATGCACGGTACTGTACGCCTGATGAGGAAACTCACGACAAAGAGACTAAAAATGAGCGCAAAGTGCGCATACAGAGGATTTAAAGAAGATGGGCAAGAGAATGGAGGGAGTACAGATATGTCACTCCCAAATACATGAAGAAATTCGCTCTTCACCCTCCATGCCCAAGACCTCCTCTGGCTCCTAGCCAAAGAGCTGATACAACAAGCCTAAACATGGTGAGTGATGACCCACTAGTGTAGGGGATCTATCATAGTCCTTTTGATAAGAGTGTCGAACCCAACGAGTAGCAGAAGGAAATGACAAGCGGTTTTCAGTAAGGTATTCTCTGCAAGGACTGAAATTGTAGGTAACGGATAGTTTTGTGATAAGATAATTTGTAACGGGTAACAAGCAATGTAAGTAAATAAGGTGCAGCAAGGTGGCCCAATCCTTTTTGTAGCAAAGGATAAACCTGGACAAATTCTTATATAGAGATAAGCGCTCCCGAGGACACATGGCAATTATCGTCAAGCTAGTTTTCATCACGTTCATATGATTCGCATTCGTTACTTTGATAATTTGATATGTGGGTGGACCGGTGCTTGGGTACTGCCCTTTCTTGGACAAGCATCCCACTTATGATTAACCCCTATTGCAAGCATCCGCAACTACGAAAGAAGTATTAAGGTAAACCTAACCATAGCATGAAACATATGGATCCAAATCAGCCCCTCACGAAACAACACATAAACTAGGGTTTAAGCTTTTGTCACTCTAGCAACCCATCATCTACTTATTACTTCCCAATGCCTTCCTCTAGGACCAAATAATGGTGAAGTGTCATGTAGTCGACGTTCACATAATACCACAAGAGGAGAGACAACATACATCTCATCAAAATATCGAACGAATACCAAATTCACATGACTACTAATAGCAAGACTTCACCCATGTCCTCAGGAACAAAGGTAACTACTCACAAAGCATATTCATGTTCATAATCAGAGGGGCATTAATATGCATTAAGGATATAAACATATGATCTTCCACCAAATAAACCAATTAGCATCAACTATAACAAGTAATCAACACTACTAGCAACCCACATGTACCAATCTAAGGTTTTGGTACAAAGATTGGATACAAGAGATGAACTAGGGTTTGAGTGGAGATGGTGTTGGTGAAGATGTTGATGGAGATTGACCCCTCCCGATGAGAGGATCGTTGGTGATGATTTCCCCCTCCCGGAGGGAAGTTTCCTCGGCAGAACAGCTCCGCCGGAGTCCTAGATTGGTTCCGCCAAGGTTCCGCCTCGTGGCGGCGGAGTTTCGTCTCGTAATCTTGCTTATGATTTTTTTCCAGGGTAAAAGATTTCATATAGCAGAAGATGGGCACCGGAAGGCTGCCAGGTGGCCCACAAGGCAGGGGGTGCGCCCCCCACCCTCGTGGCCAGGGTGTGCGCCCCCTCTAGTACTTCCTCCGCTGAATATTTATCATTAATTCCAAAAATGACTTTCGTGGAGTTTAAGGACTTATGGAGCTATGCAGAATAGGTCTCTAATATTTGCTCCTTTTCCAGCCCAGAATCCCAGCTGCCGACATTCTCCATCTTCATGTAAACCTTGTAAAATAAGAGAGAATAGCCATACATATTGTGACATAACGTGAAATAACAGCCCATAATGCAATAAATATCGATATAAAAGCATGATGCAAAATGGACATATCAACTCCCCCAAGCTTAGACCTCGCTTGTCCTCAAGCGGAAGCCGATATCAAAAAAAAATTCCACATGTTTAAAGATAGAGGTGCCGATAAAACAAAATACGGACATGAGGGCATCATGATCATTCTTATAGTAGCAACATATATATATATATATATATATATATATATATATATATTGTCATATGATTTCTTATGCTCAAGTAACAATCTATTCACAATGTCAAGCATGATTCAGAAACTTCATTGAGAACTAACGAAATACAATCTCAGTCATTGAAGTAATTGCAATTTATCATAACATAGGAAAGAGTCAACATAAGAGCTTTTCAGCAAGTCCACATACTCAACTATCATTTAGTCTTTCACAATTGCTAACACTCACGCAATACTTATGGTTATGGAGTTTTAATCGAACACAAAGAAAGATAGGGGCTTATAGTGTTGCCTCCCAACCTTTTACCTCAAGGGTAATGTCAACAATAATAGTTCATGCTAACTTACATCCAATTGGATATATATATATCAGGATCTTTCCAACACGAGGTTCTTGCCAAGGGATAAAATATAAAAAGGAAAGGTGAAGATCACCTTGAGTCTTGCGTAAAGTATAAGACATAAAGTAAAAGATAGGACCTTCGCAGAGGGAAGCAAAGGTTGTAATGTGCTTTTATGGTTGGATGCACGAACTTAATGCAAAAGAACGTCACTTTATATTGCCACTTGTGATATGAACCTTTATTATGCAGTCCGCTGCTTTTATTACTTCCATATCACAAGATCGTATAAAGCTTATTTTCTCCGCACTAGTAAGTCATACATATTTAGAGAGCAATTTTTATTGCATGCAACATGGAAACTTACTTGAAGGATCTTACTCAATCCATAGGTAGATATGGTGGACTCTCATGGCAAAACTGGGTTTAAGGATATTAGGAAGCACAAGTAGTATCTCTACTTGGTGCAAGGAATTTGGCTAGCATGAGGGGGAAAGGCAAGCTCAACATGTTGGACGATCCATGATAATATACTTTAACTGAGATGTGAGAAAACATAACCGATTATGTTGTCTTCCTTGTGCAACATCAACTCTTTAGCATGTCATACTTTAATGAGTGCTCACAATCATAAAAGATGTCCAAGATAGTATATTTATATGTGAAAACCTCTCTTTCTTTGTTACTTCCTATTAATTGCAATGATGACCAAAACTATGTTTGCCAACTCTCAACAACTTTTAATCATCATACTCTCTATATGTGAAGTCATTACTATCCATAAGATCAATATGGTCTCTTTTATTTCTTTTTACTCTTTTATTTCCTCAAGATCATAGCAAGATAGCAAAGCCCTTGACTCAACACTAATCTTTATTATATATAGCTCACGGACTCGATTACATAGAGGGATCACAAAGCAAAACTCAAAACTAATTCATACCAAAACTTTATTCTACTAGATCAAGATATTACCAAAAGGATCGAACTAAGTAAAACGATAAAGATAGGAGTGTGATGGTGATACGATACCGGGGCACCTCCCCCAAGCTTGGCAGTTGCCAAGGGGAGTGCCCATACCCATGTGATTATGTCCTCGGAGGTGGTGATGATGGAGTTGTCAGTGATGTAGGCTTCCTCCTTAATTTATGCTTGAGGATGGAATTTTTCTCCCTTAGATCATCAATCTCCTGCTCAAGGCTTAATATCCTTTTGCATAGTTCCTGTTTGTTTTCCTGCAGGAGATGAAAAGTAATAAACTCGATCTTTGGTTTCTTTGCTCTATCAGGGAGGCTTGACTTTTTAAACTCCACATGAATGTCCCCAGGTTGAGGTAATGGGACTTCATCTTCATCTGAGCTCGTCTCCTCCTTTCCATTAGGCTCGTAGTCTTCTTCTTCCTCAGTGGTCCAGCCAGAGTGCTCCACGTCTCCATAGACCTTAGGGTCCACAAGTTAATCAGCCACATAGCTTTCTCCCTCCGAATCCTGGGACGACATATTGCTCTAATCTGCGGCAGAAATAGCTTAAGACAAACATAGGATTTTTGCATGATACAGTGGTCAAAACCTTCGGGAGATTATATAATGAATTTTTACCGACCAAAAGAAGTATTGTGCAAGAAAATGGAGTCCGAAGAGCACATGAGGTTCCCACGAGGCAGGGGGCGTGCCCAAGGGGTAGGGCGCGCCCTCCACCCTCGTGGATGCCTCGTGTACTTCCCGGACTACTTCTTATTTTCCTATTTTCTTAAATATTCCAAAACGAAGAAAAATTGCTATTAGAACTATTTTGGAGTCGGTTTACTTACCGTACCACATACCTATTCCTTTTCGGAGTATGAAACATCCTGGAAACTGTCTCTAATGTATTCCTCTGGGGTTACGGTTTCAATAACATTAGTTTCAACATTTATAGGATTACCTGAGATATAATGTTTGATTCTTTGACCGTTCACCACCTATGGATTTGTGCCTTCTAAGTTGTTGATTTTTATGGCACCGGAATGATATACCTCCTCGATAACATAAGGGCCTTCCCATTTAGAGAGAAGTTTTCCTGCAAAAAATCTTAAACGAGAGTTGAATAGCAAAACATAATCACCTACGTTAAACTCACGCTTTTGTATCCTTTTATCATGCCATCTTTTAACTTTTTCTTTAAACAGTTTGGCATTCTCGTAGGCCTGGGTTCTCCATTCATCAAGTGAGCTAATGTCAAATAACCTCTTCTCACCAGCAAGTTTGAAATCATAATTGAGCCCTTTAATGGCCCAATATGCCTTATGTTCAAGTTCGAGAGGTAAGTGACATGCTTTTCCATAAACCATTTTATATGGAGATATACCCATAGGATTTTTATATGCAGTTCTATAAGCCCATAATGCATCATCAAGTTTCTTGGACCAATTCTTTCTAGATCTATTAACAGTCTTTTGTAAAATTAATTTAAGCTCTCTGTTACCCAATTCTACTTGGCCACTAGACTGTGGGTGGTATGGAGATGCAATTCTATGATTAACATCATACTTAGCAAGCATTTTACGAAAAGCACCATGAATAAAATGTGAACCACCATCAGTCATTAAGTATCTAGGGACTCCAAACCTCGAAAAGATAACTTCTTTAAGCATCTTAATAGAGGTGTTATGATCAGCACTACTAGTTGGAATAGCTTCTACCCACTTAGTAACGTAATCAACAACAACTAAAATATGTGTATACCCATTAGAGGCAGGAAATGGTCCCATATAATCGAAACCCCAAACATCAAATGGTTCAATAACAAGGGAATAATTCATAGGCATTTCTTGATGTGTACTAATATTACCAATTCTTTGACATTCATCACAAGACAAGACAAACATATGAGTATCTTTGAAGAGAGTAGGCCAATAAAAACCGTATTGCAATACCTTATGTGCAGTTCTATCTCCAACGTGGTGTCCTCCATATGCCTCGGAGTGACACTTGCGTAGGATCTGTTCTTGTTCATGCTCAGGTACACAACGTCTAATAACACCATCTACTCCTTCTTTATAAAGGTTTGGGTCATCCCAGAAGTAATGTCTTAAATCATAGAAGAACTTTTTCTTTTGCTGGTATGTGAAACTAGGTGGTATGAATTTAGCAACAATGTAATTAGCATAATCAGCATACCATGGAGCAGTACGAGAAGCATTTATGACAGCTAATTGTTCATCAGGAAAGCTATCATTAATAGGTAGTGGGTCATCAAGAACATTCTCTAACCTAGACAAGTTGTCTGCAACGGGGTTCTCAGCTCCCTTTCTATCAATAATATGCAAATCAAGTTCTTGTAGCAAGAGAACCCATCTAATAAGTCTAGGTTTAGCATCTTTCTTTTCCATAAGATATTTAATAGCAGCATGATCAGTGTGAACAGTCACTTTAGAATCAACAATGTAAGGTCTGAGCTTATCACAAGCAAATACAACTGTTAAGAATTCTTTTTCAGTAGTAGCATAATTTCTCTGGGCAGTGTCTACAGTTTTACTAGCATATTGAATAACATTTAGTTTCTTATCAACTCCTTGTCCTAGAACAACACCTACAGCATAATCTCTAGCATCACACATAATTTCAAAGGGTAAGTTCCAATCAGGTGGCTGAACAATAGGTGCTGAAATCAAAGCTTTCTTAAGTATTTCAAACGCTTCTACACAATCATCATCAAAGACAAAGGAATATCTTTTTGTAATAGATTAGTCAGAGGCCTAGAAATTTTAGAAAAGTCCTTAATGAACCTCCTATAAAAACTGGCATGACCAAGGAAACTTCTTATACCTTTAATGTCCTTGGGACATGGCATCTTCTCAATAGCATCAACCTTAGCTTTATCAACTTCAATACCTTTTTCAGAAATTTTATGCCCCAAGACAATGCCTTCATTAACCATAAAGTGGCACTTCTCCCAATTCAAGACGGGACTAGTATCTTCACATCTCTGCAAAACTCGATCAAGGTTGCTCAAGCAATCAACAAAAGAAGATCCATAAACAAAGAAATCATCCATGAATACCTCACAAATATTTTCATAAAAGTCAGAGAATATAGCCATCATGCATATTTGAAAGGTAGCTGGTGCATTACATAAACCAAAAGGCATACGTCTATAAGCAAAGGTACCGAAAGGGAAAGTAAAAGTGGTCTTTTCTTGATCCTTCGCTGACACAGGTATTTGAGAGAAACCAGAGTAACCATGTAGAAAGCAAAAAGGTGTATGTTTGGATAGTATTTCTAGCATTTGATCAATAAAAGGTAAAGGGTGATGATCCTTTTTAGTAACTTTATTTAATTTGCGGAAATCAATTACCATCCTATAACCTATAATAATTCTTTGCGGGATTAGTTCATATTTATCATTAGGAACAACAGTAATACCTCCCTTCTTAGGGACACAATGGACAGGACTTACCCACTAACTATCAACAATGGGATAAATTATACCTGCCTCAAGGAGCTTTAGTATTTCCTTTCTTACCACTTCTTTCATCTTAGGTTTAATCATCATTGGTGATCAATAACTGGTTTGGTGTCTTCTTCCAATTTTATTTTGTGTTGGCATAGAGTGGGACTAATGCCCTTAAGATCATCAAGAGTATATCCAATAGCAGCACGGTGCTTCTTCAGAGTTTTCAATAATCTCTCCTCTTCCTGCTCTGAAAGGTTAGCACTAATAATAACAGGATATATCTTCTTTTCATCAAGATAAGCATATTTAAGAGTATCGGGTAATGGTTTAAGCTCAAACATGGGATCACCCTTGGGTGGTGGAGGATACCCTAGGATTTCAACAGGCAAGTAATGTTTCAAAATAGGTCCTTGTTTAAAGAATACTTCATCTATCTCCCTTCTTTCATTCATATACATATCATGTTCATGGTCTAGCAAATATTGTTCTAAAGGATCAGTAGGAGGTACGGCAATAAAAGCAAGACCAATAATTTCATCCTTACTAGGCAATTCTTTATCATGGGGTTGTCTATGAAATTTAGCAAAATTAAACTAATGAGACATATCCCCTAACCCAATAGTAACAACATCCTTTTCGCAATCTATCTTAGCATTAACAGTTTTCAAGAAGGGTCTACCAAATATATTGGGACAAAAGTCATTTTGTGGGGAACCAAGAACAAGAAATTCAGCAGGATATTTAACTTTTCCACACAAGAGTTCAACATCTCTAACAATCCCAATTGGTGAAATAGTATCTCTATTGGCAAGCTTAAATGTAACATCAATTTATTCTACCTTAGCAGGTGCAATATCATGCATAATTTCTTCATATAAGGAATAAAGTATTGCACTAGCACTAGTACCCATATCACATAAGCCATGATAACAATGATATCCTATTTTAACAGAAATAATAGGCATGCCTACAACGGGTCTATGTTTCTTACCATCGGGTCTAGCAATTCTAGCAGCTTGATCATAGAAATAAATGACATGCCCATCAATATTATCAGCCAAGAGATCTTTAACCATAGCAATACTAGGTTCAACTTTAATTTTCTCAGGTGGTGTATATGTTCTAGTATTACTCTTACGAACCACAGTTGAAGCTTTAGCATGATCCTTTATCCTAACAGGGAAAGGTGGTTTCTCAATATAAGTAGTAGGAACAATAGGACCATTATAAGTGATAGTCTTTTCTTCAATTGTAATAGGTGCAACTACTTTTACTTTAGTGGGAGGATTATATTTGAACCACTTCTCCTTAGGGAGATCAACATGAGTAGAAAATGATTCACAGAAAGAAGCTACTATCTCAGAGTCAAGTCCATATTTAGTGCTAAATCCACGAAAAGCATCGGTATCCATAAAAGATTTAACATAATCAAACTTAGGTGTCATACCTGACTCCTTACCATCGGCGGAATCCCAATCTTCAGAGTTGCATTTAATTCTTTCCAATAAATCCCATTTGAATTCAATAGTCTTCATCATAAAAGACCCAGCACAAGAAGTATCAAGCATGGTGCGATTGTTGAGAGAAAGCCAAGCATAAAAGTTTTGAACAATCATTTCTCTTGAGAGCTCATGATTGGGGCATGAATATAACATTGACTTAATCCTCCCCCAAGCTTGAGCGATACTTTCTCCTTCACGAGGCCAAAAATTATATATATAATTGTGATCATGATGAACAAGATGCATCGGATAAAACTTCTGGTGAAATTCCAATTTCAATCATTTATAGTCCCAGGATCCCATATCCTCACATAGCCTATACCATGTCAATGCATCTCCCTTCAAAGATAAAGGGGAAACCTTCTTCTTAATAACATCATCGGGCATACCTGCAAGCTTAAATAATACACAAACTTCATCCACATAGATAAGGTGTAAATCGGGATGCAATGTTCCATCTCCTACAAAGGGATTAGCTAGCAGTTTCTCTACCATACCCGAAGGAATTTGAAAGTAAAAATTTTCAGTAGGTTCAGTAGGTTGAGGAGCAACTCTTTGCTCTACTGGTCGAGGTGAATATACCCCGAACAAGCCCCTCAAAGGATTAGTTTCCATAGTAAAAAGTGACTGTAAATTTCAGCACACTATATAAATGTTTCCTTACCAAGTTCCACTTACCAAAGGCACTTCACTCCCCGGCAAAGGCGCCAGAAAAGAGTCTTGATGACCCACAAGTGTAGGGGATCTATCGTAGTCCTTTTGATAAGTAAGAGTGTCAAACCCAACGAGGAGCAGAAGGAAATGACAAGCGGTTTTCAATAAGGTATTCTCTGCAAGCACTAAAATTGTAGGTAACAGATAGTTTTGTGATAAGATAATTTGTAACGGGTAACAAGCAATGTAAGTAAAATAAGGTGCAGCAAGGAGGCCCAATCCTTTTTGTAGAAAAGGATAAGCCTGGACAAATTCTTACATAGAGAAAAGCGCTCCCGAGGACACATGTGAATTATCATCAAGCTAGTTTTCATCATGTTCATATGATTCGCGTTCGTTACTTTGATAATTTGATATGTGGGTGGACCGGTGCTTGGGTACTTCCCTTTCTTGGACAAGCATCCCACTTATGATTAACCCCTATTGCAAGCATGCACAAGTACAAAAGAAGTACTAAGGTAAACCTAACCATAGCATGAAACATATGGATCCAAATCAGCCCCTGACGAAGCAACACATAAACTAGGGTTTAAGCTTCTGTCACTCTAGCAACCCATCATCTACTTATTACTTCCCAATGCCTTCCTCTAGTCCCAAATAATGGTGAAGTGTCATGTAGTCGATGTTCACATAACACCACTAGAGGAGAGACAACATACATCTCATCAAAATATCGAATGAATACCAAATTCACATGACTACTAATAGCAAGACTTCACCCATGTCCTCAGGAACAAACGTAACTACTCACAAAGCATATTCATGTTCATAATCAGAGAGGTATTAATATGCATTAAGGATCCGAACATATGATCTTCCACCAAATAAACGAACTAGCATCAACTACAAGGATTAATCAACACTACTAGCAACCCACAGGTATCAATCTGAGGTTTTGGTACAAAGATTGGATATAAGAGATGAACTAGGGTTTGAGAGGAGATGGTGCTTGTCGGTGTCAAAACTGGCGGATCTCGGGTAGGGGGTCCCGAACTGTGCGTCTAGGCAGATGGTAACAGGAGACAAGGGACACGATGTTTTTACCCTGGTTCGGGCCCTCTCGATGGAGGTAAAACCCTACTCCTGCTTGATTAATATTGATGATATGGGTAGTACAAGAGTGGATCTACCACGAGATCAGAGAGGCTAAACCCTAGAAGCTAGCCTATGGTTTGATTGTTGTTCGTCCTACGGACTAAAACTCTCCGGTTTATATAGACACCGGAGAGGGCTAGGGTTACACAGAGTCGGTTACAATGGGAGGAGATCTTCATATCGTATTGCCAAGCTTGCCTTGCACGCCAAGGAAAGTCCCATCCGGACACGGGACGGAGTCTTCAATCTTGTATCTTCATAGTCCGAGAGTCCGGCCAAAGGTCATAGTCCGGCCATCCAGACACCCCCTAATCCAGGACTCCCTCAGTAGCCCCTCAACCAGGCTTTAATGACGACGAGTCCGGCGTGCAAATTATCTTCGGCATTGCAAGGCGGGTTCCTCCTCCGAATACTTCATAGAAGATGTTGAACACAAGGATAGTGTCCGGCTCTGCAAAAATAAGTTCCACATACCACCGTAAAGAGAATAATATCCGCACAAACCTAATCTGCTGACATATTCCACAACGTGACATCACGCCACGGCCAAGCCTTTATTCGAATCATTTTATTGTTTCACCTCGGCACGTTTAGCGAGGCGGTTTCCACGGCATGTCTTGTCAAAGCAGAGATCGTGTCCCCTTATTCCGGGATTCTCATCAGTACGGGCGTGGGTAACCCAACCGCGCCATCAACCGCGGCGCTTGGGAGATAAGCGAGTTTTATTAGACTGGTGGGGGCTCATAGTCTTGGCCGCCCATATAAGGGGATAAGGATCCACCCTTTCCATTCACGCCTTCTTCCTCCCTTGCTTGTCCATCCGTGCTCTTGAGCTCCAGCGCCCAGGTCTACACTTCCCACCTCGACCCTTCTCCAATCATGTCCGGAGCGGGAGGTAGCTGGATGGCCTCCTCCGTTACGGAGGGGCAAATCAAAAAGTTGAGGAAGGCCGGATACTTGTCTGACGACATCGCGCACCAGCTTCCAGATGAGGGGCAACTCATCCCCACCCCTAGGCCCCATGAGAGGGTTGTATTTCTCCCCCATTTCCTCCGCGGACTGGTCTTTCCTCTCCACCCGTTTGTTTGGGGGCTCATGTTCTACTACGGCCTAGATTTCCACGATCTGGCCCCGAACTTAATCCTCAACATCTGGGCGTTCATCGTCGTGTGCGAGGCCTTCCTCCGCATCCAGCCTCATTTTGGCCTATGGCTGAAGATCTTCAGCGTCAAGCCGAAGGTCGTGGGCGGCTGCCAAGAGGAGTGCGGAGGCGCCATGGTGGGAAAGATAGCCAACGTTACATGGCTTGAGGGCGCCTTCATAGAGACCATCAAAGGGTGGCAATCGGGGTGGTTCTATATCACCGAGCCGCGTGACACTGAATGGGCAGCGGCCCCTGAATTCCGATCTGGCATCCCCACACGGCTCACATCTTGGAAAGAGATGGGCCTTTCGTGGGGTAATTCGGCGGAAGTGACCGAACTTCAAACCTGCATCAAAGACTTGATCGGCAGGAAGGTTAAACTTGTCACCGTAGTCCAGGTCATGCTCTTCCGCCGGATTCTCCTGTGTCAACGACGGGCTTTCAGCTTGTTGGAGTTCGACCCGGCCCAGCACCAGACTCTGTCTCGGCTCTTTGACACAAAGCACGAGGACGCCTAGAAGGTGCTATTCAAGAGCTCCGAGGTCTCCCCTCCCGTCACCGAGGATCGCGGATTCTGCGCCAAGCGCCAAGCCAGCGCGGTGAGCTTAATTTTCCCTTTACGGGGTATTTGTTTTTCACAGATTTGATTCTATGCGGGATCTAAACCCCCATCTCCTTAACAGGACTGGCAGAAGAAGGCCGGACAGATCAACTGTCCGGCTCCCTTGCCCGAAGACCCAGCGGACGCTCGCTTGACGAAGCTGCTGGTTCCGGCACCTCATGTGGTGCCGGAGAAGAAGGCCAAGAAGAAGGCCACGGGGACTCGAAAGAGTTCCCGGTGCCTGGTGGTGTCGGATTCATCTCCCGACAACCCCGAAGCACCCTCCGCCTCTGAGGACGAGGAGGAGGAAGAAGAAGAAACCTCTCCCCCTCCAACGGGGGAAGAAAAGAAAAGGAAGGTCGCCCCAACTGGGGAGGCAGGAGGGTCCAAGAAGGGGAGAACCTTCCTTCCGGACTACACCTCCGATGCCGAAGACGGCGGGGAGGAATGGCCATCCAGGGTCAAGCCCCTGGCAAAATCGTAAGCATCCAGATATCTGAATAACTTATGGCGCTCCTCCATTATTGGGCATTTTCTGATGCCGAATTTGATCATGCAGTCTGCCCAAGGCTCAACTCGACGATTCGACGAGTGGCTCCTTGGATTCGTCGGATGTGAATAGTGCTTCACTTTTGACGGCCTCCTCCCCTCTCCCTACGGACGCCGCCGAGGTGGAGTCTCGAAAGGGACTAAACCAGGAGGAGGTGGTCCTAGAGGCGCCACAAGGCGACCTCCCGGACTCCAGGCCCAAAGGGGGTAAAGCCCCGGAGGGATCCAAGTCCGGCTCTGGGCCGGACACTGCTCCGGAACCATCAACGGTTCCAGAGACCGGTAGGCAGCACCTTCACAAGAAGGGCATGCCTACTACGCCGGCGGCCTCCGTCCAACCGGAGGCACCGAACGATTTGCTGGAGGCACTTAATGGCGCCTCCATCGACGAGGAGCACCGCACTGTTATGAGTGCGGTGATTCAGAAGGTTCAGTCCGCCAAGAGCGGGCTGACAGAAGCATGTACAAGTCTGTTAACAGGCTTTGAGGTATGTGTTCAAAAACATATAAAAATGTTACCGCATAGACAGTAGCCCCTGATGCTTAGTTCGGCGTTCGGAAAGAAAAGCCGAGCTGAGGATCTAAAAAGATATACGCATGAGTCTAACAAAAATATGTCAATATGGGAATGCAGGCTGCGCTGCTGACCTCTGCCGCACTGACTGCGGAGGTCAATGCATTGAAGGAGAGCCTCGAGCGGTCCGAGAACGAGCTTGGCCGTGCCAAGAAGCAGCTCGAGGACAAGGACGGTATGTAATACCGCATGTAAATGTATATATAAATATTTGGTTGAAAATAATGATAGGACCAACGTAAATGTTGCAGGGGCCACGACCGAGGTGGTGACCCTGAAGGAGGCGGTCTCCAAGGCCTAAAACAGTGCGGCCTTGGAGCGCACCGAGCGAGAGAAGCAAGAGGCGCGGGTGGCGGAGGTGCGGCAAGAGCTCCAGGCTCTCGTGGAAAAACACGAGAGTTTGGAGCGTGACTCGAAGACTCGAGAGTCCGAGCTCGCCTTGGCTCTTGAGAGTGCCAAGACCGCTAAGGCCGAAGCCTAGAAGGCCCTCCAGGAGATCGAGGCGATGAAGAAGATAGCGGCGGGTAAGGCATTCTTTATGCAAAGCAAGAATATAAAAGTAAATTATCTGTTACTTACCCGAACCCGGAGTTCTCCAGGAGCATTCGCCGATCTGCCCCGTAGTGTGTCTGATGCCACCGCATTCTACCGAGCCGAGAAGGGTTTAATCCTTGAGGGATCTATACCCATTCTTCTCACTATATCCTGATAAAGCAGGTTCAGGCTGCTGCCGCCGTCCATGAGGACTTTGGTGAGGTGAAATCCGTCAATGATTGGGTCTAGGACCAATGCGGCGAATCTGCCGTGACGGATGCTAGTGGGGTGGTCCCTTCGATCAAAAGTGATCGGGAAGGAGGACCATGGGTTGAACTTTGGGGCGACTGGCTCCAACGCATAGACGTCCTTGAGAGCAAGCTTCTGTTCCCTTTTGGGGATGTGGGTTGCGTATATCATGTTTACCGTCCGCACTTGCGGGGGGAATCCCTTCTGTCCTCTATTGTTCGGCGGCCGGGGCTCCTCCTCGTCATCGCTATACAGCCCTTTGTCTCTGGTTTTGGCACTTAACTTGCCTGCCTGCTTGAACACCCAACAATCCCTGTTGGTGTGGTTGGCTGGTTGTTTGAGGTGCCATGTATCTGACACGAGCGATCGAGTATCCGGTCTAAACTGGATGGGCCCGAAGGGTTTCTTTTGAATGGCTTCTTCCGCTGACCGGGTTTAGAGCCTATGAATCCGGCATTGACTGCCGTATCCTCAGTATTGTCGCCGTTAATGCGGCGCTTGTGCTTGTTGCGACGTGACCTGCCATTGTTGTCCTTGGTGTCCGAATTGCGAGGGCTCTTGGTTGTGTTATTGCAACGAGCTAGCCAGCTATCTTCGCCCGCGCAAAAGCGGGTCATGAGTGTCGTGAGGGCTGCCATCGATTTCGGCTTTTCCTGTCCTAGGTGTCGGGCAAGCCATTCATCTCGGATGTTGTGCCTGAAGGCTGCAAGGGCCTCGGCGTCCGGACAGTCGACTATTTGATTTTTCTTGGTTAGGAACCGTGCCCAGAATTGCCTGGCCGATTCCTCTGGCTGCTGGATTATGTGGCTTAGGTCATCGGCGTCTGGTGGTCGCACATAAGTGCCCTGGAAGTTGTTAAGGAACATGGATTCCAGGTCCTCCCAACAACTAATTGACTCTGTTGGTAGGCTGTTAAGCCAATGCCAAGCTGGTCCTTTAAGCTTGAGCGGGAGGTATTTGATGGCGTGTAGATCATCACCACGGGCCATGTGAATATGAAGGAGATAATCCTCGATCCATACCTCGGGATCTGTTGTGCCATCATATGATTCGATGTTGACGGGTTTAAAACCCTCGGGGATTTGATGATCCATTACTTCGTCTGTGAAGCATAGTGGGTGTGCAGCGCCCCTATACTGGGCTATATCACGACGCAGCTCGGATGAGCTTTGTCTTCTGTGTTCGGCCTGGCCGTATTTATCATATCCGGCGTGACGGTTATCGTCACGTGAAGTGGGACGCCCACACGATCCGTAGATCGATCTTGTTTGCCTTGCCTTATTCTCTAATATGTCTTGCAGGTCTGTTGTGTCTCCCCGCACTCTGGTATTTTTTGAGCGGTGTCGGGGTGCGGCTTGGGTCGAGGGCCTGAAGGCCTCTCTGTCGGGCCACGGGGTGGCCGATCGGGCGCATCGTACGCTGGTGATGTAGGTTTAGTTGCTTCCTCCTCAAGTTGGGGTAGCAGCCTGCGCTTTGGGTAGCTCTTGGAGGGGCATTCGAGTTTATACTCTTCGGCCGCCAGGACTTCGGTCCATCTGTTGGCTAGCAAGTCTTGGTCAGCTCTAAGCTGCTGCTGTTTTTTCTTGAGGCTGCTTGCCGTGGCCATAAGCCTGCGTTTGAAACGCTCTTGTTCGACGGGATCCTCTGGCACAACGAATTCGTCGTCATCGAGGCTTGCCTCGTCTTCGGAGGGAGGCATATAACTGTCGTCTAGGCGGACAATGTCGGTGTCAAAACCGGCGGATCTCGGGTAGGGGGTCCCGAACTGTGCGTCTAGGCGGATGGTAACAGGAGACAAGGGACACGATGTTTTTACCCAGGTTCGGGCCCTCTCGATGGAGGTAAAACCCTACTCCTGCTTGATTAATATTGATGATATGGGTAGTACAAGAGTGGATCTACCACGAGATCAGAGAGGCTAAATCCTAGAAGCTAGCCTATGGTTTGATTGTTGTTCGTCCTACAGACTAAAACTCTCCGGTTTATATAGACACCGGAGAGGGCTAGGGTTACACAGAGTCGGTTATAATGGGAGGAGATCTTCATATCGTATCGCCAAGCTTGCCTTCCACGCCAAGGAAAGTCCCATCCGGACACGGGACAGAGTCTTCAATCTTGTATCTTCATAGTCCAGGAGTCCGGCCAAAGGTCATAGTCCGGCCATCCGGACACCCCCTAATCCAGGACTCCCTTAGTGCTGGTGAAGATGTTGATGGAGATTGACCCCCTCCCGATGAGAGGATTGCTGGTGATGACGATGGTGATGATTTCCCCCTCCTGGAGGGAAGTTTCCCCGTCAAAACAGCTCCACCGGAGCCCTAGATTGGTTCTGCCAAGGTTCCACCTCGTGGCGGTGGAGTTTCGTCTCGTAAGCTTGCTTATGATTTTTTCTAGGGTAAAAGATTTCATATAGAAGAAGATGGGCACTAGAGGGATGCCAGGTGGCCCACGAGGCAGGGGGCGTGAGGAAGTCCTGGATAAGGGGGTATCTGGACAGCCGGACTATATACTTTGTCCATACTGTTGGACTATGAAGATACAAGATTGAAGACCTCGTCCCGTGTCCGGATAGGACTCTCCTTTGGGTGGAAGGCAAGCTTGGCTATTCGGATGATAGATCTCCTTCTCTGTAACCGACTCTGTGTAACCCTAGCCCCCTCCGGTGTCTATATAAACCGGAGGGTTTAGTCCGTAGGACAACAACAATCATACCATAGGCTAGCTTCTAGGGTTTAGCCTCTACAATCTCGTGGTAGATCAACTCTTGTAATACTCATATCATCAAGATCAATCAAGCAGGAAGTAGGGTTTTACCTCCATCGAGAGGGCCCGAACCTGGGTAAAACATCGTGTCCCCTGCCTCCTGTTACCATCCGCCTTAGACGCACAGTTCGGGACCCCTACCCGAGATCCGCCGGTTTTGACACCGACATTGGTGCTTTCATTGAGAGTTCCTCTGTGTCGTCGCTGTAAGGCTCGATGGCCCCCTCAACCTTCAACAACGCGGTCCAGGGTGAGACTTTTCTCCGTGAACAGATCTTCGTGTTCGGTTGCTTCACACTGCAGGCCAACTTGCTTGGCCATCTAGAGCAGATCGACAGCTACGCCCCTGGCCATCAGGTCAGGTTCGGAAACTTGAATTACATAGCTGATGTCCATGGAGACTTGATCTTCGACGGATTCGGGCTTATATCAGGAGCACCGAACAGTCACGACAAGCACGACCTAAATCTGTTGTCGGACAGTATTCGGGATATCGCCCCTGTAGCTGCTCCGGACCTAAATCCGGCGCAGATCGCGTCATCTGAGGACGGGTGGATGGGCCCCGCCATGGAGTCTGCATGCTCTTCGGCGGTAGAGCGGAACACAAATTCCGCCAATAAGGGAATCTGCGCCACCGGACCCCCGGGCTTGTGTCCAGATGTAGGTCCCGAACCGCGCGTGCCCGGGCCCATCGAGTTCGATTGGGCTCCAGTAATGGAGTTCACTGCTGCAGATGTCTTTCAGCACTCCCCCTTTGGCGATGTGCTAAATTCATTAAAGTCTCTCTCTCTGTCAGGAGATTCCGGGCCAAACTATGTCCGGCCCGAGTGGGATACGGACGACGAAGAAAATCGCCTCCCACCCACCACCCACTTCATAGCCACTATCAAGGACCTAACACACATGCTTGATTTTGACTCTGACGACATCGACGGTATGGACGCCGATGCAGGGGACGATCTGGAACCACCGCCCACGGGGCGCTGGACCGCCACTTCATCATATGACATCTACATGGTGGACACGCCTAAGGAGGACAAGGTGACAAAAAGGACACAACGGAGGATAAACCCCCTAGACAAAAGACAAAATGATGGCGCATGCGCCGCTCTAAGTCCAGTCATAGTAAAAATAGCGATAGCAGCGCAAGGAAAAATGACACTCCAGTTGACTCCAAAGGCAACAATATGAACCCAACGATGGAGCAAGAAGAGCCAGGCCACGCTCAACAGACGCCTGATTACAGCGATCCCGAGGGCCGAACTCATCAAACTGCCTCCGGAGAGGAGGACAGTCCGGTTGACGATGCATTCATCATCCCGGAAAAACGTTTGGAACAAGATAACCTCCGTAGAAGGCTTATGGCCATGGCGAGGAGCCTAAAGAAGCAGAAGCAAAGGCTTAAAGCCGCGCAGGATACGCTCAACCGCAGATGGAATAAGGTGCTAGAAACTAAAGGAAAATGTGGCGACAATCGCCACACAAAGAGCTACCCAAAACGCAAGCTGCTGCCCGAATTCGACGATGAGGCTGCAGAGCCCATTCCGCCAAAGAACAATACGGCCATTCGGCCGAACCAACCAGTTCATAGCCGCAATAAAACAACCACTGATGATGCACATGATTTATGTGAGCTCCTGGACAAAAAGGCCGGTGCGGCCAGGTCCATCTACGGATCCAGAGGACATCCTCCGATGCGGGATTATGGTCACCAAAACAATCACACTGATCGGATACCAGTTCGGAATCAAAACCGGATGCAACAACAGCCGACAGCATGCCGCGACATGTCCAGATACAAAGGGGCTGTGCACCCTCTGTGCTTCACCGATGAGGTGCTGGATCACAAATTTCCACAGGGATTCAAACCCGTGAACATGGAGGCATATGACAGAACGACAGACCCTGGTGTCTGGATTGAAGATTTTATCCTCCACATCCACATGGCTCGTGGGGATGACCTCCACGCCATCAAATACCTTCCCCTCAAGTTGAAAGGGCTAGCTCGGCACTGGTTGAAAAGCCTCCCCAAAAATTCAATCGGAAGCTGGGAGGAACTTGAGGACGCTTTCAGGGCCAATTTTCAAGGGACCTATGTCCGACCTCCAGACACAGACGATTTAAGTCACATAATAAAACAACCCGGAGAGTCAGCCTGCAAGCTTTGGAATAGATTTCTCACTAAGAAGAATCAAATTGTCGACTGTCCGGATGCCGAAGCCCTAGCAGCCTTTAAGCACAGTATCCGGGACGAGTGGCTTGCCAGACACCTCGGCCAAGAAAAGCCAAGGACGATGGCGGCCTTAACAAGCCTTATGACCCGCTTTTGTGCGGGCGAAGACAGCTGGTTGGCCCGTAGAGGCACGAGTGACCCAGGCACATCCGAAATCCGAGATGGCAACGGGAAGCCACGACGCAATAAGAACAAGCGTCAGAACAATGAAGAAAGTCTGGACAACACGATGGTCAACGCCGGATTCAGGGGCTCTTGACCCGATCAAAGAAAGAAGCCATTTAAGGGTAGCAAAGAAGGACCATCCGGCCTGAATAAAGTCCTGGACAGATTGTGCCAAATCCATGGCACCCCCGAAAAACCTGCAAATCATACTCACGGAGAATGTTGGGTGTTCAAGTAGGCCGGCAAGTTAAACGCCGAACACAAGGGAAGGGAAACGCCAAGTGAAGACGAGGATGAGCCTCGCCAGCCGAACACTGGGGGACAGAAAAAATTCCCACCAGAAGTCAAAACAGTAAACATGGTCCACGCAACTCACATAGAGTCCGTTGCCACCAAATTCAACACCTGGTCGGCCTACCCGATCACCTTTGATCACAGGGACCACCTGGCCAGTATCCGGCATGGAGGATCGGCTGCCTTGGTGCTCGACCCAATAATTGATAGATACCATCTCACTCGAGTCCTAATGGATGGCGGCAGTAGTCTTAATCTGATATATCAGGACACCGTCCGCAAGATGGGGATAGACCCATCCAGAATAAGCCAAACTAACACCACCTTTAAAGGAGTGATACCAGGCATTGAGGCCCGCTGCTGGGGCTCCCTCGTATAAGAGGTGACATTTGGTTCTCCCGACAACTTCAGAAGCGAGGAACTACTCTTCGACATCGCGCCCTTCAGCAGCGGTTATCATGCATTACTCGGAAGAACGACCTTCTCTTGCTTTAATGCAGTACCGAACTACGCCTGCCTTAAACTTAAGATGCCCGGTCCATGTGGCATCATAACTGTTAGCGGAAACACATAGCAGTATGCGGCGGCTCTCGTAGCCGGACACTAAGCGACCTCTCCCATCAGAACACATGATCGGTCGTTAAGACCACGGACATGGTTAGACGAGTCCAGTGCACCACCGTCAACAACAGCCAGAATAAACCTGAGCTGGGTGCCATACATATATCCCCATAAATGATACAAGGGGCTGCAAACATATAATAAAGCGTACAATTCGGCTTGCCTTATTAATAGGCCAATATCTCATATTTCTAACATCCATTGAGAATAACCAACTTCTCGCACGCTTACTCTTTTACATGAGTTTTCGTTTTTACAGACACTATTCGTGCAACACCCTTCCAGGATACGACACAACAGAGAGAAAGGCGCAGACGTGCAGCAGGGCCCCGCTCAAAGGTTTCTCTTTAGATTAAGCCCCTGTGTAAACCTTCTTTACTGTCTTTTGTTGCTTGACATCCCGTGGGTATTCAATACACCCACAGCGGATACTGGCGTTATAGGCATTTCGCCACGACAGATCAATGCACGTACCTGGAATACTTGGTTCATATTCAAGGGCATTGCTCAGCCTAGTATATGTTATAAAGTTCGAATACCTTTGGGAGTGTTCGGCATCGCGAGTTTGGCCTTATATGCATCAGCTCCGAATCATGTCTTTGGTCAAATGTTGGGTTTACCTGGCTCCTGGGTTTGCTGTCTTACATTCCATTTTATCGGCTAAGGCAGCCAAAGGAGAACTACTAGGATTGTGCCCTGGTTATTCCGGATGAGCACCTCAGTAAAGAAAGCCGAAAACTGACTGTCATGATACAGCGAGAGACTGGTTAACCACTCGAAGACTCATCGGAATCTATAGGATTCCTCCGCATTAATGAAGGACCATTTCCCGGTCACGTACATACGCGCCCCTATCCGGATGCACGCGGAAGTACCAGGGGCTACATATTAGCCCCACCATTAAACTCCTATGGCTAAGTGAGAGTGTTACAGCTATATAGTCCGGATGCCTGGTTCAACATGCGATCACCTCCTTAATGGACCAAGACGTTGGATCAAGTGTGATTACGCATATTTTTTCGAACACCCCCGCATTATATGCGTGGGGGCTAAAGCCCACGACTGCTAACTTTCAAGTTCTATGAATACATAAACGGTCGCGCAGGAGGCGTTATAACACTTTCAGGCAAAAGTATAAACACAACCTCTATATTTAACACATAATTTTTTACAATAAATCGACTTGTTACTCGAACATGACATTCTTCGATAGGGGTGGGCATAAAAACTGACCAACCGAATACCAATCCGATACTGAAACTGAAAGAACCGAAATTTCGGTTTTTGCTGCTGCTATATTTAAATTCGGTTTCTATGTTTAATAACCGAATTAAAATCGGTCGGTTCGGTAGTTAACCGATAACTGAAGGGAAAACCGAAAAGCACACAATTCTAGTACAGGCGTCCTGCGCGACCGCAAATCTCGCCAGATGCCAAGCCGAACTGAACGCAATTAGTGCGAGGCACCCCACGTCCGCATGTCTCGCCAGAATTTTCTTTTGAGCCAGCACCTCTTGCATTTTTTGAGACAAAACACCTCTCGCATGCAACTACTCACGGCCGCGCGCGTGCATGCATGCAGCCACATAGCATGAGAAGGCCCAGCTGGTGTGATTTGGTACGTCGACTTAATTGGATGGCCCAAATAGTATTTCCTTTGGCTGATAGAGTGTGCACCGGGTGGAGTGTTACTTGTTTAGTCCCACATCGGTTAGCTACGCTTCAGGGACAAGGTGACCAGCTATATAAGAGGCCAGGGAGCTCATGGATGATGCGCTCACTGTAGCTTCTCAGCAATGATGCAATTAGTCGGTTTAAACCGAAAACCAAACCGAATTGGTCAGCTAACCAAATTTTCGGTTAGTTGTTTTTGACTATTATTTTCGGTTTTTGGTTTTGTTAACCGAAATTAAAAATATACCGAACGGTATAAACCGAACTTTCGGTTTCTACCGAATGCCCACCCCTATCTTCGAGCACTGAGCCTCTATTATACGGGCACCTTCTATGACCTGCTCAAAATAGTGCTTGGCTGGGCCCTGGCTTCCTACCGGACTCTGGGTTGCAATGTTGGTGGCTTCCATATCTGCCCAATAGGTCTTAACACGGGCAAGAGCCATCCGCCCACCCTCTATGCACGCCGACCTTTTCACGGCATCGATTCGTGACCCGGCGCCAAATAATTGTTGCACTAAACCAAAATAACTGTTCGGCCTCGGTCCCTTCGGCCATAGACGGTCTATTACAAACCTCATTGCAAAACCGGATAACCTATGGAGCTCGGCTATAGCGGCCATCCTCTAACTCAATGGCAATGAGCGCTTTGGAGTGCTAAATTGCGACCAGAACATCCTTTCTATCTCATTATCTTTATGATCCTTGAATAACTTGGTCGCATTGGCCGTACTTTTTGCCAAGTCTGCATACTCATTTGCAGCGCTCCAAAGCCGATCCAAAGGAGCATACTTTGGATGTAAGAACTTCATCCGCAACAAATAAGGGCTTCCAGCCGCGATTTCTCCGGCTTGTCGAAGTTCCTCCCGCGCGTCTCTAATTTCAGAGCGTGTCTCCTTGGCCGCATCAAGGGCCCTCTTCAGGTCAGCCGCTTTCGCCTGATTCTCCTTTTCAAGGAGTTCATACAGGCTGGTGGCGTCCCTCAGCTCCACAGCCATCTCGGCTATCTTTTCTTTGCTTCGGCGATGAGCAGCCTGTTCAGCTCTCATGTCTTCGGCTGCCTTTAGGGCAGCTGCATTGCTAGCCCAGGTTTGTTACTTGGCTAGGGCAAGTTCCGCCCTCAGGGCCTCAATGGCAGCAGCTCCGCCTGCAGCCCCATCATACCATATCAATAGTACAATCCTCTTAATATTTCCTAAGAAAATGAGGAAAAACCAAGTGCATACTCTGTGACTCGTCAAGCCGCTTGTTTACAAGCGTGATGTCGGCATCCACCAGATCAATCTTTCGCCTCAGTTCGGCGAATCTAGAGGTCCGGTCTACCGTCGGACCCTTAGCAACCTGCGTATGAATGCAGTATGATCATTACCTGAGAGTGTGATCCTCCGTTTGCCGCCTAGGGCTGGCAACCAGAGTCTCAGGGGATACTATCTATACGAAGCACACCTAGTGCATGCGGTACAACCAAAAATTGTGTATTTCATCACGTACCTCGAAGCCTTTGAGCAAGCTTCCAAAAGCTTCATTTAACCTGCTCGTGGCGGACGAAATCTTCTCCAACACCGTACCCATTAGTGTACGGTGCTCCTCTGAGAGAGCAGCTTTCTCCAGGAGGCCCGTCAGTATGTTCGGCCGGGCATCGGATTGTCTCGGACCCTTCTCATTGCCTTCCATGGGAACCAAAAGCGCTAGGCTCGAGGCGGCCGAAGTGTTAACTTCCGGCCTCAGTGGATCTGGACTCCCCCGTGATGACACCTCCAGGTCGCCTGCCCCATGGGGTGGAGAGGCAGGTGGGGTTTCACTCTCCATCATCTCCGGAAGAAGATCCCCCGAAGATGAACCCTGTTGAGATGAGCTACTAGCCGGACTGCAAAAAAATAGGTCCTGGTTATTGTTCTCAGAGGAAAAAGCAATAGCTTCTTGTTTATTAACTTATAACTCGATGGAGGGATGGCCCGTTTGCGGGCATGGTGCAGTGAGGACGGCCTTCGGGGCAGGGCCCCTGGTGAAGCTCTCTTCCCTTGCTTAGGCACCTCCGTCTCCAAGTCTTCGGAGGCAGCCCTTTTCTTCCCACGGGGGGAGGAAACCTTGGAAAAACCTCCCCGATTATCCTCCTTCATGGAGACAGTAATTCCCCCGGTTTGGATGTGCAATGTGTGGAATTCGGCTTCTTTACTCTTCTCTTCCCCTTTCCCCGAGGGCACTTGGCTTAATGCGCGTTTAAGCATCCTGGCTATTGCAGGACTAGGCGAGCCTTCGGGAAGTGGGGCCGGACACCTGATTCTCTTCGTCTTGTTGAGCCAATCCTGGCTGCGGACAAGTTTTCAGAATAATGTTGTATTAAACATAGGCGAAGTGTTCGGTTACAGGGTTACTTACTTGGGTATCTGGGCGGTTGCAGCTTAGGCCCGCATCCTCGATGGTGTCCAGACACCTTACTTGTGGTCCAAGGAATAACTTATACATCCCTTCGAGCGTCATGCCGAAGAAGTGCTAAATGGTTCGCGGACCTTCCGGATTGAACTCCCACATCCGGAGAGGCCAATGTTTGCACGGCAGGATCCGCCGAACTAGCATTACCTGAATGATTTTGACAAAGTCGATATCCCTCTCAAGAAGCTCCCGAATACGGATCTGCAATGTCGGTACGTCATTAGCAGGCCCCTAGTCTAGTCCCGCATTGGCCCACGACGCCAGTTGAGGCGGAGGGCCCGGACAGAAGGCAGGGGTAGCCACCCACGTTGTGCCTCGGGTAGCTGTGACGTAAAACCACCTCTGTTGCCACAGATCAGACACCTCCGGGAAGGAACCTTCTGCCATGGAACATCGGCGTTTCTGCTTATTGCGGCGCCTCCGCATTCCATGTGTCGCCCCCCAATCACCTTCGGCTTCACATTGAAGGTCTTGAGCCATAGGCCGAAGTGTGGGGTGACGTGGAGGAAGGCTTCACACACGACAATAAATGACGAGATGTGGAGGATGGAATCCGGAGCTAGATCATGAAAATCTAGCCCGTAATAAAACATGAGCTCTCTCACGAAGGGATCAAGAGTAAGGCCCAAGCCTCGGAGGAAGTGAGAAACAAATACGACACGCTCGTTGGGTTCGGGAGTGGGGATGACCTGCCCAGGGGCGGGAAGCCTGTGCTTAATGTGGGCGGTCAAATATTTGGCCTCCCTGAGCTTAACAATGTCCTCCTCTGTGACAGAGGAGGCCATCCACCGACCTTGAAGGTTGGATCCGGACATGATTGAAGATCCGAAGTGCCTAAGCTTGAGCTTCAGGTGTTGGAACTCGAGAGGCAGAAAGGCGCAAGTGTGGTAAGAAGAGGATAGGCCTTGACCCCTCTATAAAGGGGGAGGATATGAAGCATCCCCATCGTAACCGTTCGGGACTTTCCTAAAAACATGGAGTCATGCCAACAGGCGTGGTGGGCTTACCCATACCCGTATTGATGAGGATCCCGCGATAACGGGGACACGATCTCTGCTTCGACAAGACGTGCCAAGGAAACCGCCTCGCAATGTGTGCGGTAGCTGGTTGTAAAAAACGGTTCGAATCATTGTCGGGACGTGGTGTGATGTCACCCTATGAAGATTTGTCAGCAGATCAGATTTGTGGATTATTGTTCTCTCTACGGTGGTATGTGAAATTTGTCTTGCAGAGCCGGACACGACTTAAGTGTTCGAAATTTACCTTGGAGTATTCGGAGATGGAACCCGCCTTGCAATGCCGAAGACAATCTGCGCGCCGGACTCATCGTCATTGAAGCCTGGTTCAGGGGCTACTGAGGGAGTCCTGGATAAGCGGGTATCCGGACAGCCGGACTATATACTTTGGCCGGACTGTTGGACTATGAAGATACAAGATTGAAGACCTCATCCCGTGTCTGGATGGGACTCTCCTTTGCATGGAAGGAAAGCTTGGCGATTCGGATGATAGATCTCCTTCTCTGTAACCGACTCTATTTAACCCTAGCCCCCTCTGGTGTCTATATAAACCGTAGGGTTTAGTCCGTAGGACAACTACAATCATACCATAGGCTAGCTTCTAGGGTTTAGCCTCTACGATCTCGTGGTAGATCAACTCTTGCAATACTCATATCATCAAGATCAATCAAGAAGGAAGTAGGGTTTTACCTCCATCGAGAGGGCCCGAACCTGGGTAAAACATCGTGTCCCCTGCCTCCTGTTACCATCCGCCTTAGACGCACTGTTCGGGACCCCCTACCCGAGAGATCCGCCTATTTTGACACCGACGGGGCGCGCCCAGGGGGGTAGGGTGCTCCCCCCTTCCTCGTGGCCAGGGTGTGGGCCCCCTCTAGTACTTCTTCTGCTGAATATTTATCATTAATTCCAAAATTGACTTTCGTGGAGTTTCAGGACTTTTGGAGTTGTGCAGAACAGGTCTCTAATATTTGCTCCTTTTCCAGCCCAGAATCCCAGCTGCCGGCATTCTCCCTCTTCATGTAAACCTTGTAAAATAAGAGAGAATAGCCATAAGTATTGTGACATAACATGAAATAACAGCCCATAATGCAATAAATATTGATATAAAAGCATCATGCGAAATGGACGTATCAGTGAGGATTATGCTGATGAATGGGCCAGGCGGCAAGCTAAATATGCCAAGCAGGCCAAAGAAGCAGTCAAGAAATTCAATGAGGATTCTGCTACTGCCGCTGCTGAGGCTTCTTTAAGCAAGAAGGCTATGCAAATAAGCTGGCCCGTAAACCTCCAAGTTCCTCAGCAATGCCCTCACGACCAAGTTCTTCTTCAATGCCCTCACAGCCAAGCTCCTCTATGCCACCGAGGCAAATTCCTCAGGCTGCCCCAGTTCCTCAAGCTTCACAAATTCCTCGGGCTTCAAAACCTCAGCTCCTCCGGCAAAGTCCTCGGCACCTGTGCATCTCCCCACTTGCCAAAGGACCATTGGCATATCAATTGCCTCAGGAGCTTCAGCAAGTTCTTCAGCTCATCCTTCATCAACCGGTCCCACACTGCTGAAGACCAAGGCCACTGCTGGACGAGGCACTAGACCGAGTCCTCACAAGAAGCAAGTGGTCTTCCAAAATCCATCTAATGATGAGGCTGATGATGATGAATTAGCTGATATCATCAAGGACAAACAGCTGCGAGCCGCTAGAGCCAAAGGGGGTGTTGTGCCCCTTCTACTAGAGCCGAAGAAGGTCCTGGATTTCATCGATCTCTGGCACAAAGATCCCAATGCTCCAATGCCAGAGTTGGGCCTCACTCCTGGACAAAGTCACATGGTGACTGCGTTCATCGCTGAAGAAAAATGGAAATATGATCAAGCCAGGACTGCAAAGAAAGCTCAGTATAAAAAGAAGCGCTTTTTGAAAGATAATGTTCCGAGTCTTTCACCTGAGCAGCTCATTGAACTTCAATCTGAAATCAAAAAGCTCAGTGATGAATTTGACGCCTACAAGGCAGAATGGCTGGGAGCCAAGGTCAGATTCGTCAAGATGGCGAAGAAATTCACTTCAAGTGTTGTTGCTCCTGTGCACATTGAAGTCACTCCGGCTGAAGCATCTGCTCAAGCCACTGAAGAAAATGCCAACACCGCTGACAGGCTGCTGATGAAACTGCAAGTACTAGGGCTGATGAAGAAATTCTAGCCTCTGAAGAAACTGCTAGGGCAACCACTAGCGTTGCGCCTGAAGAAACTGCCAGGGCAACCACTAGCGTTGCGCCTGAAGAAACTGCCAGGCCAGCTGAAGCATCTGTTGCTCCACATGAAGAAATTGCTCAAGACAGGCCAACTGCATCAGTTGTGCCTGAAGAAATTGATCCTACTCCCTCTGCTCCGCCTGCACCAACACCAAGACCAATTCTTCCTTCAGCTCTGGAAGTGAAGAAAACCAAAGCAGCGGAGCGAGCTGCTCTGAAGAAAAGGAAAGTATCAGCTGCCTCAGAATCTTCTGCTCCCAAGAAGGCGAAGATTTTGACAAGTTCAATTGACAATCCCATTGATGTTGTTCCTCTTTCAATCATGCCATCATAAGAACTTGTTCCTTATGGTGAAGAATATCAGATTCCTAAAGAATCTGCTAAAGAAGATCCCTCTGCTGCTTCCATAGAGCAGATGGATGAAGAAATTGAAGTTGATGTTATCACTTCAACTCCTCAGGTATCATCGCCAACGTCTCAGTTCACTGCTGAAGAGGCCGGCGTTGAAGAAATGGAAGTGGATGAGGATGTGGACATTGGCTGCACCACTCCAGTAATGAACGTTGATTTTTGGGATAGTCAATATCCCAATTCTCCTGTGTTCACACCACTACAGCAAATTCCTTAGTACCCAGCACCAACAGAAGTTCAGATAGGCTCTGAAGAAATTCATGGTACCCCTTCCATTCATGAAGAAATTCCAGGCACTAGTGCTGATGAAAATGCTGCTAAAGAAATGGAGGCCCGGGCTGCAAATGAAGCAGAAACTAAGATTCCTCAGCCCGCGGCTCCAGAAATTGAGATTCTAGAGGTTATTCTTCAACTAATTGATACTCCTCAGCCCCAGCCGAAGAATCCATTCTCCAAAACTCCGAAGTTCAAGGCTGATGCCTTCTTCAATGAGCATGTATTCTTCACTGATTACAATCCCTATGATTCTGCTCCTGTGAGGAGGAAGCGCTTCTGGACAGCCAGTCAAGCAAATTTCTATTCTTTAGTGCTTTTCAACAAGGATAAAGTCTTCGACCATGAGCATATTCCTCACTTGGATATGGAGTCACTGCATTGCTTCACGCCAGTCTTCGTAGCTATTCATGATGCTGGACTGCTAAACTTCTGCACTGACATCTGTGATTGGAATGAAGAACTCATTCTTCAATTCTATGCGACGCTGCACATCACTGGCAATGCTGAAGATGTGAACTCATGGGTGTTGGACTGGATGACAGAGAACACTCACTATAAGGCACCAGCCACTGAATTGCTTCGTGCCATGCTTGTCAGTCCTCCTCCAGAAGGTGCGTGTCTGATCTATTCTGAAGCTGAACTATCTGATCACTTCATGCAAGTGTTGATGAAGCCTTTGAAGCCTGGTCAAGCCTCAAGTACAAAATTCCTTGTGAAGGAATTGCAATATGTGCCAAGGACTGTCTAGTGCATCCTGACGAAGAAATTGAGTCCAATCAAAGGCCACGATTCTAATGATGAAGAAGTTGTTGGCATCATGAAGAATCTGCTTTTCAACATCATGCATGGTATTCCCGTGAACTACCATGATTTCTTCATGAGGACTTTGGCAAACGTTGCAATGTCCCCGTTTGAGTTGAAGCCTTACGCTCCTTGGATTATGAGATTCATCAGATCAAGGTCTTCACTCAACTACAAAGCTTATACACTCAACCATGGCAGCTACTTGCCCCCCATTGAAGTCCTCAAGCGGACATTTTCCTCAGCTGATGAGAAGGGCAAGGCCACTTCTATTATTGATGAGGGCAATCGTCCATTGGATGGACAGTTTCACAAAGCTGCTTCATACTCCACCAATGATTACTCTGCTACTCATGATTCTGCCGCCAATGCATCTAAGCAAAGTCCTCACGCAACAGCTCCAAGGGCGATGACTAATCATGAGCTTCTCCTCAGTCTTCATCACAAGGTGGATTGCAATCATAAATGGGCAAGGCATCAGTTTGGTTCAGTTCTTCACAACATGACTGCCACATATGATTCAGTGAAGAAGAACCATTACTACCTCAATGAAGTTTTTGATCGCACCTGGGCTATTCTGTCTCATCTCTATGGTGATGAGGATCTCAAGTAGATGGGCTTCAAGCAGGACTTCGGCTGCTCTAAGCCTACTCCGAAGAAATTCAATAAGGTTGAAGTTTTCCCTCTGGTGCCCAGCTCATATTCCTCATCCCGAGATACTGATAAAAATGAAGATCTAGACGACACTGCGGCAGGCCCGGCTACAACAAACGACCCCAACAACGCTGACGCTCCTCCATCGACTTCGTGATGAAATTCTCCAGGGGCGTTAGTCCTCACTTTTCGTCCCTTTTGGTCATTTGATGACAAAGGGGGAGAAATTTGAGTTAGTCTTCAAGCGGGTCTATATATATGGGCGTTTTTTGTTAAGTTACAACTCTCGCTCTTCTGAAGCTTTTGTTCTATGAGTTGTAAACTTAAGTCCGATGGTGACCTGATACTTTTTCTCTGTTTTTCTGCATGCTATTTCCTCATTAATGTTATGCACGCATGCTGAATTACATCAGTCGCGATATTTGATCATGCATTTCAAATTCTTCATTTCATATGTTAAATGCGTGTAAGAATTACAAGATATAGGGGGAGTTCTCCATGATTCTACTCTTTAATTGTGCATTGCTTCAAAAGAAAATTCCTCACTATGCACATCCTCAGGTGGAGTTCTTCTATATCTTGCAATCAAATTCCTCAATATTAAGTACTTTCAATTCATATGATTATCCCCGTTGAAAACTTAACCTATATTGTCATCAATCACCAAAAAGGGGGAGATTGTAAGTGCATCTAGTGCCCCTTAGTGATTTTGGTGTATTGAAGACTTATAGGTTAAGGGACTAAATATGTTTGTGAGTGTACACAGGCTCAATAAGTCAATGAGGAGTTTGATATTTACAGTGAAAGTCGGCCCCTAAAAATGAATGTCTTCGGCTGAAGACTTTGGTTCTCCTAAAGACTTTGAAAGTGAAGAAATTGGTGTGACCTTGAAGACTTCGATATTCAAGCGAGGAATCTGAAGCGTGAAGACTTTGTTTTCATAGTTTCTTTTTCTTCTTCTTGAGTCATAGGAAACACCGTACTGTTAAAGGGGGTCGAGGTAATACTAAGAAACTGATTTTCAAGTGATGCTCATCACAAAATCCTACACCTACCCAATCCTTCGAGTGAAGCCATTGGAAATCTCATATCAGTTCAGTCAATTTCTTCAATGACAGAGACGAAGATCTTCTGGTCTCTAAGGAATTTGTTCTGACTAAGGAGTTAGGGATTCACCAGTGCGAATTGCCTACACAGTGAGGAACATGATAGCCCTGAGCAATTTGAACCTCAAATCCAACTGTTGATGTGCCACGCGCCAGCTGTCCAAAATATCCTACCACCTAACGGTCATATCAGACAAGGGCATTTATGTCTTATCATGTCGGGCTGCTCCCTAGGCTATAAATAGCCGCCCCCTACAACCACTAGCTGGTTGGCTGCTCCGAGAGAAACTGACACCTGTCATTTGAGAGCATCCCATCCTCCTAGGACTTTGAACGAAAATCATAAAGTGAGGAAAACCCAAATCCCAAACCCAAACCTATAAACCCCAAACTGATTGAGCATCACTGAAGAGATTGTTCCAGTGTGGAACCGATGCTTGTTACCTTTGAGGACTATGTATCCTCCAGACGGTTAGGCGTCATAGTCTGAGCATCCAAGAGGAATTGTGGATTGCCGAGTGACCAAGTCTGTGAACGTTTGGAAGTCACCTGTGAAGACTTACCACTACTGTTCGTGAGGTCTGTGTGGTCTTAGCTCAAGGAGAATACGGTGAGGACTGTGTGTCCGGGACTGTGTGTCCTCGAGTTTAAATACTCAGCCGCTCCAACTAGACGTACAACTATCACAGCAGTTGGAACTGGTCTACCAAATCATTGTCTTCACCAAGCCAACTGGTTCTATTTCCTCAACCCTTTAATTTCCTCAGTTATGTGTTGATGTACCTGATCATTACTGTTTGAAGACTTTGACTGAAGACTTTCTCTATTTCCTCAATCCTATTTCTTCAGTTTATTTTGTCTTCATCCTGCTTATCCTGTGTTTACGCTTTTTTTACTCTGTGTTTGTCTTTCATTTCATCATGATGACTATGTTGTTACTCTGTTATGCTTATACCTGAGTACTTATTCCGCTGCAAGTAGTTCTTTGCTTAGGAATTTCATCACCCTGAAATTCCTCAGAGAAGATTTCATAAAAATCACCTATTCACCCCCCCCCCTCTAGTCAATGTAACACACTTTCACTTTTGCTTATCCTTATTCCTTCATCCATTGTAAGATAACCCAAAACTTGAAAACTTCGATCACACAAAACTTAAACAAAACCTTCGTGAGATCCGTTAGTATAAGAAACCAAACAACTACTATAAGTACTGCAGAAAAACCTATTCTTATTTTGTTTTTGTGTTATATCTACTGTATTCCAACTTTTCTATGGCAAAAACTCATCAAATAAAACCATAGAATCATCAAAACAAGCACACAACGCAAAGAAAACAGAATCCGTCAAAAACAGAATAGTCTGTAGCAATCTGAAAATTTTGAATACTTATGTAACTCCACAAATTATGAAATAAATTGGTGGACGTGAGGAATTTGTCTATTAATCCTCTTCAAAAAGAATTAACTTAAAATCACTCTCCTGTTAAAAACGACAAATAATCTTGTGAGCGTAAAAGATTCTGTTTTTCAGCAAAATCAAATAAACTTTCACCCAAGTCTTCCCAAATGTCTTTCTTGGCACAAACACTAATTAAAACACAAAAAACACAATCATAACAGTAGCATAATTGTGCTAACACTCAAGAACATAAAGCAAAAAGAAAAGAAATATTCATTGGGTTGTCTCCCAACAAGCGCTATCGTTTTACGCTCCTAGCTAGGCATAACGCGTAGGATCTAAGTTATATCATCTTTGGTTCTAGATCCATAGGATGCCCTCATGATTGATTCATATGGTGGCCTAATTCTTCTTCTAGGGAAGTGTTCCATTCCCTTCCTTAGTATAAATTTAAATTTAATATTGCCTTCTTTCATATCAATCATGGCACCAATAGTACGCAAAAACGGTCTACCAAGAATAATTGGACAAGAAGGATCGCAATCAATATCAAGAACAATAAAATCTATGGGCACATAATTCCTATTTTCAAGAATAAGAACATCATTAATTGTTCACATAGGCTTTTAAATAGTAGAATCCGCTAAGTGCAAATTTAAAGAACATTCTTCAATATCGGTTAAACCAAGCACATCACATAAAGATTTCGGAATTGTGGAAACACTAGCACCCAAGTCACATAAAGCAAAACACTCATAATTTTTAATCTTGACTTTAATAGTAGGTTCCCACTCATCATGCAATTTTCTAGGAATTGAAACTTCTAATTCCAACTTTTCTTCAAAAGCTTTTATCATAGCATCAACAATATGTTTAGTAAAAGCTTTATTTTGTTCATAAGCATGGGGTGAATTTATCATGGATTGCAACAAATAAATACAATCAACCAAAGAGCAACTATCATAATTAAAGTCTTTCTAATCCAAAATAGTGGGCACATCACTAGTTAAAGTCTTGACCTCTTCAAACCCACTTTTATCATTTTTTTCAACAAGATTTTCACCCTCCGAATCATAGGGACGCCTTCTAACTAAAGTTGACTCTTCTCTAGTACCTTTTTCATCAATCTTAATTTTACTAAACAAAGAATCAATAGAATAAACACCAATCATTTTAAGATATTCATCACTTTTATGATAGTAATCACTAGAAAATGCTTTTTTTAAAATTCTCTTTTAGCTCTAAGCATAGCAGTTCTTTTCTTACTTTCATCCATAGAAACATAAAGAGCTTTAATTGATTCTTAAACTTTAGGCACAAAAATTTTCATCTTGAGAGTTTCTACATCATGAGTAATTCTATCAACACTTCTAGACAAATCATCAATCTTATTCAACTTTTCTTCTATCGAAGTGTTGAAAGCCTTTTGCGTATTGATAAATTCTTTAATATTGTTATCAAGATGAGAGGTGTTTCTATTATTATTGTATGTGGGATTACCATAGGAATTACCATAATTATTAGAGGAATTACTAGGAAAAGGCCTAGGATTAAAATTACCTCTATAAGCATTGTTGTTGAAATTATTTTGCGAGACAAAATTCACATCTATGGCATAACTATTTTGCTCAATCAAAGTACACAAAGGAACATCATTAAAATCAATAGGATAACTTTTATTAGCAACCAACTTCATAAGAGCATCAACTTTTTCACTTAAAGAATTTATTTCTTCTACTGAATTGACTTTTTTTACTAGTAGGAGCTCTTTCGGTATGGCATTGCGAGTAATTTGCCATAATATTATCTAGCAATTTAGTAGCTTCACCCAAAGTAATTTCCCAAAAAGTACCCCCCGTGGCGGAATCTAAAAGATACGAGAAACAAAATTCAATCCCGCATAAAAAAATTGTATGATCATCCAAAGATTTAACCCGTGAGTTGGGCAATTCCTTAGCATCAATTTCATCCTTTCCCAAGATTGTGCAACATGCTCATGTTCAAGTTGCTTGAAATTCATGATCTGGGTTCTAAGGAAAATAATTATTGCGGGCAGAAAACACTTAGTGATAAAAGCATCTTTGCACTTGTTCCAAGAATCGATACTATTGTGAGGCAAAGAAGAAAACCAAATTTTTGCACGATCTCGCAAAGAAAACGGAAATAATTTCAACTTCACAACATCATTGTCCACATAATTTTTTCTTTTGCATATCGCATAATTCCACGAATGTGTTAATATGAGACGCGGCATCCTCATTAGGAGTACCGACAAATTGATCTTTCATAACAAGATTCAACAAAGTAGTATTAATATCATAAGACTCCGCACTAGTGGCGGGAGGAGCAATCAGGGTGCTAATAAAATCATTTTTGTTGGTATTTGAGAAATCACACAACTTGGTGTTCTCTTGAGTCATGATGACTACGCAACAAGATTGCACTCAAAAATAGATCTGACAAGAAAACGGCGAACGAAAAAAAGAGGGCGAATAAAACAGCGAATTTTGTGAAGTGCGGGAGAGGAAAACAAGAGGCAAACGGAAAATAATGTAAATTGCAAGGAGATGAGATTTGTGATTAGGAACTTGGTTGATGTTGAAGATCCTCCCCGGCAGCGGCGCCAGAAATTCCTTTTGGTGTCTGCTAGAACTACGTCGGTATTTCCCCAAAGAGGAAGGGATGATGCAGTATAGCGCAGTAGGCATTTCCCTCAGTGATGAGATCAAGGTTATTGAACCAGTAGGAGAACCTCCTCACACCACGTAAACAGCACCTGCACCCAAATAACAAATACTCGCAACCCGACGTGTTAAAGGGGTTGTCAATCCCTTCCGGGTACGACACCTCAAGATAGGCAAAAACGTGAGGTAAAAGTGGTAGATATGATAAATAGATTGCAGAACAAATAAATTGCAGCAAGGTATTTTTGTATTTTTGGTTTAATAGATTTGAAAATAAATGCAAAGGAAAATAGACCGCAAAGGCAAATATGATGAAAAGAGACCCGGGGGACGTAGGTTTCACTAGTGGCTTCTCTCGAGAAAAATAGCAAACGGTGGGAAAACAATTATTGTTGGGCAATTGATAGAACTTCAAATAATCATGATGATATCCAGGCAATGATCATTATATAGGCATCACATCCAAGATTAGTAGACTGACTCATGCCTGCATCTACTACTATTACTCCACACATCGACTGCTATCCAGAATGCATCTAGTGTATTAAGTTCATGGGAAAATGGAGTAAGGCAATAAGAACGTTGACATGATGTAGACAAGATATGTTTATCTATTGCGGAGATATAGGTCTCATCTTGTTATCCTTAGTAGCAACAATACATACGTATCGGTTCCCCTTCTGTCACTGGGATCAAGCACCGTAAGATCGAACCCACTACAAAGCACCTCCTCCCATTGCAAGATAAATAGATCAAGTTGGCCAAACAAAACCCAAATATCGGAGAAGAAATACGAGGCTATAAGCAATCATGCATATAAGAGATCAAAGAGGACTTAAATAACTTTCTTGGATAAAAACATAGATTGATCATAAACTCAAAGTTCATCGGATCCCAACAAACACACCGCCAAAAGACTTACATCATATGGATCTCCAAGAGACCATTATATTGATAATCAAGAGAGAGAGAGGAAGCCATCAAGCTACTAACTACGGACCCGTAGGTCTACAAAGACCTACTCACGCATCATAGGAGAGGCACCAATAGTAGTGGTGAACCCCTCCATGACGGTGTCTAGATTGGATCTGGTGATTCTGGACTCTGCGGCGGCTGGAATTGATTTTCGTCGACTCCCCTAGAGTTTCTAGAATATTTGGGTATTTATATAGCAAATATGCGGTTCAGGGGGCACCCGAGCTGGGCACAACCCACCAGGGCGCGCCTGGGCCTCCTGGCGCGCCCTGGTGGGTGCTGCTGCCCTCGAGCAGCCCCCTAGGTGCTTCCTTGGCCCATTGGCTTTCTTCTAGCCCAAAAAAATCCTCTAGGAGTTTCGTTGCATTTGGACTCCGTTTGATATTGATTTCCTGCGATGTAAAAAACATGCAGACAACAGCAACTGGCAATGGGCACTATGTCAATTGGTTAGTACCAAAAAATGATATAAAATGACTATAAAATGATTGTAAAACATCCAAGAATGATAATATAACAGCATGGAACAATCAAAAGTTATAGATACGTTGGAGATGTATCACCCTCGTGCGCATGGGGTGCTATGTAAACTCTCTGAGTACCCCGTGCGCATGGGGTCTTTTGACCCCTCTGCGAGGGGGTGGTGTGAAAGTCTCTGAGTACCCCATGCGCACGGGGATGACTTAGCACATGCGCACGGGGTCCAATGGGCAGAAACAGCCACCCCGGGACAAACACTATAACCCCCCGTTCTTCTTCCTCCATCCCTATCCCTAATGTCTTGTTGAGCTCCACCATTTCTACACCTCATTTTGCTCAATACTCTCAATCCCTCCACCCAAACTTGTTGAAACTTTGGGGATTGGGAGAGCAAGACCCGATCTACATCTTAACCAAACCGAATCGCATTCCCCGCAACATTTCTTCCCAATTGACTTGTTACTCTTGGAGCTTGGGCTCCTAGACGGTTAGAGGTTCCTCCGGAAGCTTTCTTGCTTGTGGTGTGCTCCGGAGAAGTTTGTAAAGGTGTGGTGGTCACCTTCAAGAGTATTCCTGAGTGATTCGAGGCTCATCCGTTGGGGGTGACTCAAAAGATACTACGGTGAGCCTTCATGGTGTTCCTCAAGCTTTGGTTCCGGCACCACTCTAAATGGAGAGTAGCTCTTCCCCAAGGAAGAGTGAACTTCGGGATAAAATCCCGTCCTCGCCTCACTTGTGTTTAATCCTTTCCCGCACCTTAATTTGCCTTGTATGCTTGTTGGCTTGCTAATTAGATTGTTACCTAGCATATCTTGCTTTAAGCTTGCTTGTCATATAGGTTGTGTTCATCTAGTTGCATATCTACTGAACCCTATTTATCCACTAAACCTTAAAATTGATAAGAAAGGTTAAAATTTGTAGTCTACTATTCACCCCCCCCCCTAGTCGACCATATCAATCTTTTCATCCACTCTCTCCATTTAAGATCGAACCCAAAATTCTCAAGTATCCTTAGGATTAACTCATTCTCAATCACACCATTAAGGGATAGTTGCTCGGGCATTGACGGTGCTCCCTCGGTTAGATCTGGAGCTGTCTTATTTGGCCCTCTGGAGGACCATGCCTTGACTACATGGCGTATTGTTGTTGTGGCTTCGTACGGGCAGGTGGCCCATGGCCATGTTACTGGATGTTGCCGAATAGCTCCATTCCCAGCTACACAGTCGGTTTGGGGGCTAGATCCATGTGGGATGGAGCCCCCGCCGCTGGAGATCACCTTGACATGTGGAGGTCCAACTATATGCCAGTGATGTCCATGCCATGCTCCAACCTTGTCGCAATGTCGTGGTCTGGCGGCGCCGGGGATTCGTTCTGGGATGCTCGGGCGGTGGCCTTTGATGGTGAGGCTATGCAGATTGACCCTATTGTGAGCAATGCGGAAATAGTGGTGGCTGTCGTCTTGGCGATGTGGGTAGAGAGGACAGGGCGGTGGGTGATCTTTGCATTCTCATGGCCTCAAGGATGGCTGCTCCCTAGTTTGGATCTAGAGGCCTTTTGTGCTGGCAGCGGCAGTCCTACTCATGGGTGGGATCAGCAACCTTGCTACCTTGTTTGGCATGGGTGAAGCTCTGAGCGAATGCTCCGGCTTCGGCACTAATGACGGCGATGAAAGTGGGTGCCGCTTCCATGTTGAGAGTGTCTTTGTGGGTCATCTCCCCGTGTTAGGGCTCTGAATGAAATCTTTAGTACGTCCTTTGTACTCGACAGCGGCGGCGTGTTGTGTCATCGCCTTCTCAGGCGTCCTCGCAGTGTCTAGGTACCTTCAGGTCGCATCACCGTTAGTGCATTCGAACAAGTTTTGATCCTCGTGAGAAGCTTCTCTGACCCTGGCGTGAGGTGGCGTCGTTAGTCACCAGTCTTTAGCACGTTTCCGCGATGTCACTACTTTCGATCCTTGTGATCCACCGGCAAGATTAGCGCTCCGTGTTCCGGAGCGAGTAGGTTGTGGGATCTCTCGGATAGCTTGGTATTTGCAGTGATATGGGGTCTGGTGATTTCCTCAGGATGTGTGGTTTTGCTCCTATTTTATAGTCTAGGTTGCCTATTGTTAGGTGTTGCTCCACCTATTTTCATGTTCGACACTAAGTAGGTGGCGGTCTCGCTACTCTCTGCTATTTTTTATTTTGTGAGCTACTTTATAAGAGGACCTCCTCTCTACCTTTTATTGTTTGCCCGTTCGGTCTTTTTTCTAAGCGGCATGAAAGCCTATTTCAAGAGATGTGAATGGACAATGCATGTATTATTCCGCCGAAAACTCAAGGCCCAATAAATGAAGGCAATGCTGAGCAATAGAAAAAACACCAGCGCTATATTCCGCCCGCGGCAAGAGGAGCATCCGTCCTACCACTCGGGATCGGTGTGTCCTCGCCTTAGTGGGCTCACCCATCAAAGCGGTTTTGGGATGGTTCTGTAGACCAACATGGACTGGTTTTAGAATCTTGCATGCGGGTTTTTTTCTTCTGTTTTTTCTATTTTTCTTTAGTTGTTTTACTTATGTTTTTCTTTTTTCTTTTCTTTTCTTTTATATTTATTGTCACAAATAAATGTATACTTTCTGAATACAAGTTTTGCATTTTCCGTATAGACATGGACCATTTTCTTGATATATGTTGAACATTTTTTTTTCAAATACATGTTTGAACATTTTCTCGAATATATGTCGAACTTTTTATGAATCCATGTTTGAACATTGTTTTGAATGGTATGAAACACGTTTTTAAATTACTTGAATATTTGCTTTACATCCTATATTTTCTAAATGACACAAACATAGTTTTTGTAGTGTGTGAAATTTTTCAAATGTCACGTATATTTTTTGAATGGTACAAGATTCTTTTTTGAAATTACAAAAATATTCTTACATTTTTTGACAAAGATATCCCTTAAATGCATATGTTTTAAAATGCATCGCATATTTATTTTAATGCTATGAAGCACTAATTATAATTACCCAAATTACTTTTTGTATTTTATGAACATTTTCATAAGTGTCATGAACAATTTTTGAAACACGTAAACATTTTTAGATGTAGAAAACATTTTTGTTTAAATGGTCCAAACATTTGTTTTGTATGATTTGAACTTTTTTTTCAATGTTTCAAATACCTTCTAAAGTTAAAGTAAATTTATTTTGAAATATGTATATTTAATATTTTTCAGAATATAAACAAAAGTAAAAAAAAGAGAAAAGAAACAGACGAACTCGCTAACTAACTGACATCCGAAGCAAATAAAGGGCCGACCCACTACAGGGTTGCTACAGGTGACCGCTCATTGCGTCTCGCTGCGGGCGATACATATTCAGCGGACGTAGCGCGTTCCTATTGTTTTTCTAAATTAATACACACCCGGTTTCTGGAAACCTTTTCTTGGCCCGGTTTCTCTCTGGTTTCTTTAGTTCTTTCAGTCTTTTGTTTTTGTTCCTTTTTTACTTTTAGATTTATTTTTTCCTTTTCTTTTCTTTGTTTTGGATTTTTATCTTCCTTTTTCCTCTTTTCGTATTTTTCAAATTCACGAATATTTTTGAACTTTTTCAAATTCATGGTTCGTTTTCAAGCTCGTGAAATTTTTTCAATTAGCAAAAAATATAAGGTTATGAATTCTACAAAATTAATAATTAAATTTTCCAAATCCGCAAACTCTTTTAAGTCAATGATCAATATTCGTTACTAGCGTCATTGGGCTGGCCCATGAGGGGGGCGCGTAGGAGATCTCGATATTCTGCATATGTGAAATGCCACTTTTTCTAGAGACAACCAAATTCACAAGATAAAGATGGTCATCTGTGGAAGCACTTCTGGCCCATTAAACCAAATTTGTTACAAATCAGTGATTGCACTAAAATTGAAGTGTCATAGATTTTTTGACAAATAAATTATAAATTCCTTTTTTTGCAGGTGAACTAAATTATACATTCAAATTGCTGAACTAAACAAGGATAAATTGTAAAAAGGGAAGAGGCAAACAAAGAAAAAGACACAATTTTATTGAAGGAAGAAAGAATACTCGGAGTGGTGTAACCTAAAAAAAAGAAATCAAGTTTCTACATAAGGAAGAAAGAATCGTGAAATGGTGTCACGAGAAAGAAGAAATGCACAAAATTAAAAAGAGATAATGACAAAAAAAATCATGTAAGAAAGAAAAAATTCTACTAGTTTTTCTACATCGAAGAAGAAGTGAACAAAACTTGAAGGAAATAAGAAAAAATGTCTTGCTAAAAAGAAAGAATTATAGGACGTGTGTTAACTCAGAGAAGAAATGAACAAAAAAAACTAAAGAAGAACCATTTTATTTCTCAGGAACAATGAATTATGGGAGTAGTTTAACCCTGCAAGAAACAACAATAACTTGAAAAGGAAAATTAATGTTATACAACTATGCCTAACATGAACAAATTATAAAGATCTGCAAAAAGGAACTAATCTTCAACTTCAAGCAGTGTTAATTGTAATGACAATAGCTTTTGTTAAGCTTTTTTACTTATGTGCAGAAATTAAAATATATTGAAAACTTGCATTTTTTATACTTTGTAACAAAACATAGTCCAACTTCAACAACAGTTATGATTAAAAAGAGATCAATTAAAACTGAATTTTATTTTAAGTTTGTAACACACAATTAAGTAGTGTGACACAATCGGAACATTAAACTGAATCCACATGCACCAATATCGGAGAAAATGCAACGTCCCAAAAATAGACTAAGAAATAACAAGAAACTACAAGCCGCAAACATTAACACAAATATGAAAGATAAGCGAAATCCTTTTTGTGCCAGCCACCTTTTCGTATGGTTAAGCAAAGTCATACACTATAAGAACAAAAATAAAGGAAAAAACGAAAGTAAATGTTATTCTAAGGTAGAATGTTAAGGAATTGGTATTATTACCTAGAAGAATAAAGAAAATGAAGAAATGTACTTAGAGCAAGTGACGATAAAAACGTGCACACATTCTTAATAGTACCTTCACCGTTTCACAAATATGTAAGAACAAGAATATAGCAGCGTATTTTAAAGATAAATTTCGAATGAGAAAATTTAAGTGTCACATGACTTTATCATCAAATTGTTGCCACTGCATAGATATGGAAGAGAATTCAATGGCCAACAAATGGACCAAGAAAGAAGAAGAAAAATAGGAGCCGATAAATACATAAGCTAACAATATAGAAATTTGAGTTTAGAATTTTTCTTCGATAACTCAAGAGATGAAAAAACACTAGAATAGTCCAAATTGAAGATTTGCACACTAATTGCAAAACTATATAAAAGAGGACAGCTTTCTGGACATAGCAAGATTTGTTTTCTGAGCGGTCGAAGATCTTGGGAGCGATGTGTTTAAGCCTCATGCCTTCAATCCAGGATGGTTCCAGAATTTGGTCCTACGTCCATCCTTTATATGAATTATGGTGGCCCTAACAAATATGTCTCTATCATTCGTATTACACAACACTCCTGACCTGGACCAAGTTCAGAAAACCGTCAGCTCCCTGCATAGGGTTACTCATGAGGCGGAGCACGCATAGAGGATTTGAAGAGGATACAAAGGGGACGCGAGTTTTACCCCGGTTCAGGCCCTCGTAGTGTGGTAATACCCTACATCATGCATGTCATTGTATTGATGTGCCTAGTATGAGGAAGTATTGTTTGATCTGTTGGGGATCTCATGGATGCCTCCTTGGGAGGCCCTTACCTCCCCTTATATAGGTGGATGAGGGGTAGGATTACTTGGCTTGGTCCCCATGTTTAATTTCTTAAGGTACAAATAATGATATAGCCTTCTAGAGGAGGCCCACCATCAGGGTGGGGGCCTAGGAAATAGCCAGGCTCCATGGCTAGCTTAGTGACCTTATTCACCGGGGGTCAGGTACCCCCAGTCTATTGTACCGTCAGTAGCCCTCGAGCGCGTCTAGAGTTGGAATCTCTTGTCTTTGTGAATGAGAACCCAGACGGGCTCCTGCACTATTGGCGACAATCATTGCCTGTCTTCATGAGTCCGGCCTCGGAAATACTCGGGTAGGCCAGGCATGCGGCCTCCTAGACACCCTAAGTGTATTGTCTCGTCGATAGCTTGGCTGCATCAGGGTTGATGTTGAACCGAATGCATCGTCTTGGACTACTTGGCGAGGTCTTGAGGGAGTCCCTGGAAGGAGAACTGATCTTGTGTTGGCTTTCCTTGTTGGAGATGAAATGATCCATTGGGCTTCTCGCCGCTAGGGGGGAGTCAAGGACAACCATGCATGGCGAGTAATTTGTCTGACCTGCATATCTTCTTTGTTGTTGAAGATATCTAGCAGCTCGAGCGCGAGGATGGAGCTGGTGTGCTCTATCGGGCTTGGATCCCCAAAGGGGAGACTGGGGCCCGCTGCGGAGGGTGTGTAGGGCATACGACCTCCTTCTCTTGTTTTGTCGTTGAAGATGGTTAGTTTCATGGCACCCATAGTGCACAACTACTTTGTCTTCTGTAGACACTGGGGCATGATAGTGCACCCAATGGGTGTAGCCCCCAAGCCTCAGGCCGACTCGGGTGGAGGGTCTTGCTATCATTGCAGATGTATGAATGTAGTCATAGCGAGAAGCCTAATTGGGCGAAGTGAAGCCCCAAAGCCCGGAAGCGGCGAGGCCATAGCCTGTGAGCCGTCGAGGACAAGTAGATCCCCCGAGCCTGGATGCGGCGAGGAACCTGATGGGGCGAAGTCAAGACCGCGAGACCGGAAGCGGTGAGGCCAGAGCCTACGAGCCACTAAGGAGATGTGGAGCCCTTGAGCCTCGATATGGCAAGGGCCCTGATGGGGCAAAGTGAAACCTCCGAGCCCGGAAGCGGCAATGCTGGAGCTCGTCAGTCGCCGACGCAAGTGAAGTACTTTAAGGTCAGGAACACAAGGAAAACTTGCGATTGTATCTGGTTAAACACCGGAATACAAAGTGGGTGTTTGCATGCACGTAAAACTTTTATAAAGCATAACTTATGAAGTTATTTGACACTCATGTGAATAATAAGCAATAAAGGAGGAAACCAGGAATGCTGGCTAATTTTGTGGTGCCACCCTTGGTCAACGCGAGGGTGGGGTCAGTTTTGATGCACCCCCGTGCTTTGTTATCAAGGGGAGTAAGTTAGATATGTTTCCCAGTATGTTTGCTGGTTTGTTAGATCGATGCAGCCCCCGGTAGTTTACTCAGGGAGGTTGGTAACAATGATACAACCCCAGGTCCGGACATTAGGGGGAGAAACCTCGACGCAACCTCATAGCCGATTACCCGGAGGTCCACTTTGTGTCATGGAACCCCCGAGTCCGGGGAAAGAGATATCATTTTACTACTCCCCCTAAGTCTATCTCGACAGGTTCGTTCTTTTTCATGCAGCCCATAGGTCTGGCCTCGGATAGATCTCTTTGATGCAGCCTCTGAGCTGACTTCAGGGAAGTCCACTTTGGATGCAACCCCCCATGTCTAATGTTGCTAGGGTTGGCCTATAAAGGGATTGCTTAGATGTAGCCTCCTACTCACCATAAGGAGAACGATGTTTGATGTAGCCCGGAGTGCCTCAACTTTGGACAGATCATGCAATATCACCTCTAGGTTTCGTCCTCACGGAGATCAGTGTTTTTGACTGGGCATGATGCGACAAGAATTTATTCAGCCTCTGGCTTCCCGTTTTTGTTCTTACATCGATGCAACCCCTGTCTCATGGCCTTGGGAGCTCGGTAAGTTTGACAGGGCATGGCACGACCAAACATTATTCAGCCTCAGGCTTCCCATTTCGTTTTGCCTTGTAATAAAGGCCATCTTTTATTCTTGTTTTTATAAGGCATGGATGTGCAGCTCACCCGGTGGGTGTGGGTGTTAATAGAAACCGAGTGATGCGCAGGACTCAGAAAATCAAAAAACTCATTCGGAGTAAAATGTGGAGCTTAAGCATGGAGATGACTTAGCTTTGTGAAGCGACAAAGTATGTGCCCGCAAACCGGTCATGGTGAGGCAAAGCCCTCAAACCAGACGCGGCGAGGTTGAGGAAGCCATCAGGGTTGGCATAGACAACTGTGCGATGATGTTTGCACTGACAGAGTGGCAAGGTTTGCTTTGCTAGGTGACACCATGGAGCGGTCACCGATTTATATGCATACATGAAGTAGTACTGGCATAAAAATATCTCATACAATTTACAAAGATTTGTAAGCAGTGAGACGGGGCCCTTGAGCCAGTTACAGCGAGGTTTGTAGATTGAGGTCCACACGATGAAGCTCACACGGCGAGGCTCGGTTGTGTCAGATGAGGAGGCTGAAGCGATGAGTATGACGCAAAGAGGTCCGCACGAGAAAGTCTGTATAGTGAGGCCTGAGTCCACTGGGTGATGAGGCCGATGCGAGAAGGACAGCGGTTAGGCCCGCGAGGGCAGGTCCATCGGATGATGTGGCCGGCACAAGGAGGCCAGCGGTGAGGTCCGCGGTGGCAAAGATCCATCAAGAGATGAGGTCGGCGTGAGCTGGCTGGCAGTAAGGCCCGCGCTTACGAAAGTTCGTTGGGCGATGAGGCCGACATGAGGAGGTAGTAGGTGAGGCCTGCGGCAGTGAAGGTTCACGGTGACGAAGGCCCTCAGGTAACGTGGCTGACGCGAGAAGGCCAGCAGCAAAGGTCTGCGATGACGAAGGTCTGCCTGGAAATGAGGCCCGCGGCGATGAAGGTACGACTGGCGATGAGGGTGACGCGATGAGGCTATCGGTGAGGCCCCCGTTGGTGAATATCTGCCGTAACAAAGGTCGGCCGGGCAATGAGCCGGCGCGAAGAGGCCGATGGTGAGGCCTGCGATGGACAAGATCCGCGGAGGAGGTCCGTGCAGTGAAGACCCACGCGTGCGATGAAGGTATATGCAATGATCTTTGATAGCCCATTCATCAAAACTGATGAACTCGGGTTGGATTTATTTTCAGGGAGAAACAAATTCATAACTCGATGTAATCCTCGGGCTCGTCCTAGAGTTTGAACGGTCAGATTGATATAAAATTTTGAGGGGTTGTCGATAAGGAATTTTTTTGCATAATCTGAATAGTTGGATCTTCGAAACGATGTGAGAGTTGGTCGCTAGACTCAATCTTCCGAACTCGCACAAATTTCCGTCCAGATCCAACAGTGTCGGTGCAACAAACCCTAGGTCTGTAGCCCAGACTGTGCACAGGCACGGGAACAAGATTATGGCACCAAGACGTGCCAAAGTACAGGAGACCAAGATCTTTGAAGGACCAACATGCAGATCAAGAGGATCAAGGTCAAGCGAGAGAAGCAAGATACCACCAGGAGAAAAACCTCCCTTGCCGGGCAGACAAGCTTGGCGAGGGCGGAGCCACCCCGGAAAAGAACATCCAAGACGTCTCTGTAAGGCCTGTTGGGACTCACAAAGGCAAAAACCACCTCACCAACCACTCCATCACGACCCACGTCGTCAATCAGTGCAGTGTCAAGACGCAAAGTGATTAAGTGGCAGCCATTTGCCACATGGCAGCCTCTTTCTACAAGAAATACCTATAGGCGACACCCGTCCTGCGACGTGTCAAGCAAGCAGGCATGAAGCTGGCAAAATAGCCCGGCAAGGCTTGTCGAGCGAACAATGATGTGACGTTGAGCGGCGCATTTAATGCGCTCTGTCAGCCTGCAGAGTTAGGTATGATAGCACTGTTTGCTATCTTATGAGTGCATAATGACTGATTTGCCATTGTGGTGACCCCTTTATCTATAAAAGGAGGCCCGTGGCAACCATAAAGGGGGTTAGAAGGTTGGATACCCACACACTCATACGCGCGTAGGCATTGTCGCCCATAGGCAACCCTGCCAAGCAAGTGTACTGCGCTCCACCACCATTCTTCCACCATCAATCCACCAAAGTGGGAGTAGGGTTTTACGCCTCACGGCGGCCTGAACCTGGGTAAAATTGCCCATGTGATCTCTGTCGTGCTGCCCCACGCTCTTCTGCTCTTTGTGCAATGTGACATCCCCCCTACCGAACCAACAAGGGACCCTTGGTCCCATAGGTGGCCGTGGTTTCCCACGACATCTTTGGCACGCCGGGTAGGGGGATCACTTGCACGAACCTGAAAGCGTGTGCAGTGCGTCATCTTCATCACCATCTTCGTCTTCAACGGCGCCATCAACCATGGCGCCCAAGAAGAAATCCCGTGCTTCGGCTCACCCGTCTTCCTCAAAGGCTCCGCCGCCCATAGACACCAATGCTATGGGAGGTGTGGAGGCGCGCAAGGATGTGGACGCTTCTGGGGACGTGGTCGGAGCAGGCATCACCATCACCACTTCCCCCGTGGCCGAAGCAGGAGCAGGAGACACCGGAGGAGAGAAACATCAGCAACACCCTGATGGCCATGCTCCACGAGGTACGGGTGCAGGGGTTACTCCGTCCACACCCCTTTCTCTCACCGACAGGCACAGCCGCAGCAATGGCGCTCGGTCCAGGGCGAATCATCGCCCTCCGGATGCCCATGTCACAGGAGCGACCGCAGTACGTGCGCCTCCCCCGGGGCATGTCGACCAAGTCCTTGCGCCCAATGGAGCCGCTGGCCCTCAAGCACCTTTGCCATGCCACCATGCCATCCAGGTGGCCGCCTCGCAATAGCAGGGACGTGGTACTGTCGCTGTTGGCACCGTCAGGAGCCGAGTGACGGTACAATCCACGTCGTCATCACCCATGCCGAGTACGGCTATGGAGGCCATAGAGCAGGCTCAGCTGCTACTAAGGTTCCCGCTAGCGGCCGAGAAGATGGACAAGTGGCGTGCCACCATCCAGAGTCTGGTCGGTTTCGCCCAGGCTAGGGGCTCATAGCGAGTTGGCCCACCATGGCCTCCCCAAGCGACGACGACGACTCATGCTACTAGTCATACCGAAGGGGCCACCCTGAGGGAGTCCGGGATTAAGGGGTCCTCGGACAGCCGGACTATATACTTTAGCCGGACTGTTGGACTATGAAGATACAAGATTGAAGACTTCGTCCCATGTCCGGATGGGACTCTCCTTTGCGTGGAAGGCAAGCTTGGCAATTCGGATATGTAGATCTCCTTCTGTGTAACCGACTCTGTGTAACCCTAGCCCCCTCCGGTGTCTATATAAACTGGAGGGTTTAGTCCGTAGGACAACGACAATCATAATCATAGACTAGCATCTAGGGTTTAGCCTATACGATCTCGTGGTAGATCAACTCTTGTAATACTCACATCATCAAGATCAATCAAGCAGGAAGTAGGGTATTACCTCCATCGAGAGGGCCCGAACCTGGGTAAACATCGTGTCCCCTGCCTCCTGGTACCATTGGCCTCAGACGCACAGTTCGGTACCCCCTACCCGAGATCCGCCAGTTTTGACACCGACATTGGTGCTTTCATTGAGAGTTCCACTGTGCCGTCGCGATAGGGCTTGATGGCTCCTTCAATCATCTTCAACGACGCGGTCCAGGGGGAGATTTTCCTTCCTGGACAGATCTTCGTATTCGGCGGCTTCGTACTGCGGGCCAACTCGCTTGGCCACCTGGAGCAGATCGATAGCTACGCCCCTGGTCATCAGGTCAGGTTTGGAAGCTTGAACTATATTGCTGATATCCGCAGAGACTTGATCTTCGACGGATTCGAGCCCATGTCAGGTGCGATGAACAGTCGCGATGGGCATGACTTAGATCTGCCACCAGACAGTGTTCGGGAGATCGCACCTACGGCGGCACTGGGAATCAATCCGGAGCAGATCACGCCCTCCGAGGACAGGTGGATGGACCCCGCCATGGAGGCCACACACTCACCGACGTTGGAGCCGAACACTGATCCCACCTCCTATGAGGATGGTGTCATCGGACCCTCGGACTCGTCTCCGGCTACAGGATCCGAACCGCGTACGTCCGTGCCTATCGAATCTGATTGGGCACCGGTCATGGAGTTCACCTCTGCGGATATTTTTCAGCACTCGCCCTTGGGTGATGTGCTAAAATCATTAAGGTCTCTTTCCTTTTCGGGAGACTCTTGGCCGAACTATGTTCGGCTCGAATGGGAAGCGGACGACGAAGAAATTCGTTCCCCACCCACCACCCACTTCATAGCCACTGTCGATGACTTAACCGACACGCTCGATTTCAACTCCGAAGATGTCGACGGTATTTACAACGACGCAGGAGAAGAACAGGAGCCACCGCCCACTGGGCGCTAGACTGCCTCCTCATCATATGATATATATATGGTGGACACGCCAAAAGAAGGCGATGGTGATGATGCAATGAAAGATAATCCCCTCGATAAGCCACCAAAGCGACGTTGTAGGCGCTGCTCTAAATCCCGCCACAGTAAAAACAGCGACAACAGCGCAAGAGAGAATAATACCCCGGCCGACTCCAAAGGAAGCAACGACCCCATGGACCCAGCGATGGAGCAGGATGAGCCAAGGGACGGGGAACATAGTCTGGAGCCGATGTCAGTTGACACCGATCTCGAGGGTAAAATTTATCAACCTGTCTCCGGAGAGGAGAACAGTCCGGACGATGATGCACTCATCATCCCAGAAAAACACCTGGAACAAGAGAACCTCCACAGAAGGCTTATTGCCACCGCGAGGAGCCTAAAGAAGCAGAAGCAAAGGCTTAAGGCCGCGCAGGACACGCTCAACCGCAGATGGAACAAAGTGCTTGACACTGAAGAGAAATACGGTGGCGATCGCCACACAAAGAGCTATCCAAAGTGCATGCTGCTGCCCGAATTCGACGACGAGGCCATAGAGCCCATTCAACCGAAAATGGCCAATCAGCCGGACCGACCACCCCGTGGCCGCGACAGGACGACTAATGATGCCGCACACAAGTTAGCACACGATTTATGTGAGCTCCTGGACAAAAAGTCCGGTATGGTAAGGTCCATTTATGGATCTAGGAAGCACGCTTCGGCACAGGATGAGAGCTATCAAAACGATCACATTGATCGAATACCAGCTAGGAATCAGCACCGAACACAACAACCATCGACAACATGCCACGACACATCCAAATATAGGGGTGCCGCACACCCCCTGTGCTTCACCGATGAGGTGATGGACCATGAATTTCCGGAAGGATTTAAACCCATAAATATAGAGGCATACGAAGGAACAACAGACCCTGGGGTCTGGATTGAGGACTTTACCCTTCACATCCACATGGCCCGTAGAGATGATCTCCACGCCATTAAATACCTACCCCTCAAGTTGAAAGGACCAGCTCGACACTGGTTGAAAAGCCTCCCTGAAAACTCAATAGGAAGTTGGGAAGAACTTGAGGATGCTTTTAGGGCCAATTTTCAAGGGACCTATGTCCGACCTCCGGATGCAGACGACTTAAGTCACATAATTCAACAGCCCAGAGAGTCAGCCCGAAAACTTTGGAACATATTTCTTACTAAGAAGAATCAAATCGTCGACTGTCTGGATGCCGAAGCCTTAGCGGCCTTCAAGCACAGTGTCTGGGATGAATGGCTTGCCAGATACCTCGGCTAGGAAAAGCCGAGGACAATGGCAGCCTTAACAAGCCTCATGACCCGCTTTTGCATGGGCGAGGATAGTTGGCTGGCCCGTAGCGGCACCAGCGACCCAGGCACATCCGAAGTCAGAGATGGCAACGGGAAGCCTCTACGCAATAAAAACAAGCGTCGAAACAATGAGGATAGCCCAGATAACATGACGGTCAATGCCGGATTTAGGGGCTCTCGACCCAGTCAACGGAAGAAGCCATTTAAAGGCAGCGGAGATGGACCGTCCAGCATAAATAAGATTCTAGACAAATTATGTCAGATTCATGGCACCCCCGAAAAACCTGCAAATCACACCCATAGAGAGTGCTGGGTTTTCAAGTAGGCTGGCAAGCTAAATGCCGAACACAAAATGAGGGAGACGCCGAGTGAAGACGAGGATGAGCCTCGCCAGCCGAACACTGGGGGACAGAAAAAATTCCCACCAGAAGTCAGAACAGTAAATATGATTTACACAGCTCACATTCCAAAGAGAAGGCGCAAACGCGCACTCCGAGACATATAAGCTGTGGAGCCCGTCGCCCCCAAATTCAATCCCTGGTCGGCCTGCCTGATCACCTTTGATCGCAGGGATCATCCGACTAGTATCCAGCATGGAGGATAGGCCGCCTTGGTGCTCGACCCAATAATTGATGGATACCATCTCACTTGAGTCCTTATGGAATGCGGCAGTAGTCTTAACCTGATATATCAGGACACTGTCTGCAAAATGGGGATAGACCCGTCAAGAATCATCCAAAGCAGCACTACCTTTAAAGGAGTGATACCAGGTGTCGAGGCCCGCTGCATGGGCTCTATAGTACTAGAGGTTGTATTCGGTTATCCCGACAACTTCAGAAGCGAAGAACTAATCTTTGACATCGCTCCATTCCGAAGCGGCTATCACACACTACTCGGAAGAACAGCCTTTGCTCGTTTTAATGCAGTACCGCACTACGCCTATCTTAAACTTAAGATGCCCGGTCCACGTGGCGTCATCATAGTTAGTGGAAATACAGAGCGTTCCCTATGTGTGGAAGAATATGTGGCGGCTCTAGCAGCCGAACACCGAGCGTCCCCTCCAAGCAGGTCATCAAGACCATGGACACGGTTAGACGAGTCCGGCACTCTACCAGGATGTAACATCCCAGATAAACCTGAGCTGGGGATACCCCCATAACTGGCGCCAGGGGCTGCTCGCAAAAAAAAAGCCCATAGTTTGGCTCGACCCTATTAATACAATAACATATTGCATTTTTATGGTTCATTCAGATTAACCAACTCTTCGCACGAAGTCTTTCACCTGGCTTTTTACTTTTTTTACAGATGATCATCGTGCTACGCCCTTCCAGGATACGGCACAACGGAGATAAAGGCGCAGACGTGCAGCAGGGCCCCGCTCAAAGGTTTCTCTTTAGATTAAGACCCTGCATAAACCTTTTTTAATGTATCTTGTTGCTTCTTCCCCTTCGGACACTTAACACAACCGGGAGGGATACTGGCGTTGTCGGCATTTTTGTCACGCCAGACTAATGCACTTACCTAGAAACTCAGGGCTTATTATCGAGGGCGTTATTCAGCCCAGTACATGTTGCAAAGTCCGAATACCTTAGGGAGTGTTCGGCGTCGCGAGTTTGGCCTTATATGCATCAGCTCCGAATCATATCTTTGGTCAAATGTTGGGTTTGCCCGGCTCCCGTGTTTTGCTACCTTATGTTCCGCTCTATCGGCTAAGGCGGCACCGGGAGAACTACTGCGATTGTGCCCTGGTTCATCTGGATGAGCACCTCAGTAGAGAAAGCCGAAAACTGACTGTCATGATACAGCGCGAGACTGGTCAACCACTCGATGACTCAGCGGAATCTTTGCGATTCCTCCGCATTAACGAAGGACCTGTTTCCCGGTCATGTACGTACGCGCACCATATTCGGATGAACGCGGAAGTACCAGGGGCTATATAGTAGCCCCACCGTCAAACTCCTATGGCTAAGTGAAAGTGTTAAAGCTATATAGTCCGATTGCCTGGTTCGCCGCGCTACCACCTCCTTAACGGACCAAGACGTTGGATCAAGTGTGACTACGCGTTTTCTCGAACACCCCCGCATTATATGCGTGGGGGCTGAAGCCGACGACTGCAAACTTTCAGGTTATATACATACATAAACGGCCGCACAGGAGGCACTATAATACTTTCGGGCAAAAGTATAAACACAACCTTTATAATCAAAATAGCATTGTTTTTACAATTGAGATACATGTCACTCGAACATGGCACTCTTCGAGCACTGAGCCTCTATTAAACGGGTGCCTTCTAAGACTTCTTCAAAATAGTGCTTGGCCGGGTCCTAGCCTCCCACCGGACCCCGGGTTGCAATAGCGGTGGTTTCCATCCCTGCCCAGTATGTTTTAACACGGGCAAGAGCCATCCGCGCACCCTCTATGCACGCCGACCTCTTCACAGCATCGATATGCGACACAGCACCAAGGAATTGTTGCACTAATCCAAAATAATTGTCCGGCCTTGGTCCCCGTGGCCAAAGATGATCCACGACTGACCTCATAGCAAGCACGGACAACCTATGGAACTCGGCCCATGCGGCCATCCTTTCATTCAACGACAGCTGACACATCGGGGCACTGAACTGCGACCAGAATAACCTTTCTACCTTATGGTCTTTCCGGTCTTTGTAAAATTTGGTCGCACCAGCAGCACTTTTTGCCAGGTCCGCATACGCATCCGTAGTGCTCCACAACTGATACAGAGGGGCATACTTCGGATCTTCGAACTTCATCCGCAACAAATAGGGCCTCCCAGCCATGATATCTCCGGCTTCACGAAGCTCCTTCCTTATCCCTCTCATTTCAGAGTGGGTTTCCTTGGCTGCCTCTAGGGCCTTCTTCAGGTCAGCCGCTTTTTGCTTGGTTTTCCTTTTCAAGGAGCTCATGGAGGTCGGCGGCATCCTTCAGCTCAACAACCATCTGGGCTATCTTTTCTTCGCTCTGGCGATGAGCAGCCTATTCGGCTCTTAACTCTTCGAGCGCCTTCAGAGCGGCCGCATCACTTATTCGGGCTTGCTCCTTGGCTCGGGCAAGCCCGACCGAAGGGTCTCCACGGCAGCAGCTCCATCTGCAGTCACAGGATGTTATAGATACTAGCATCATGCTCCTCTTAAAACATTTGCTAACAAGTTGAATATACATACCCTGGGCCTCGTCAAGCCGCTTGTTAACAAGCATGATGTCGGCATCGGCCACGTCAAGCTGCCGCTTAAGTTCGGCAAAATCAGCAGTCTGGTCAGCCGCCGGATCCTCAACCGTCTGCACATAAAGCAGCGCGATTATTACCAGAGATTATGATCCTCCGTTTGCCACCTATGGATGACAACCAGAGTCTTAGAGGCTACTATCTATATAGAGCACACCTAGCATGTGCCGTACCGTCAAAACTACATATTTTATTTTTCCGTACCTCAAAGCCCCTCAGCAGACTCGTAAAAGCTTCGTTCAAACTGCTTTTGGCAGATGAAATCCTCTCAACCACCATACCCATTATGGCACGATGTGTCTCTGACATGGCCGCTCACTCTAGAAGACCCATCAGTGTGTCCGACTGTGTGCCGGAAAATCTCGAACTCTTTCGGAAGCTCTCCTTGGGAGCCGAATATTCCAGACTTTGGGCGGCCGAAGTGTCAACTTCTGGCCTTGGCGGATCAGGAGAAATCCTCAGTGACGACACCTCGGGGTCGTCCGCCCCATGTGGCGGGGAGGCAGGAGGAGGCGTTTCACTCACCATCATCTCCAAAAGAAGGTCCCCCGAAGACGAACTCTGGGGAGAAGGGCTACGAGCCGGACTGCAACAAATATGCCTCGGTCATTATTCTCAGAGACAAAACATGATATATTTACCAAAGTACCCCTTTTCACTTACAGCTCGGTTGAGGGCTGGCCCCCTTGCGGGCGTTGTGCAGTAAGGACGCCCTCTGGGGCAGGGCCCCCTGGCGAGGGTTTATTCCCTCGTTTAGAAACTTCCGTTTCCAAGTCTTCAGAGGCGGCCCTTTTCTTACCGTGAGGCGATGGGATTTTAGATTCACCTCCCCTATTATCCTCCTTCGTGGAGGCACTTACTCCCCCGATTTGGATGTGTAAAGTATGAGGCCCATCGGTGGCTTCTCTATTCCTCCCCTCATCTTCTCCTGATGGCACCTGATACGGTGCACGCTCAAGCATCCTGATCAATAAAGGATCTGGCGAGCCTTTGGGAAGAGGGGCCGAACACCTAATCCTCTCCACCTTCCTTATCAAGTCCTGGCTGAGAGCAATTTTTCAGAATGATGTTATAACAACATAAAGGAGGGTGTGTTCGGTAGCGGAATTACTTACTTGGGTATCCGGACGATTGTAGTTGAGACCCACGTCCTCGGTGGTGTCCGGACACTTTATTCGTGATACGAAGAACGACCCATACATCTCTTTGAGCGTCATGCCGAAGAATGGTTGAATGGTTCGCAGTACTTTCGGGTTGAACTCCCACATACGGAGAGGTCGACATTGGCAGGGCAGGACCTGGAGAACCAGCATTACTTGCATTATCTTGACAAGACTGACATCCTTCTTAAGAAGGTCTCGGATGCGGCTTTGCAGTGTCAGCACGTCGTTAATTGGCCCCCAGTCCAGCCCCTTGTTGACCCATGACGCCAGTTGTGGCGGAGGGCCCGAGCGGAACGCTGGAGCGGCCGCCCGCTTTGTACCTCGGGGAGCTGTGATGTAAAACCACTCCCGCTGCCATAAGTCAGAAGTTTCTATGAAGGAACCCTTTGGCCATGGGGTGTCAGCTCCTTTTCTTATTATAGCGCCTCCGCACTCTGCATGACGCCCGTTGATCACCTTCGGCCTCACATTGAAGGTCTTGAGCCATAGGCCGAAGTGGGGGGTGATGCGGAGGAAGGCTTCACACCCGACGATAAACGACGAGATGTGAAGGATGGAATCCGGAGCTAGATCGTGGAAATCTAGCCCGTAGTAGAACATGAGCCCTCTCATGAAGGGATCAAGACTAAAACCTAGCCCTTGGAGAAAGTGGGAAATAAACACGACACTCTCGTTGGGTTCGGGAGTGGGGATGACCTGCCCTTGAGCAGGCAGCCTGTGCGGAATCTTGGCGATGAGATACCTGGCCTCCCTAAGCTTCTTGACGTCCTCCTCTGTTATGGGGGAGGCCATCCACCGGCCTTGAAGGTTGGATCTGGACATGGTTAAAGGCTCGAAGCGCTTAGCTTGAGCCTTGGGTGTTGGAACTCGAGGTATGAGAGAGGGAGGATCAAGCGTGGGAAGAAAAGGGCAGGCCTTGGCCCCCTTATAAAGAGGACAAATATCAAGCGTCCCCCACGTGGCCGTTTGGGACTTGCCTAAAATCGAGGAGTCATATTACAAATGCGGTTGGGTTACCCACACCTGTATTGATGAGAATCCTGTGATAAGTGGAACACGATCTTTGCTCGACAAGGCGTGCCAATAAAACCGCCTCGCAGCATGTGTAGTGGCTGGTTGTGAAAAACGGTTCGAATAAAGACCGGGCCATGGTGTGATGTCACGTTATGAAAAAGTTGTCGGCATATTAGATCTGTGGAATGTTGTGCTCTCTTCGGTGGTATGTGGAATTTGTTTTGCAGAGCCGGACACGATTCTCGTGTTCAAAATCTTCTATGGAGTATTCGGAGAAGGAACCCGCCTTGCAATGCCAAAGACAATCTGCGTGCCAGACTCATCGTCATTGAAGCCTGGTTCAGGGGCTACTAAGGGAGTCCAGGATTAAGGGGTCCTCGGATAGCCGTACTATATACTTTGGCCGGAGTGTTGGACTATGAAGATACAAGATTGAAGACTTCGTCCCATGCCGGATGGGACTCTCCTTTGCATGGAAGGCAAGCTTGGCAATTCGGATATGTAGATCTCCTTCTCTCTAACCGACTCTGTGTAACCCTAGCCCTCTTCGGTGTCTATATAAACTAGAGAGTTTAGTCTGTAGGACAATAACAATCATAATCATAGGCTAGCCTCTAGGGTTTAGCCTCTATGATCTCGTGGTAGATCAACTCTTGTAATACTTATATCATCAAGATCAATCAAGCAGGAAGTAGGGTATTACCTCCATCGAGAGGGCCCGAACCTGGGTAAACATCGTGTCCCCCGCCTCCTGTTACCATTAGCCTCAGACGCACAGTTCGGGGACCCCTGCCCTAGATCCGCCGGTTTTGACACCGACACACCCCCACAGTACAGTCCCCACCACGGCAGCCAGCACGAGCGCAACAGAATCAAGAACCTGACAATGTCTTGATGGCCTCTTCTGACCCTCGAGCGCGTCCTGACTGGTGGCAAGCCCCAGAGGATAGGCGGAGGGGAGACGCACGCATTATCATTGAGAGATGCTGCGATGACCACTACCAAGCCAATGGGTGCGATGGTCCTGACGTCGACGAGCCTGCGCTTGATATTGGCGGGTGCCTACCTTTCGAGATTGGGTGCCATGCCTTTACTCGTGAGCTGCAACAAGTCCGTTGGTCGTCTGTCCGCATGTTCAAGCTAGAGATACCTAAGAAGTATGATGGGAGGCTAAACCCGGCAGAGTTTTTGAGCATCTACACCAACGTTGTTCAAGCTTCCGGGGGAAGAGATGAAAAGGTGTTCGCCAAGTACTTCCCTTTGGCTCTCAAGTCCAATGTGAGGTCCTGGCTGATGCACCTTCCGGAGAACTCCATTTCATCATGGGATGACCTGTGCCATGAGTTCATTGGCACCTTCACTAGCGGCCATCAAGAACCAGGACGACCCAGCAATTTGCTGCTTCTCCAACAGAAAGAAGGAGAAACTCTTTGGAAGTATTTGCAGAGATTCAGCAAAGTCCACAGGATTATCCCGAACATTCATCCGGCAGCTATGATAGCCGCCTACCAGTCCAATGTGCGCAACGGCGGGATTTGTTCCAAGATGAGCGTATGGTTGTCGAAGACTGTGAAGGAGCTTTACACCTTGGTGGATAAGTGTGCTCGGATGGAGGAGGGAAGGAAGTTACCCGGAGAGGAGGACTACATCAATGTCGATTCAGAGGATGATGATGAATCCACCAGTCAAAAGAAGAGCAAGAATCACAATAAGAGGCGCAAGCATAAGGCAGTGATGACCGTTGAAGGATCAGGTACACTTAGTACCGGCAAGACGGCTAAGGCCGAAGCCCCGGCAAGGAAGCTACTATGTGCACTGACTGCTGGGAGGCTACAGCTGCCGAGAAGGCCAGGAAGAGCGATGGGCCATATTGCAAGATTCATCGGACCAAGGGTCACGACCTTCAATAGTGTTATCAGGTTGAGCAGCCCTTCAAGAGGCAAAGAGCAGAGTACGAGAAGCGTGACATGGAAAAGGGTTAGGATGTCGCTGGTGGTAAGGGTTAAGGCGGTGAAGTAAATCGCCCTGGCAAACCCCTCTAGAACAAAGGAAAACCCGCCAGATGTCAAGGGAAGGAAGCCTGTGATGATGAGAGTGATGGAGGGGATGAAGAGGAAACTAGTGAGCAAGAGTTTCAGAAGGCCACCGAGGCCCTGTGCATTGACGGGGGTGCATCCCTGCACACCTCTCACTGCCAACTCATATAGTGGGCACGTGAGATCAATGTCGTGGAACCAGCGCCAGAGGCCCAGAAACCACTCAAATGGTCACGCACGCCCATCATCTTTGACGAAGAGGATCATCCTGACTGTACCACTGCGATAGGGTGTTTTCCATTGTTGGTCTCTCCGACAATTCGCAACCTCAAGGTCACTAAGATGTTGGTGGACGACGTGGCCGGGTTGAATCTGTCCCCAAAGGTTATTGTCGGTGTCAAAACCGGCGGATCTTGGGTTGGGGGTCCCGAACTGTGCGTCTAAGGCTAATGGTAACAGGAGGCAGGGGACACGATGTTTTACCCAGGTTTGGGCCCTCTCGATGGAGGCAATACCCTACTTCCTGCTTGATTGATCTTGATGATATGAGTATTACAAGAGTTGATCTACCACGAGATCGTAGAGGCTAAACCCAAGAAGCTAGCCTATGATTATGATTGTTGTTGTCCTACGGACTAAATCCTCCGGTTTATATAGACACCGGAGGGGGCTAGGGTTACACAGAGTCGGTTAGAGAGAAGTAGATCTACATATCCGAATTGCCAAGCTTGCCTTCCACGCAAAGGAGAGTCCCATCCGGACACGGGACGAAGTCTTCAATCTTGTATCTTCATAGTCCAACAGTCCGGCCAAAGTATATAATCCGGCTGTCTGAGGACCCCTTAATCCAGGACTCTCTCAGTAGCCCCTGAACCAAGCTTCAATGACGATGAGTCCGGCGCGCAGATTGTCTTCGGCATTGCAAGGCGGGTTCCTTCTCCAAATACTCCATAGAAGATTTAGAACACAAGGATCGTGTCCGCCTATGCCAAAAAAATTCCACATACCACCGTAGAGAGTACAATATTCCACAAATCTAATCTGCTGACAGCTTTTTATAGCATGACATCACGCCACGGTCCGGTCATTATTCGTACCATTTTTCACAACCAGCTACTGCACGTAATGCGAGGCGGTTTCCTTGACACGTCTTGTCGAAGCAGAGATCATGTCCCCTTATCACGGGATTCTCATCAATACAGGTATGGGTTTCTACCGCCTTTATAAAGAGATAAGGATTCTCCTCTTTCACCCACGCCTCCTTCCTTCTTCACTCATCCATTCTCGCACGCTCGAGATCCAGCGCACCAGTTCTCACCTTCTCCACACTGCCAAACATGTCCGGAGCGGGAGGCAAGTGGATGGCCTCCTCCGTCACGGAGGAGGACATTAAAAAGCTTCGGGCGGCCCGATACTTGGCCGCAGACATCATGCACTGGCTCCCGGACACAGGGCAGATCATTCCAACTCCGGGACCCCACAAGAGGGTCGTGTTCCTCGCCCACTTCGTCCGCGGACTGGGATTTCCCCTACACCCATTTTTTGCGGGCTCATGTTCTATTACGGGCTGGATTTTCATGATCTGGCCCCTAATTTCATCCTCAATATCTTGGCGTTTATCGTCGTGTGTGAGGCTTTTCTCCGCATCAGGCCCCACTTCAGCCTGTGGCTAAAGATCTTCAACATGAAGCCGAAGATAGTGGTCGGCCAGCAGGCGGAGTGTGGAGGCGCCATGGTGGGCAAGATGCCTAGCGTCACCTGGCTCAAAGGCTTCTTTGTGGAGACCGTGAAGGGGTGGAAATCGGGGTGGTTCTACATCACCGAGCCGTGTGACGCCAACTGGGTGGCGGCCTCCGAATTCTGATCCGACATCCCCATGCGGCTCACCTCCTGGAAGAAGAAGGGCCTAGCCTGGGGTGCATCCGCGGAGCTGACTGGACTCCAGAACTGCGTCAAAAACATGATAACCAAGAAGATCAAGCTTGTCAACGTGGTCCAGGTCATGCTATTTCGCCAGATTCTCCCGTGTCAAAGACGGGCATTCAACCTGTGGGAGTTCGACGCGGCCCAACACCAGACACTGCAAGAGTTCTTTGACACGACGCACAAAGACGTCTGGAAGGTGTTGTTCAAGGCCAACGAAGTTCCTCCTCCCACCACCGAGGACCGTGGACTCAGCGCCAGGCGCCACGCCAATGCAGTAAGCATTCTACATTTCTCAAGATGTGCCTTTCCTCAGTATATTCGTGGGAGGAACTTAAGCCACCGTACTGATTTAACAGGATTATGTGGTGATAGTGGAGCGGGTCGACTGTCCGGCTCCGTTACCTGAAGATCCAGCGACCGCTCTCCTGACGGAGATGCTGGTTCCGGCGCCCTATGAGGTGCCGGAGAAGAAGGCCAAGAAGAAGGCCATGGGGACTAGGAAAAGTCTCCGGCGTAAGGTGGTGTCGGACTCATCATCCGAAGACACTAAGGCACACTCCTCCAACGACAATGAGGAGGAGGAAAAGGAAAACCCTCTCCCCCAAACCGAGGGGGAGAAGAAAAAGAAGGCCGCCCCTTCCGGGAAGGCCGAAGGTTCCAAGAAGGGAAGGACCCTCCCTCCGTACCACTCCACAACCGCCGCCTACAGCGAGGAGGAGTGGCTACCCAGGGCCAAGCCCCTGGTGAAGTCGTAAGTATTCGGATGCCATAATACTTCTTGCATGTTTCAGCTTTATGGCTTCTTATTATGTCAAGATTTGTTTGTGCAGTCCGTCCAAAGCCCATATCGACTTATCCTCCTCGGATGGGTCTTTGAGCTCGTCGGAGATGGACAGCTATTCGCCCCCGACGGCTTCCACTCCCCGGCCCGCGGATGACAGCGAGGTGTTATCTCAGAGGATACTGGGCCAGGAGGAGGTAGTCCTGGAGACGCCTCAAGGCGAGACTCCTGATGCCGGGCTCACGAGGGGCGGGGGATCCCCATGGATTCGGATGAGGGGGGCCGCAGCAGGCTTGGCCCCCAGCCGGATACTGCGCCAGAACCTCCAGTGGTTCCGGATTCAGGCAGGCAGCCCCCACCAAGGGGGGCGAGCCATCTGTGCCGATGACCTCTGTCCATCCAGAGGCATCGGATAACTTGGTGGAATCGCTTCAGAGCGCTTCCCTTGATGAAGGACACCGTACTCTTATGAGTATGGTGATTGCGAAGGTCCAGTCCGCCAAAAGCGGATTGACCGAGGCCTACGCCCGCCTCCTGACAGGCTTTGAGGTAAGTAATTTAAATTATGAGAAAGCATCACAGTATAGATAGTAGCCCTTGATGCTCTGTTTGGTGTTCGGGAAGAGAAGCCGAACAGAGGATCAAATACTATTCCCAGGAGTCTACTCATATTATGTCTATGTGAATAAGCAGGCGTCGCTACTGGCCGCCGCCGCTGCTACTGCGGAGGTCTCCAGACTACGGCAGAACCTGGGGCGGGCCGAAGAAGAGCTCGGCCTTGTGAAGAGGCAGCTCGAGGAGAACAAAGGTAAGTAATACCCCGTATAAATGTTATATAAAGGAAAACATCATTGACGCTAATAGAAGCACGATGAATTTTACTAGGGCCCATGACCGAAGTGGCGGCCCTTAAGAAGGTGCTATTTGAGGCCGAAAACAAAGCGGCCAAGGAGCGCACCGAGCACGAAAAACAAGAGGCTCGGGTTGATGAAATCCAGCAAGAGCTCCAGGATTTCATCAAAAAATTCGAATCCTTTGAGCGTGACTCCAAGACGCAAGAGGCGGATCTTGTGAAGGCCGGTCAGAGCGCACGAGATGCCAAGGTAGAAGCCCAGAAGGCCCTCCAGGAAATTGAGGCGGCCAAGAAGATAGCTTCGGGTAAGGCTTACACTATGCAAAGCAAGCATGTGGAGGAGACTTTCCTTTTACTTACCCGAATTCGGAGCTCTCCAGGAGCTTTCGCAGATCTGCCGCGCAGCATCTCTAATGCCGCCGAGTTCTACCAGGCTGAGGAGGGGAGCTCGACGGATAAGCTGTTTTGGTCCTAGTATATTGGGGCCGAGCATCCGATGCCCATGAGCGACCAGCTGAAGCAACTGGTCAAACTGCACAGAGCGGCCGAACTGGCCATGAAGGACTTCATAGTCCGGCTATGGCCTGACGAGCCCCTGCCCAGCAGCTACTTCGGCCTTGTCAAGCGGATGGTGAATGCTTGTCCGCGGCTGGAAGTCGTTAAGCGGTCCGTCTACATTGAGGGTGCACGCAGGGCTTTGGCCTGTGCGAAAGTGCACTGGGGGAAGATGGACACCGAGAAGCTGGTGACAGAGGGGCTGCCGAAGGGCAAGGAGCATCGCCACCCCGAACAGTACTATGACAATGTCATTAAGGGTGCCCGCCTTGTGGCAGATGAATGTACTAAGGATGTGATATTTGAATGAATGTACTCATGGCATCATTTATTATGAAAACCAGTTCATGTGCGCTATGTAGCGCTTGTTAATTTAAAATATTACCTTTTGTGCAGATGTTTTTTTAAATCTTGAGAGTTGGCCAGTCGTCGGCTTCCGCCCCCATGTAACTAGTACTGGGGTGGTCGGGATAAATATAAACACTCTTTATCCAAGTTTTTGGTCCTTTTAAGGAGGTATTTAGCGCCACGAACGAGGCAATCGGACTATACGGCTTTATCACCCTCACTTAGCCATAGAAGTCTACAATTTTAAATTTTGGCGAAGCCCCTAGTATCCGGAAAGCCGGACTCGGGGCGCTATACACGCCTAAATCGGACGAGGCCGATTCCTCGCCTGAAGCGGAAAAAATCTTTAAGGATTTGAGACCTCTCGAACAGCGACCAGCTCTCGCCTTATCATGACAATCAGTTTTTGGCTTTCTCTACTGAGGTGCTCGTCCGGAAGAACCGAGACACTATCGCAGTAGTTCTCCCTGCGCTACCTCAGCCGATATAGCGGAACGTAAGGTACCAAAACATAGGAGCCGGGCAAACCCAACTATTGACCCAAGACATGATTCGGAGCTGATGCATATAGTGCTATAAGTTCGGGGTGCTGCACTGTCGAAAGTGTTTGGACTTGTCTTGCCAGGTTATGGGGTACTAAAGCCCCTGGCAAACTGGTCGTGCCAAGATGCACGGGTATAATAAATAAGGAGTAAAGGAAAGGGGCAAATAAACGTAATAGCAAGCTGACATTGTATACTATTTTTCCTTGTTATTCAAATGATACGTCAAAGCGTACATATACAAGTAGTGCGATAAGCAAAATAGGATTGTTTGACACATCCTGACCAGGAGCGGGTGGTATGCGGGTATGTAAAACAGGTATAACGATCGTTATCAGAGACCACCTGAGGATTCCCTTGTATGCCAAAGCTTCTTGTCCTCCTGGTGTGTCCGTCCCGCTATGTGTCCGATAGCCGGTCTTTCGGAAAAGCCTCTTGGAGATAAGGACCTAAAAGAAAAAGGGGTGCAAAGATGCATGGGTCCCGGGGCGGTCGAGCCGCATTGTGGACCGTGTCATGGCCGTGCCTCCGCCTATGCCCAGGGTATTTTAAGTGCGTAGTTGTGTACGCGCGGCATGAATGTTGCCGCTTGACTGGGACTAGGGTGGAGGCCGAATTGCTAGTCGAGCTCTGGACGTGCCAGACGATCCTGTTGTGGAGTACTCCAGACTCGCTTGACGGTATCCGGGCTCTTTATCGCCGAATTGGCTGTTTGCCTAAGAAGGTTGTTTTGTACTTCCGCCGCCAGGGCCGCAGCATGCTCCTCCGTGTGAAGCGAGCGCTCTGTGTTTCCATTAACTATAATAACCCCATGAGGTCCCGTCATTTTGAGCTTGAGGTATGCATAATGCGGTACCGCATTGAATTTGGCGAATGCGGTTCGTCCGAGAAGTGCATGATAGCCACTTTGGAAGGGGACGATGTCGAAGATTAACTCCTGGCTTTGGAAATTGTCCGGAGATCCGAAGACCACTTCTAGTGTGATTGAGCCCGTACAACAGGCCTCCACATCGGGTATGACACCTTTGAAGGTGGTTTTTGTGGGCTTGATCCTTGAGGGGTCGATGCCCATTTTGCGCACTGTATCCTGATAGAGCAGGTTCAGGCTACTGCCACCGTCCATGAGGACTCATGTGAGATGGAATCCGTCAATGATGGGGTCAAGGACCAATGCGGCCGAACCGCCATGACGGATATAGGTAGGATGGTCCCTGCGATCGAAAGTGATCGGACAAGACGACCATGGGTTGAATTTTGGGGCGACTTGCTCCATCGCATAGACGTCCCTTAGTGCACGCTTCTGTTCCCGCTTGGGAATATGGGTTGCGTATATCATATTCACTGTTTTCACTTGGGGAGAGAATTTCTTCTATCCTCCCGAGTTCGGCGGCCGGGGCTCCTCGTCGTCATCGCTATGTAGCCCCTTTTCCTTGTTCTCGGCATTCAACTTGACGGCCTATTTAAACACCCAGCATTCCCTGTTTATGTGGTTGGCTGGTTTATCGGGGGTGCCGTGAATTTGACACAAGTGATCGAGAATGCGGTCCAAGCTGGACGAGCCCGGACTGTTTCTTTTGAATGGCTTTTTCCGCTGTCCGGATTTAAAGCCTCTGAATCCGGCATTGACTGATGTGCCTTTGGCGTTGTCGCCATTATTGCGACGCTTGTGTCTATTTCATCGTGGCTTGCCGTTGCTATACCTGGCGTCTGAATCGCCTGAGTTTTTGGGTGTGTTGTTGCTGCGAGCCAGCCAGTTGTCCTCGCTCATGCAGAAGTGGGTCATTAGTTTCGTGAGGGCTGCCATGGACTTTGGCTTCTCTTGGCTGAGATGTTGGGCAAGCCATTCGTCGCGGATGTTGTGCTTGAAGGCTGCTAAGGCTTTGGCATCCGGGCAGTCGACAATTTGGTTCTTTTTAGTTAGGAACCGAGTCCAGAATTTCCTGGCTGACTCTCCGGGCTGTTGTGTTATGTGACTTAAGTCATCAGCATCCGGTGGTCGCACGTACGTGCCCTGAAAGTTATTGAGGAACACGTCTTCCAGATCCTCCCAACTGCCAATGGAGCTTGTCGGCAGGCTATTCAGCCAATGCCGAGCCGGTCCTTTGAGCTTAAGTGGTAGGTACTTCATGTAAGTCATCGCCGCGGGCCATGTGAATGTGGAGAAGAAAATCTTTGATAAATACCACCGGGTCTGTTGTGCCATCATATGATTCGATGTTTACGGGTTTAAACCCTTCTGGGAATTCGTGATCCATAACTTCATAAGTGAAGCATAGGGGGTGTGCGGCCCTCTATGCCGGGCTACATCCTGACGTAGTTCAAATGAATCCGGTCTATTGTATTCGGCCCGGCCAGACTTTGGTTTATTGTATCCGGCGTGACGGTCATCGTCACATCTTGTGGCGTGCCCCCGTGATCCATAGATCGATCTTGACTGTCCTGCTTTGTTTTCCAATACATCTCGCATGTCCTTCATGTGGCCCCGGGCCTTAGTATTATCGTTTGATTGGCGACGGGGTGCGGTCTGGACTTCGGGCCGGTACACCACTTTGTCACGACCACGGGGTGGCTGGTCAGCCGCATCATGCGCTGATAGCGTGGGCTTTAAAGCCTCCTCCTCGAGTTGAGGTAGCAGCATGCGCTTTGGGTAGCTTTTGCTAGGGCACTCGAGTTCGTATTCCTCGGCAGCCAGGACCTCGGTCCATCTGTCAGTCAGCAGATTTTTATCAGCTTGAAGTTGTTGCTGCTTTTTCTTCAGGCTTTTTGCAGTGGCTATAAGCCGGCGTTTGAAGTGCTCCTGCTCGACGGGGTCCTCAGGCACGATGAATTCTTCACCGCCAAGGCTCACTTCGTCTTCGGAGAGAGAGAGGCATGTAATTATCGACCCCTGATTCTCCATCAGTTGCCTGTTCTTTAGGGCTAGCTTGCCCATCCTCTTGCTCGGTCTGCTCGAAGCCTGCCTGGTCAGGATTGTCTTCATCTTCGGCACCATCCGGATTGTTATCTCTTGTGCCGGTATCACTATTTTTGCTATGGCGGGGCTTGGAGCGGCGCCGATGACGCCGGTGTCTATATTGCTTCTCCAAGGGGTTATCTTCCGTTACCTCATCGCCATTGTTTTCTTTAGGGGTGTCCACCATATAAATATCATATGATGAGGTGGCTGTCCAGCGCCCTAGAGGCGGTGGTTCATGTTCTTCTCCTGCATCGTCGTCCATACCGTCGATGTCTTTGGAGTCGAAGTCAAGCAGGTCGGTCAAGTCATTAACAGTGCCTATAAAGTGGGTGGTGGGTGGGGGACGAAATTCTTCATCGTCCGCTCCACACTCGAGCCGGACATAGTTCGGCCAAGAATCTCCTGACAAGGAAAGAGACCTTAATGAGTTTAGCACGTCACCAAAGGGCGAGTGCTGAAAAATATCCGCGACGGTGAACTCCATGACTGGTGCCCAATCAGATTTGATAGACACGGACGCACATGGTTTGGATCCTGTGGTCAGTGACGAGTCTGAGGGTCCGATGACACCACTCTCACAGGAGGTGGGATAAGTGTTCGGCTCCGACGTCGATGAGTGTGCAGCTTCTATGGCGGGGTCCATCCACCCGCCCTCGGAAGGCACGATCTACTCCGGATTGATTCCTGGTGCCACCGCAGGCGTGATCTCTCGAATACTGTCCGACGGCAGATCAAAGTCATGCCCATCGTGACCGTTCGGCGCACCTGTCATGGGATCGAATCTGTCGAAGATCAAGTATCCGTGGATGTCAGCAGTATAGTTTAAGCTTCCAAACTTGACCTGATGGCCAGGGGCGTAGCTATCGATCTGCTCCAGATGGCCAAGCAAGTTGGCCTATAGTACGAAGCCGCCGAATATGAAGATCTATCCAGGAAGGAAAACCTCCCCCTGGACCGCATCGTTGAAGATGATCGAAAGAGCCATCAAGCCTTACCATGACGACACAGTGGAACTCTCAATGAAAGCACCAATGTTGGTGTCAAAACTGGCGGATCTCGGGTAGGGGGTCCCGAACTATGTGTCAAAGGCTAATGGTAACATGAGGCAGGGGACACGATGTTTTACCCAGGTTCGGGCCCTCTCGATGGAGGTAATACCCTACTTCCTGCTTGATTGATCTTGATGATATGAGTATTACAAGAGTTGATCTACCACGAGATCGTAGAGGCTAAACCCTAGAAGCTAGCCTATGATTATGATTGTTGTTGTCCTACGGACTGAACCCTCCGGTTGATATAGACACCGGCGGGGGCTAGGGTTACACATAGTCGGTTACAGAGAAGGAGATCTACATATCCGAACTGCCAAGCTTGCCTTCCACGCAAAGGAGAGTCCCATCCGGACACGGGACAAAGTCTTCAATCTTGTATCTTCATAGTCCAACAGTCCGGCCAAAGTATATAGTCCGGCTGTCTGAGGACCCCTTAATCCAAGACTCCCTCAGTTATGAGTAGACTTCAGATAGTAGAGGAGTTAAAGGTCACCGGCACGTTTCAAGGAGTTAATCCTGGTAGGAGTCATCCTAAGGGAAAGATCACCTTGCCTGTGACATTTGGAGGGGAGTTGAACTATCGGATTGATAATATTTTGTTTGATGTGGTCGATCTCCCCTTTCTGTACATTGGGATCCTTGGACGACCGGCCCTGGCTAAATTCATGGTTGCATCCCACTATGCTTACAACACGTTGAAGATGCCTGGGCCAGTCGGAGTCATTTCCGTCCCATCAGATGAGAAGGACGCGATCATTTGCGTAGACAAGATGTACCGGGATGCGGTCGTGGAAGAGGCAGCGGCAGCAACAATTCCCGCCAAGCAGAGCAGAGGAAAGAAGAAGGATAGCAAGCACACTGGCAAAGAATCTGGGAAGCATACCTCTTCGGAGTACGCTACGCCTGTTGATGACTTGCCAGAGAGTTTCAACAGCAAAAGGTCCAAGGTTACTGCTCCAAAAGTGAAGAAGGTTCCGGTAGGGCTGGCTGGCATTGATTGTACTTTCACCATCAATGCCACCCTCGATGACAAATAGGAAAGCGCACTCGTTGCCTTCCTGTGGGCGAATATCGATGTGTTTGCCTCGCAACCATCTGATATCCCCGGTGTTCCCAGGGAGGTAATCGAGCACCACCTTGCTGTCTGCCCACTGACCTGTCAAGCAGAAAGTCCGGAAGCAGGTCTTGGAAAGGCAGCAATTTATTGCACAAGAGATCAAGAAGCTTGAAGCAGCTGGTTTGGTGAGAGGAGTGCTACATCCCACATGGTTTGCAAATCCAGTTGTGGTTCAGAAGGATAATGGGAAATGGAGGCTTTGCATAGATTCCCCAGATCTCAACAAGGCTTTCCCAAAGGACCCATTTCCCTTGCGCGCATCGATTAGATCGTGGATTCCACTTCGGGCTGCGATTTTCTTTCCTTTCTGGATGCATATTTTTGGTATCACCAGATCATCATGTCCAAGGAACACGAAGAGAAGACCTCGTTCATCACCCCATGTGGCATGTACTGTTTTATCCGCATGCCTTTCGGATTAAAGAGTGTTAGGTCTACTTTTGTAAGGGCAGTCCAGATTGGTTTCGGGCTAGAGCTGCACAGAAACATTGAAGCTTATATGGATGACAATGTGGTCAAGACCAAGGACAGAGCATATCTTATCCAGGATTTGGAGGAGATGTTTGCGAATCTTCACAAGATCAACTTGAAGCTCAACTCGGCCCAAGATTAAAGTCATCAAGCAGATCCAAGTGCCAAGGACAGTAAAAGATGTGAGGCGTCTGACAGGGTGCGTTGCCACGCTAAGCAGATTCATTTCCAAGTCTACCGAGCGCGCCCTGCCGTTCTTCAAAATCCTGAAGAAGGCAGGACCCATGAAGTGGACCCCAGAAGCAGATGCGGCCTTGCAAGAGTTGAAGACCTACTTGTCCTCTGTGCCCACCTTGGTTGCTCCCAAACCACAAGAGCCGTTGCTGCTATACTTAGCGGCTACCAACCAAGTGGTTAGTGCAGCATTAGTGGCGCAGCGGGAAGTGGACGAACCAAAGAGTGAGCAAGGACCGACAGAGTTAGATAAGGATCAAGGCAGAAGTGATCACATAAGCGAGAGCAACCCCAGGGACGCAACAAGGAAGAAACTGGTGCCACGCCTAGTGTACTTCGTCAGTTCCTTATTGTAGGGGGCTTGGTTAAGGTACTCTGGCGTGCAAAAGTTTGTCGAATTCCAGGATCCGCAGGACCAAGAAAGGCTCGAACTCAGGGGCGTGTGTGAATAACTCAACCTCTCAAGCCTCCCGATCCGCTGCTCTCACGACCTAGCTCTATGAACATGACACAGAAAGACACAACATTTTACCCAGGTTCCGGCCACCTTGCGATGTAATACCCTACTCCTGCTTTGTGGTGGATTGGTCTCGCGATGGGCTGAGGATGAACTAGTACAAGTGGAAGAGCGGCCTCAGGAGGCGTGTTCTTGTGATGAGCTCTTGGTGGTTCTATGAGCTGATCACCTAGTGAGTTGATCGATCGATCAACCATCTCTACGATGGTGGCTAGGCCCTATTTATACTGGCCTTGGTCCTCTTCCTCCAAAACTTAGGGGGGAAGGGATCCCACAACGGCCAAATTTTAAGGGGAACAAGAAGTACATCTAATCCTAACGAAAGGTGGTCTTCGCTTGCAAAGCCTTTGAGCGTGATGTCGTGGTGGGCTCGGTGATGACATCCATCTTGCCGTTCTGGCGGTCTTGGTCTCATTGCATGCAAATGGCAACCTTTGGCTGATTCCTTGGGACTCCACACCTGCGCTTGCCTCCTTTGCACCAAAGAGGAAACCTGCTGTACTGCACCCGCCTGCATGCGCCTGGCCTTTGTTGTCATGGCCGATGTCACTCCAGCCTCATGAGTCTGGGTACTGCATAGATATCTCCGCTCTGCTCAGGAGGCTGCTCCTTGGGAGGTCTTGATGTCGCCCACCCCGTGAGGCTTGGCGCCTCACGAGGGTCTTGTCTTGTCGTAGTCGAAGCTGGGTCATACCATGCCATCGATGAAACCTCGACATGGGCCGCAGGCAGGCGGAGCTGGGTACCCTAGTTCCCAGAATGCCGACACAAGCCCCGGGCCCAAGGCACGCTCGCACATTGCTTTGAGGCGAAGCAAAAGGGAAAGTACGGAACACCGCATGCCCCAATCGCATGTGGACCGACCCAGCGCGTGGTGCTTGATGGGACGTGGGTGTCTCCACTTCCCCACATCGCCTCGACAACCATTCAACTTGATAACTGCATGCTGCTTGCAAAGAGAATCATCATTACTGGGGATCATGGGAGGCCGACGATTTACCTTCTGTCTATAAATGCGGGAGCGGGCGGAGACCCCTTCTCATCTTCGTCTTCTTGCTCCTTACTCCTTATCCTTGCCCCACCATCTTGCCAGAGCACCCATGGCGCTGTCGAGGAGGCTCTCGGCCTCGGAGAAGGGAAAGGCCTCTAAGGAGGGGCCTGACTCACCCTCGCCCAAGAGAGGTCGCGGTCGTCCCCGCAAGTACGCAGCGACGCCGGCAGCGGCTCCCCGTGGGTGCGGGCACCCACTTCCCGAGGCTGGTACTACCTCCGTCAACCTTGTGGGAGCGTCTTCTCATGGTGGGGGCCATCACGGTCAAGGAAGCTGCCGTGAGTAGGTGAGGCGTGCGGTGGCCATTCAGCCACCACGGCCGCAATCCCACTCAGCCGACTCTCCCCCTGAGTTCATGGTGTGGGTGGAGAAGCCTGGCTCCGCATGGCTCCAGCTCCTGCGCTTCTTCACAAATGCGCTGCCGGCCGGGGGGGGGGTGGTGGCTTCTGGCTCCAAGCTTACAGATGCTGCAACAAGGCCCTGTGGGTGGGGGCCGAGGTCACGGCCGCCGGCAATATGTTCCTAACCCACGGATGGCAATCGTTCGCCCAGGCGCGGGACCTACGTAGGAGGTGCACTCTCCACTTTAGGTATGACGGCGTCACAACCCTCTTCGTGAGGATCTTCGGGGAAGATGGCCCACGCGTAGGGTGCTACCAGAGAGCGGTGCTACCAGAGAGCGATAATGATGACGACGATGATGATGATGGTGGATGGAGGGGCGGAATCGTCGCCGGTGACAACCTCGCCCTTGGCAACGGTTGCGGCACCTCCAGCAGTGGTGGCTTCTCCTCCGCGGAAAGCTCCAGGAGCGATGACTCCGACAAGCCACCGCGTCGCCTGGCCCGAATTAGGATGGGAGACGAGTCGTGGTTCCCCCACGCGCTGGGAAAGCGGGAGGAGGGCTCTGAATGAGCCCGGGTGCTACCAGAGCCGGGCCACAGGAGCTGTCGTCGACGCGTGCCCGTGTTTTTATTTCTTTCTTTTGCTGCAAAAAAGAAGAAGTAGGGGGCCCTACAGGGGCGTGTAATGGACTATGGTGCTTGCGCTGTTATGTTATTATTTTTATGCTTCCTCACGAGGCTTGTAATGCTATTAAGTGTAGTTGGGGTAACTTATCTTAGAGTTCCTGGCGGTGAATTTTGACGCCATGGAAGAGCTCCTTGTTGAGCGACGCCCTTGTGGTCGCCAGGCTTCAAGAGGGGGGACCCTCGTAGTTGTGGGACTAGGAGGCCCCAGGGGCGCAGTGCCTGCAAGCTCGTACGAGAGCGTCGCACAAGGACTAGTATGCCAAAGGGCCTGGGACTGGGGCTTTGGTGAGGTGTGCTCATTGGCGAGCCCGAAGTGCGCACACCTGCCCAGCCCATGCGTGCGGGACGCACGAGGAGGAGTGACGGGTAACTTCCACTCCTCCTTTGGTCTCCCGAGACAAGGCCCGAGAGAAACGAGCGAGGCAAGAAGAAAAATTCCCAACCCCAAGAAAGAGATGCTGAAACTCCAAATTCTATTTAAGAAGTTGCAAATTAGATACAAAAAGCAAGAAAAAGAACAGACGCGTCCGACACCTATACTAGTCTTCTCACTAGCGAAGAGCTAAGTGCTGCCACTAGGACGCGGGAGGGAGCCCCGTAAGGCCCAGGGGCGGTGCTCAGGAGACTCCGGGGCGTGTACAGCCCCACTCATTATTACGTGAGAGTGTCACGGGCGGAGACCTTCACACGCGCGGAGCCTTCTTTACGGGTAGAACTTCCAGAGGTGCTGGATGTTCCAGGCATTCTGGATGGGGACCCCGTCGTACGTCTCCAGGCATCCTGCACCAGGCCTGGAGACACAGGAAATCCTAAACGGGCCCTCCCACATGGGGGAGAGCTTGTGAAGTCCTTCCCTGGAGAGCACCCGCCTCAGGACGAGATCACCCACCTCGAGGGTCCTGGAATGGATGTTGCAGTAGTGGTAGCGCCGCAGAGCCTACTAGTACCTCGCACCTCGGAGCGAGGACTGGTGATGGCGCTCCTCCCCTAGCACAAGTTCCATCTCTCGCGCGGTGCCCTGACGCTCCTCGTCGAATGCTAGGACCCGTGGGGAGCGATGCCTGACCTCATGAGGGAGGACCACCTCAGCTCTGTAGATGAGGAAGAACGGGGTTTCGCCTGTAGGCTTGGTCGCAGCGGTGCAGATGGACCATAGCATGGATGGGAGCTCGTCGAGCCAGCCCCTGCCGCAAGGCTCGAGCTTCTTCTTGAAGCTCTTTGCCTTGAGGCCCCTCGGGACCTCCATGTTGGCACGCTCGGCCTGTCCATTGCTCCACGGGTGCGCCACCAAAGCGTAACATATCTGCATCCCAAGGTTAGCATAGTATGTTTTAAAGAGGTTGCTTGTGAACTGGGAGCCGTTGTCGGTGATGATGCGGCTGGGAACCCCGAAGTGGCTTACGAGGCCCTTGATGAACTTGACTGCAGAGCCAACTGGGATTGTGCGGACAGTTTCCACTTCCACCCACTTGGTGAACTTGTCGATGGCGACGTAGAGGCAGCAATAGCCCCCGAGCGCTCGATGAAACGGGCCCAAGATGTCCAGCCCCCAAACTTCTGATGAAATTCCAATTTCAATTGGTCATAGTTCCATGATCCAATATCATTAGATAGCCTAAACCATGTCAATGCCTTTCCCTTCAAAGATGAAGGGAAGACCTTCTTCTTGATAACATCCTCGGTCATACAAGCAAACTTAAATAATCCACAAACTTCATCCACATAGATTAGGTGCATATAGGGATGTAATGTTTGATCTCCTGTATAAGGATTAGCTAGCAGTTTCTCTATCATACACGAAGGAATTTCAAAGTAAATATTTTCAGTAGGTTGAGTAGATTGAGGAGAAACTCTTTGCGCTTCTAGTTGGGGTGAAGGTACCCCAAACAAGCCCCTCAACAGATTATTTTCCATAGTAACAAGTGACAGTAAATTTCAGCACACTATATAAATGTTTCCTTACCAAAATCCACTTACCAAAGGCGCTTCACTCCCCGGCAACAGCGCTAGAAAAGAGTCTTGATGACCCACAAGTATAGGGGATCTATCATAGTCCTTTCGATAAGTAAGAGTGTCGAACCCAATGAGGAGAAGAAGGAAATGACAAGCGGTTTTCAGTAAGGTATTCTTTGCAAGCACTGAAATTATCAGGAACAGATAGTTTTGTGATAAGGTAATTCGTAAGGGTAACAAGTAACAAAAGTAACTAAGGTGCAGCAAGGTGGCCCAATCCTTTTTGTAGCAAAGGACAAGCCTAGACAAACTCTTATATAAAGCAAAGCGCTCCCGAGGACACATGGGAATTCCTGTCAAGCTAGTTTTCATCATGCTCATATGATTCATGTTCGTTACTTTGATAATTTGATATGTGGGTGGACGGGTGCTTTGGGTACTGCCATTCCTTGGACAAGCATCCCACTTATGACTAACCCCTCTCGCAAGCATCCGCAACTATGAAAGAAGAATTAAGGTAAACTTAACCATAGCATGAAACATATGGATCCAAATCAGCCCCTTACGAAGCAACGCATAAGCTAGGGTTTAAGCTTCTGTCACTCTAGCAACCCATCATCTACTTATTACTTCCCAATGCCTTCCCCTAGGCCCAAACTGAGGTTTTGAGGTTTTGAGACAAAGATCAGCTACAAGGGATGAACTAGGGTTTGAGGGGAGATGGTGCTGGTGAAGATGTTGATGGACATTGACCCCCTTTCGATGAGAGGATCGATGGTGATAACGATGGCGACGATTTCCCCTTCCCGGAGGGATGTTTCCCCGGCAGAACAGCTCCGCCGGAGCCCTAGATTGGTCCTGCCCAGGTTCCGCCTCGAGATGGTGGCGCTTCGTCCCGAAATCTTCCTTATGATTTTTCCTGGGCAAAAGACACCATATAGCAAAAGATAGGCATCGGAGGCCTGCTAATGGGCCCACGAGGCAGGGGGCGCGCCCTCCACCCTTGTGGCTGGTGGGTGGCCCCCTCTGGTGCTTTCTTGGCCCAATATTTTTAATATATTCCAAAACTGACTTTTGTGGAGTTTTAGGACTTTTGGATTTATGCGGAATAGGTCTATAATATTTGCTCCTTTTCCACCCCAGAATTCCAGCTGCCTGCATTCTCCCTCTTCGTGTAAACCTTATAAAATAAGGGAGAAAAGGCATAAGTATTGTGACATAATGTATAGTAACAACCCATTGTCGAGTGGTTGGTGCGACATATGCCAAATGATGGCTAATCATTTGGGAGCTAGTAAAACGTCGCCGGTGCCTGGAAATAGGATAAGGCATAAACATGCACGCCGACGCATCTTACCCAGGTTTGGGGCTCTCCTAGGAGATAACACCCCTAGTCCTGCTCTGCGGGGTCTCCGCATGATCATTAGATCGACAAGTGGCTACAAGGTTGCTCCTTGAGCTGTTTGGCTAGAGGAGGAAGAAGGGAAAGGCTAGCTCTACTCCTCCCTCTACGTGTGTGTGTAATCTCTAAGAGGTTGAACCCTTTGCATGGGTGCCCTGGGGGTTTATATAGGCCCACCCCCTAGGGGTACAATGGTAATTTGGCTGGGTGTAGGCCCAGACCATCAGTGCCTATGGTCGTCGGCTTCTCCACCGGCTGCTGGGGCCCACCACCTGGTGGGTCCCGCCGGCTGCCGGGCTCTCGGCCGACATGTTGGGCCCATCGCCTGTGGGTCCTATCGGCTGCTCATCATTGTAGCCCTGCCTCTGATGACGATGGCTTGGTCGACGATAGCGTGGCTACAGTACTGCCGCCTGGTGGGCGTTCACTGTAGCCACACCCCGTCTTATCTGGTTAATGGCCCACAAACTTCTAGGGAAGGGGAGGGTCGGCTGGTCTGGGCATGCCGCCTTCTGGTATCTCACAGGCAAGTGAGGCCCGCCACCTGCGGGCCGTACCAACAGCCCATCGTGGAAGCATGGCTGCTCTGCCATGGATGATATCACGGGTAGCGTGGCAACAGTGTCGTGCCGGGCCAGGGATGGCCGCTCGGTACGCTGTACTGTGGCCACGCCCGTTCCGGGATTCGAGGGTGGCAGGCTGTACTGTAGCCACGCCCCATCTCGTCGCCTTTATGTGGGTGCAAACTCTGAGGGTGCAAGGGTGGGCCGCCTGCTAGGAGTCGACCGCTCTGGTGGTCGCATGGTAGGAGTCGGCCAACTCTAGGGCCGCTCTTTGGGCCTTGCCACCTTCCTGCAGCCGGCCGCTTGGATCAGCCGTCCATAAGAAGGCGGATCATTGTCTTTGATGCTTGAGGGGTGCAGCCGGCCCCGATGTCTTAAAACATCATGGGGACCATATAGGGCTACTCGTGGTCATTTGCTCTGACAGTAGTCCCCGAAGCTAGTGGGGTATCGCGGCTAAAAAGGCGAGAGGCTCAGCAGCTTCCTACTCTGAAGATCCGACAGCTAGGAGTCGGCCACGACCAAGCACGATGTCTGTTGATTTCGAAATGCGAAGGCGGGTGAGGGAGTCCCGGATTAAGGGGTCCTCGGACAGTCTGACTATTAACTTGGGCCGGACTATTGGGCTATGAAGATACAAGACAGAAGACTGCATCCCGTGTCCGGATGAGACTCTCCTTGGCGTGGATGGCAAGCCTGGTGATTCGGATATGTAGATTCCTTTTCTTTGTAACCGACTTTGTGTAACCCTAGCCCCATCCAGTGTCTATATAAACCGAAGGGTTTAGTCCGTAGGGGGAGGAACAATCATAATCTCATAGGCTAGACTTCTAGGGTTTAGCCATTACGATCTCATGGTAGATTAACTCTTGTAATACTCATATTCATCAAGATCAATCAAGCAGGAAGTAGGGTATTACCTCCATAGAGAGGGCCCTAACCTAGGTAAACATTGTGTCCCCCGCCTCCTGTTACCATTAGCCTTAGACGCACAGTTCGGGACCCCTACCCGAGATCTGCCGGTTTTGACACTGACATTGGTGCTTTCATTGAGAGTTCCATTGTGTCGTCACTAGAAGGCTTGATGGCTCCATCAATCATCTACAACAATGCAGTCCAAGGGGAGATTTTCCTCCCCGGACAGATCTTCGTATTCGGCGGCTTCGCACTGCGGGCCAACTCGCTTGGCCATCTGGAGCAGATCGATAGCTACGCCCCTGGCCATTGGGTCAGATTTGGAAGCTTGAATTACGTGACCGATATACGCAGAGACTTGATCTTCAATAGATTCGAGCCCATGCCGGTTGCTCCCTGTCACCATGACGAACATGACCTAAATTTTTCATCGGACCGTGCGCACGAGATAGCACCTACAACTGCTCTGGCCCTAGATCTGGAGCAGATCGCGCCATCCGAGGACGGGATGCTCAACCCCGTCACTAAAGCCGCAGACTCAGCATGGTAGAGCCTCACACAGATCCAACCTCGAGTGGGCCCTGTGTCATCGGAACCTCGGATTCGTCTCCGGCCATAGGTTCCGAACCGTGTGCGTCCGTGCCCATCAGACGTGATCGGGCGCCGATCATTGAGTTCAGCTACATGGATATCTTCCGGCACTCGCCTTTTGGTGATGTGCTGAACTCATTAAGAACCCTCTCTTTATCAGGATAGTCTCAGCCGAACTATGTCCGGCTTGAATGGGAATCTGATGATGGAGAGTTTCGCTTCCCACCCACCACCCACTTCATTGCCACAGTCGAAGACTTAACTGACATGCTCGATTACAGCTCCGAGGACATCGACGGTATGGACGATGATGCCGGAGAGGAGCAGGCACAAAAACCACCACCCATAGGGAGGTGGACGACTACATCCTCATACGATATATACATGGTGGATACACCTAAAGAGAAGGAGGCCGACAGCGATAACGGTATGCCGGTCGATGAACCTCCCAAGCATCGGCGTCAGAAGTGCCGACCTCGATCCGGCAAAAGGAAAAACAGCAACATTTTCATGGACAATGATGATAATCCGAACCAAAGCAAGGACCCCACAGACCCAGTGTTGGAGCAGGACGTGCGAGAGGACGGCAAACACAGTCCGGGGATGTTGTCTGACCATAGCGACGCCGAAGATAGCATGTATCAACCTATCTCCGAAGAGGAGATCAGCTTGGGCGATGACGAATTCGTCGTCCCAGAAGAACCATTAGAACAAGAACGCCTCCATCAAAGGCTTATCGCCACTTCAAGGAGCCTGAAGAAGCAGAAGCAGCGGCTTAAAGACACACAGGATACACTCAATGACAGATGGAACGAAGTGCTAGACATTGAGGAAAAATACGGTGGTAATCGCCAAACAAAGAGCTATCCTAAGCGTAAGCTGCTGCCCGAATTCAACGACGAGGCTATTGCTCCTATACCGCCAAAAAAATACGGCCGACAGGCCGGACCGACCACTTCGTGGTCGAGACAAAGCGGCTAGCATTGTTGTACACAAGCCCGCACCCCCTCCCCGTAAAGGAAGGGAGGTTGCGGCCCAGGACCAGAAACACGATCTAGGTGAAGATCTGGACAAAAAGGTTGGCAAAACCAGGTCCATCTATGGATCCAGGGAACGTGCTCCTACACGGGATCATGATTATCAAACCAAATATACCGGTCATTTACCAGTTCGGAACCAATACCGAACATTACAACCGTCGGACCCAATACACAACACAGCCAGATACAGGGGTGTTGCACACCCCTTGTGCTTCACCGATGAGGGGCTGGAACATGATTTTCTAGAAGGGTTTAAACCCATAAACATCGAGGCATATGATGGAATGACGGACCTTGCAGTTTGGATAGAAGACTTTATTCTTCACATCCACATGGCTCGCGGGAGATGATCTCCATTCCATCAAATACTTACCCCTCAAGCTGAAAGGACCAGCTCGGCACTGGCTGAAAAGCCTCCCTGGAAACTCCATTGGAAGCTGGGAAGAACTTGAGGATGCTTTTTGGGCCAATTTCCAAGGGACATATGTCCGGCCCCCAGATGCAGACGATCTAAGTCACATAATCCAACAACCTGGAGAATCAACCCGTAAGCTTTGGAACCGGTTTCTCACTAAGAAGAACCAAATCGTTGATTATCCGGACGCCGAAGCCTTAGCGGCCTTCAAACATAGTGTTCGGGACGAATGGCTAGCCAGACACCTCGGCCAGGAAAAGCCAAGGACAATGGCAGTCCTAACTACACTCATGACCCGCTTTTGCGCGGGTGAGGACATCTAGTTAGCCCGTAGTGGCACCAGTGATCCCGGCACATCTGATGTCAGGGATGGCAATGGAAAACCACGACGCAACAAAAACAAACGTCGGAACAACGAAGAAAGCCCAGACAATACAACAGTAAACGCTGGATTCAAGGGCTCTAGACCCGGTCAACAGAAGAAGCCATTTAAAGGCAATAAAGACAGTCCATCCAACCTGGATAAAATTCTAGACATGCCATGCCAGATCCACGGCAACCCCGCTAAACCTGCGAACCATACCAACCGTAGTTGTTGGGTCTTCAAGTAGGCCGGAAAACTCAATGCTGAACACAAGGGGAAGGGACCTCAGAGCGAAGACGAGAATGAATCTCACCAGCCAAACATGGGGGGACAGAAGAAATTTCCACCGGAGATCAAAACAGTGAACATGATCTATGTCACTCATATCCCAAAGAGGGAGTGCAAACGCACACTCCGAGATGTTTATGCCGTCGAGCCCATCGCCCCCGAATTCAACCCATGGTCGGCCTGTCCGATCACCTTTGATCGCAGGGATCATCCGACTAGTATCCGTCACGGAGTTCGGCTTCCCTAGTGCCCGACCCAATAATCGACGGATACCACCTCACTTGAGTCCTCATGGACAGCGGCAACAGTCTCAATCCGATATATCAGGACACTGTCCGCAAGATGGGGATAGAACCATCAAGAATCAAGCCAAGCAGCACTACCTTTAAAGGATTTATATCGGGCGTAGAAGCCCGCTGCACGGGCTCTCTAACATTGGAGGTTGTATTCGGCTCTCCCGACAACTTTCGAAGCAAAGAACTAATATTCGACATAGCTCCGTTCCGAAGTGGATATCATGCACTACTTGGAAGAACTGCCTTCACCCGTTTTAATGCAGTTCCCGCATTATGCTTATCTAAAACTCAAAATTCCTGGACCACGTGGCGTCATTACGGTCAGCGGAAACACGGAGCGCTCTCTTCGTACAGAAGAATACACGGCACCCCTAGCAGTTGAAACACAAAACGGCCTATTCAAGCCGAGCAGCTCATCGGTCATTAAGACCGCAGACACAACTAAATGTATCCGGCGCACACCTTAGTGCGGCAGCTCAGATAAACCCGAGCTCGATTAGCAGCTACACCCCCATCAACCACCCCATAAGGGGATAGCACACGTGCCACGTATACACAAATATACACTCAAAATTCCTTGGGTGGCGCCGGGGGCACACTGCACACAAAAAGTCCATAGTTCGGCTCGACCCTATTCGGACTCCAGAATTTATATTTCATGGTTCATTAAAATGAACCAGCTTTACTTATGGCCACGCCAGATTCTTTTACCTGGTTTTTCCTCTTTTTTACAGATGGCCGTCCCACTATACCCTTCAATGACACTTCACAATAGAGAAAACGGCGCAGACGTGCAGCAGGGCCCCGCATTAAGGTTTCCTTTTTAGATTAAGACCCTGTGTAAACCTTTTTATCTCTTTTTGTTTTATACTTTCCGGGCATGTAAAGTGTCCAAGAAAGATATTGGCATTACCTATAAGTATACGGCTCGCCGTACTAAAGTGGATGTTATAGAAGCAGCTTGGTCTGTATCGTGTTTTGAGACTTACGCTCTCACCACTTGCGCTCTTTCCCCATGTTAGATTGCCATACGTGCCTTGATACCAGGGTCTATTACCAGGGGCTGTATTCAGCCCGGTACACATTGAAAAGTCCGAACACCTGTAGGGAGTGTTCGGTGTCGCGAGTTTGGCCTTATATGCATCAGCTCCGAATCATGTCTTTGGTCAATAATTGGGTTGCCCGGCTCCTGTGCTTACTTCCTTATGTTCCGCTATATCGGCCAGGGTAGTAAAGGGAGAACTACTGCGATTGTGTCCTGGTTCATCCAGATGAGCACCTCCGTAGAGAAAGCTAAAAACTGACTGTCATGGTGCGGCGAGAGCTGGTCAACCACTCGATGACTCAGCGGAATCTTCGTGATTCCTTCCGCATAAACGAAGGACCGTTTTTCGGTCATGTATGTAAACACACCGTATCCGGATAACCGCGTACGTACCAGGGGCTATATCATAGACCCACCGTCAAACTCCTATGGCTAAGTGAAAGTGTTAAAGCCCTATAGTCCGATTGCCTGGTTCGCCGCATTGACACCTCCATAATGGACCAAGACATTGGGTCAAGAGTGATCAAATGTTTTTTCCGAACACCCTAGCATTATACGCAAGAGGGGCTGAAGCCGACGACTGATAAACTTTCAGATTATATAAAAACGGCCGCACAGGAGGCACCAAAACTTTTCGGGCAACAATATAAAAACATAGCCCTAAAACATATCATAACATTGTTTTTACAATTTCAGTACGCTTCACTTGAACATAATATCTTTCGAGCACTGACCCTCTATCAAGCGGGTACCTTCTACGACATCTTCAAAGTAATGTTCTGGCATGTTAGGGTCCTTGCCTTCGGGTGGACTCTGTGCTGCAATATCGGTGGCCTTCATCTTCGCCCAATACGTCTTGACACGGGCAAGGGCCATCCGTGCACCTTCTATGGAAGTTGACCGCTTAACAGCATCGATACGCAGCACATCATCAACAAGTCGCTGCACCAAACCGAAATAACTATTTGGAATTGGCTCTGTCGGCCACAGCTGGGCTATGGTGTCCTTCTTGGCAGTTCTGGACATCTTGTGGACCTCGGCCCACTGAGCCATCTGTTCATTCAATAGTGGATGCTTTGGCGTGTCAAATTGCAACCAGAATAGTTTTTCCGTCGCATGTCCTTCTTGCGCGTGGAAAAACTGATTCGCATCGGCAACACTCTTCGGCATGTCAAAAAAGGCGTCTGGAGAACTCCACAGTTGATTAAGCACGGCATACTTTGGATCGCCAAACTTAGTTTGCAATAAAAAGGGCTTACCAGCCACGATCTCCCCAGCTTGTCGAATCTCCTCCCGAGCTGCTCTAGACTCAGACTCGGCTTCCTTCGCCTCTTGTAAGGCCTTGTCAAGATCGGACGCTTTGGCTTTGTTATCTTTCTCAAGAACTTGGCACGGCTAGTGGCATCATTCAACTCAAGTGCCATAGTAGATATTCTCTCCTCGCACTGACACCGAGCAGTCTGCTCGTCCTTTAATTCGGCGGCTACCTTTTTGGCAGCTGCATTACTCATCCTGGCTTGCTCCTTGGCCTGGGCAAGTTCAGCCCAAAGGGTCTCAACAGCGGCGGCACTATCTATAGTTATGCATATACAAATTCTCAGTGTCACACTCATTTCATAATACTAGCATGTACTGAGTGCCCCAAAGACATACCTTGCGCCTTGTCGAGCCGCCTATTAATAAGCGTGATGTCATCATCCACTACATCAACTTTCTGCTTCAGATGTGCTACCTCTGTAGCTTGGGCAGTTGCCACGGATGTAATAGCCCGTGTTTCAAATTAGTCAGATCATTTCCTGGGCATATATTTTTGATCATCTAATCGCCTCCCTTTGGATTTCAACCAGAGTCTCAAGGGCTACTATCTATACACAGGTGCAATTTGCATTTATAACATAAATGAAATTACACTACGTACCTCAAAACCTCTTACACTACAAAAAAATACACTTCCGTGATGATACATGTTTGTCATAGTAGGTCATGTTTTCTGTCATGCATGTACATCCATGACAATTTTATGACAGAATCAAGATAGTCATACCTGTGTTGTCGTAGAAGTGTTCCATGACATTACCAAAATTATCATCACGGAAGTGTCCACTTCCATGACGATAAATCGCGCGTGATAGAAGTGCTTTCGTCAAGGCTGACCGACATGTGGCATCCACCATAACGGAACGCCGTTAAGCTATCGGGTCCGGTTTTGGATCCGATAACCCGTTAACAGCCCCAACCAATGGGGATTTTCCACATGTAAAATCATCATTGGCTGGAGGAAACATGTGTCGGCTCACTGTTGGGACAGATGTCATCGACTCATTGGACAGAAGGCGCCTATGGTACGTCAACATGTGGCACGACCCAAAAGAGGCCCATTCCTGTGAAAAGGCTGGCCCGTTTGACTTGGTCAAAAGGTGGCGGGCCGGCCCATGGAAAGCCTGTTAACGGCCTGTTCGCATATAGCCCATTTACAGCCCGCTAACCCAGGGCCCGTTACGACCTATCCGATACTCGCGGCAACTGGAGCTACACTCATCAAAGTATTCACCAACAAGAAATGGCTGGCCATGGACGTAATTGCGTGATTCAACTACGTCTGATTTACTTTTAGCAAGCAACAAATCTACTTCTTCATCATCCATGATGTCGGAAATAATATTACTCCCCGATTCGAACAACCTGCTAATAATTTGGTTATGGGCGATGATTGCTTTAAGTAAGAGGCAGTCGTTCTCTTTCCTCTTCACTCTCCCGCTGCGCTTCCTCGTGGCTGTAGCCTTTTTGGTCACTTCCTTCTTGGTACTTGAAGCATTTCTGGCAGAACATCTGGTTGGCTGCAAGGTAGACTGCCGAGCAGACGAGTAAGCTTCGACATACTGCTTAGCAGACAGTTTATCTATGCTGGACCACTAAGCTGGCGGTGCTGCTGTGACGGATTGTTGCACTATAAGAGCAGAGGCATCAGACTATTGACCATGCGCTGAAGCTATGCCAGGTTTCTGCGCAGGTTGTGCCAACTTGTCAGTGTGCTGAGGAGGTTGTGCCAACCTGTTGGTTTACTGAGCAGGAAGTGCTGACGCATTGGTATGCTGATCACGCGACTGTGGACCGACAGACTGATGAGCAGTCGGTTCTAGACCTACAGACTGCTTAGCAGGCAGTTCCGAAGCATCAGACTGCTTAGCAGTCCGTTCCACCAGGTTGGTCTGCTAAGGATGTGCTGTAGTTGGGTCTCCCCCGCTGCTTCAGCGGCCGGCATCTGAACCGGTGGTGCGTCTTCATCAGTTGTAGGCCTTGCCATTGGCTGCTTTCGGCGAAGGATGACATGGTCTGTACGCCACAAAGTCGGGCCGGCTGATCACAGGTTGATGCATCAACTGTCGGATTATGAGTATTAGGTTCTTTGGGGGAAGCATGTGAGAGCTGATGTGGCAAGGAGAGTGTCACTGGTTGAGGGGCAACATTGGTTGCTCTTGGCAGGGCTTCAGCAATCTCATCGATGAACACTATTGCCTTTCGTGGCCACTGGATGTGATGTAATAGTGTTTCTCCAAAGGTCATTTGCTCATCAAAGTCTCCTAGGACATTCTTCAGGCCAAATTCATTGAATTCAGGCTTTACTTCAGTCACGTAGCCTTCACACAGCTCAGATTTAATGGCACATTGTCCAACAAGAGGCCATCTTCCAAGAAGGGTGGGCAATCCTAGGCCGTTGCACATTTTAATGTACCTTCATAATGTGTAAGCACGCCCTTCAGTCTGTCTTTTATTCCAGATAGATCAGATATAGCATCATCACGAGCAACTGCACTCTCAGTGTCGTTGGGTCAACTTCTGCACAACTACTCTTGTGCGGTGTTGATATGTCTCCAACGTATCTACTTTTCCAAACACTTTTGCCCTTGTTTTGGACTCTAATTTGCATGATTTGAATGGAACTAACCCGGACTGACGTTGTTTTCAGCGGAATTGCCATGGTGTTATTTTTGTGCACAAATAAAAGTTCTCGAAATGACCTGAAACTTCACGAAGTCACGTTTCAGAATTAATAAAAAAATATTGGCAAACGAATCAACAGAAGGGGCCCACACCCTCTTCACGAGGGTGGAGGGCGCCCCCCAGGGCGCGCCCCCTGCCTCATTGGCCCCCTGGACCTCCACCGACATCAACTCCAACTCTATATATTCACGTTCGGGGAGAAAAAAATCAAAGAGAAGAATTCATTGCGTTTTACAATACGGAGCCGCCGCCAAGCCCTATTCTTCCTCCGGAGGGCTGATCTGGAGTCCGTTCGGGGCTCCAGAGAGGGGAATCCGTCGCCATCGTCATCATCAACCATCCTCCATCACCAATTTCATGATGCTCACCGCCATGCATGAGTAATCCCATCGTAGGATTGCTGGACGGTGATGGGTTGGATGAGATTTACCATGTAATTGAGTTAGTTTTATTAGGGTTTGATCCCTAGTATCCATTATGTTCTAAGATTGATGTTACTATGACTTTGCCATGCTTAATGCTTGTCCTAGGGCCCGAGTGCCATGATTTCAGATCTGAACCTATTATGTGTTCATGAATATATGTGAGTTCTTGATCCTATCTTGCAAGTTATAGTCACCTACTACGTGTTATGATTCGGCAAACCCCGTAGTGACAATAGTGAGGACACTTCCCGGTGATGATCGTAGTTTGAGGAGTTCATGTATTCACTAAGTGCTAATGCTTTGGTCCGGTACTCTATTAAAAGGAGGCCTTAATATCCCTTAGTTTCCATTAGGACCCCACTGCCACGGGAGGGTAGGACAAAAGATGTCATGCACGTTTTTTTCCATAAGCACGTATGACTATATTCAGAATACATGCCTACATTACATTGATGAACTAGAGCTAGTTCTATGTCATCCTATGTTATAACTGTTGCATGATGAATTACATTGATACATTGCCTACGAGCTTTTCACATATTGATCTCTTCTAAGTTACTTCTCTGTTACCACTATTACGATTGCTACAAAACTGCTATTGTTACTTTCGCCACCGTTACCGTTACTTCCATACTACTTTGCTACTAAACACTTCATTGTAGATATTAAGTTTTTTAGGTGTGGTTGAATTGACAACTCAGCTGCTAATACTTGAGAATATTCTTTGGCTCCCCTTGTGTCGAATCAATAAATTTGGGTTGACTACTCTACCCTCGAAAACTATTGCAATCCCCTATACTTGTGGGTTATCAAGACCTTTTTCTGGCGCCGTTGCCGGGGAGCATAGCTCTATTCTTTCAGTCACTTGGGATATATATCTATTGATCACTATGAGGCATTTGAAAGATCAAAGAACCAAGATTTTCCCCTCAACTACGAGGGGAGGTAAGGAACTGCCATCTAGCTCCGCACTTGATTCACCTTCTGTTTTGAGTAAACTTGCGACACCTACACCTGTTATTGATTCTGATATGTCGCATGTTATTGACGATGCCACTTCTGCTATGCATGATGCTTATGGTGATACTACTTCTCTGCTTGATAATAATGTGCCGTTAGGTGAATTTCTTGATGAACAACCTGCTAGGGTTAGAGAGTATGAAATTACTGAAACTAATGATATTAATGAAAGTAATGATGAAGATTCTCCCCCTAGATATGAATTGCCTATTGTACCTGAGGGTTATGTTATGGATGAAGAAACAGCTAGAGAGTTTCTGGCTTGCAATGATAGATATGATATTAAGAAACTGTTAGCTAAGCTAAAAGAAAAGTCTTTGAATGCGAGAATGCAATATGACCTTGCTTTTGCTACTTCACCTATCTGTGTTACTAATAAGGATTATGAATTCTTTGTCGATCCTGAGTTAATTACTTTGGTTGAATCTGATCCTTTCTATGGCTATGAATCTAAAACCGTTCTGGCACATCCTACTAAATTGAATGATATAGCCACCCTATTCACTCATGAGGGAAAAATTCGCTATTACTATATTCTTAAATTGTTTCCTTTCTCATTAAAGCGTGATGCTAAGATATGGTTTAATTCTCTTGCTCCTAGTTGTGTGCGTAGTCCCTAGGATATGATTTATTACTTCTCTGCAAAATATTTCCCCGCTCATAAGAAACAAGCTGCCTTGCGGGAAATATTTAATTTTGTGCAAATTGAAGAAGCGAGTCTCCCACAAGCTTGGGAGAGGCTTCTCCAATTACTTAATGCTTTGCCTGATCATCCTCTCAAGAAAAATGAAATACTTGATATCTTTTATAATGGACTAACCAATGCTTCCAGAGACCACCTAGATAGTTGTGCTGGTTGTGTTTTCAGGGAAAGAATTGTTGAGCAAGCTAAATTGCTATTGAATAATATATTGAGCAATGATAATGATTGGACACTTCCTGAACCAACTCCTAAGCCAACTCCGAAGAAAAGGGGTATTCTATTTCTCAGTCCTGAAGAAATGCAAGAGGCAAAGAAATCTATGAAAGAAAAAGGTAGTAAAGCTGAAGATATTAAGAATTTATCGCCTATTGAAGAGATACATGGTCTTGATAACCCGACACTAGTAGTAAAGGTAAATTCTCTCTATAGATTTGATGAAGGTGATATTCCTCATAATAAGTTTGCTACTCAATGCTTGGATGAGTTTGATAATTTCATTGTTAAAACGGAAAACTTCAATGCTTACTTTAGTAGACAATTGAAACGTAATGCTTATATGATTGAACACTTGAGTGATTATATGTCTAGAGTTAAAGGTGACCTTAATCTTATTAGTAAACATGCATCCATGGTTACCACTCAAGTAGAACAAGTACTTAAGGCACAAGATGATTTGCTCGATGAATTAAATAATAAGAATAATGATAATGTTGTTAGAGTTAAGACTAGAGGTGGTAAAATGACTCAAGAACCTTTGTATCCTGAGGGCCATCCTAAGAGTTGAGCAAGACTCTCAAAGAGTTAATACTGATACACCTAGTCCTTCTAATAAAAAGAAAAAGAATAAGGATAGGACTTTGCATGCTTCTAGTGACCTGTTATAGATACACCCGAGAATCCCAATAATATTTCTATTTCTGATGCTGAAACACAATCTCGTAATGAACATGAACCTAGTGATAATGTTAGTAATGATGTTCATGTCGATGCTCAACCTAGTAATAACAACGATGTAGAGATTGAACCCGTTGTTGATCTTGATAACCCACAATCAAAGAATCAACGTTATGATAAGAGAGACTTCGTTTCTAGGAAACACGGTAAAGAAAGAAAACCATGGGTTCAGAAACCCATGCCTTATCCTCCTAAGCCATCCAAGAAAAAGGATGATGAGGATTTTGAGCGCTTTGATGAAATGATTAGACCTATCTTTTTGCGCATGCGTTTGACTAATATGCTTAAAATGAATCCCTATATTAAGTAGAAAGATATTGTTACAAATAAAAGAAAGATACCGGAAGCTGAAATTTCCACCATGCTTGCTAATTATACTTTTAAGGGTGGAATACTAAACAAACTAGGAGATCTAGGAGTACCAACTATGCCATGCTCCATTAAAAGAAACTATGTTAAAACCGCTTTATGTGATCTAGGAGCCGGTTTTAGTGTTATGCCTTTCTCTTTGTATCATAGGCCTGATTTGAATAAGTTGACACCTACCGAAATCTATTTACAAATGGCCGATAAATCAACTGTTGTACCCATCGGTATTTGTGAGGATGTGCCTGTTGTGGTTGCAAACGTTGCTATTTTTACGGACTTTGTTATTCTTGATATTCCTGAGGACGACAGTGTGTCGATCATCCTTGGTAGACCCTTTTTGAATGCTGTAGGGGCTGTTATTGATTGCAACAAAAGCAATGCCACTTTTCATGTTAATGCTAATGAGCATACGGTACACTTTCTGAAGAAACAACCTCAAGTTCATAGTATCAATTCTATTGGAAAATTTTCAACTATTACTATTGGAGGTTTTGAATTCCCTCTTCTTACTGTCAAAAAGAAATATGATATTCTTATTGTTGGGGACATGCATATCCCCGTTGAGGTAACATAGTGTTATTCGAAAATTCTCCGGTTTCATGTTATTTAGAAGAAGTTTGTTAACAAGACATGATCAATCTTGTTAGTGGATTCCTTTTGATGAGCATGAGATGGATGAAGTTAGAAAGCACAACTATCTATACCAACCTTTTACTTTCTGTTATTTAGTTAAATAAAGCAAAAATAATATTCTCTGTCTGTTTTCTGAATTATCCATGCAATAAAAAATACCCCGAAAATAAAAAGTTCTCCAAATGCCTTGAAAATTGAGTATGATTTTTTGTAGAATATTTGAGAATTTCTGACACTTAGAACACACCAGGGGGACCCACCATTGGTCACGAGGGTGGAGGGTGGGCCCTACCCCCTGGGCACGCCCCCTGCCTCATGGGTCCCATGTGGACCCCCTCAACTTATCCCAGTACCCACACACTTTGTCTTCCTCCAGAAAAAATCATCCTGTAGCTCAAACTCGTGTTGTTGCTCGTTTTGCTGCCATTTTTGATCTCCTTGCTCAAAGCTCCATTCACAAAATTGCTTTGGGGGATTGTTCTTCGGGATGTGACTCCTCCAATGGTCCAATTAGTTTTTGTTCTAGTGTTTTATTTATTGCAATTTTTTGCTGCTAAGGTGACCCTGTTCTTGAGCTTGCATGTCAAATTTATATGGTCTAAAGTAGTTTTAATGCATGATATAGCCTCTAGGCACTTGTGGGAGTAGTTTCTATTAATATTGTTGAGTTTGGTTCACTTTTATTTTGAGTTACTAAAAATTTCAGAAATTTTTCAGAGGAAGAAAAATGTTTAGGAAAATCTACCAAGGTGGTTCTTCAAGGAAGCAAGCACCGAGGCTCGCGATACGTGAGCCGGACCTTGAACCATGAAGAGAAGCTCCAATGCGGCCTTGTGAATGGCCGTCGGATGAATTTATGATCCAAGCTGGCTTCAAGGATGAATTTGATGAGTATGTGTGTAACACTGATCTTGAGGACTTCGTGTCAGATAAGTGCCGCCAATACTATCACCTCACTGATTCCTTTGTGCGGAGGCTGAACTTTTCATCTAAGTGCAACACTCACACTATTATATATGACCTCTGTGATAAATCATATACCATGGACCTTGAAGATTTTAACACTGCTTGCAAAATCCCACGGTGGGGAATTTTTAGTGAACCTCACAAATCTGAATACAATGATTTCCTTGCTAGCATCACTGTGGGAGAAACTAGAAATATTACACAAGCTACCATATGGAGCATTCATTTTCCTTCCATACATTACTTTGCTCTCTTTATAAGTAGATGCATTAACGGTAAGGATGAACTTAGCCACATGTGCGTCCCAGATCTTAGTGTCCTCAAGAGTGCGGTATTAGGTGATAGACGATATAACTTAGGGGCCATTGTTGCACGGAGGTTACATCTTAATGCTAAAGATGGAGATTTATTTGGTGGAATTTATGCAACTCATTTAGCTGATTATCTTGGTGTATCCATAAATGAAAATGATATTGAGTTGCCACCTGCTTTTCTAGATTATAATGCTATGGTTCGCCATCAATTTCTTGAGAGGAACGAACAGTCCCTCCACTACCGACTAATCTTTGACAGGCATCATGTTGTCCATGTTACTCTTCCTGCTCCTGCCTTCTTTAACTTTCAGGAAAATGGGGGACGTTTTATAACCAAAGAGGAGGGAAATGAATATGATAGGAGGGCGGAGGTTCCTCGCCTCCATGCTGCAGCCCTTTAGGCAGTAGCTGTTGCATCTCAGTACAACCCCGACTACAACTTTGGATATCCGCCAGGCTAGCCGTGGCCTTAGACCAACTTAGGCCAAAAGCCTAAGCTTGGGGGAGTACGTATTTCTCACCGACATTACATTCATGTTCACACACTCATTTTAGTTGTCGGTGTTCATACTTTTTCATTGTACTATCCATGCTAGTTTATTTTCTTTTCTTGATTTCTTCTTGTATGTTTGAAAAACCTTGAGAAAAAACCCAAAACAATTAGTTATAGATTTTAGCTAGTTTAGTTTCCATGCTTGTAGTAGTAGTATTAAAAGAAAATCCAAAAAGATTTCTCATTCTTCTTTTGCTTGTTGGGAGCTTTCCCATGTAAATAGTTTTTTTTCGTTCTTTGAAATTCCATTCTTTTCTTTGGGGGTCGAGAGGAGACGACCATGATCAAAATTATGAGTGGCTCTCATATGCATTATTGTTGATCTAACCAAAGAGTCCATATTACCTTGTCTTCTCCTTTGAACTAAATGTTTGCAGATTCCAGCTTAGTCCATGCACGTGCACTGTTATTATTATCCACACCGTTCGGTCGTGCAAGTGAAAGGCAATAATGACGATATATGATGAAATGATTGAGATGAGAAAAGCTGGTATGAACTCGACCTATCTTGTTTTTGTAAATATGATTAGTTAATCATTCCTGATTCAGCCTATAATGAATGAAACATGTTTGGAATGACAATTAGAGATTATAGCTATTCATGCCATGCTTAATTAGCTAGGAGTTTATAATGGTTTACCCCGCGTGCCAACAAGCTATTAAAATGGTTGTGATGTGGTATGATAGGGTGGTATCCTCCTTTGAATGATTCGAGTGGCTTGACTTGGCACATGTTCACGCATGTAGTTGAAACAAAATCAACATAGCATCCACGATATTTATGTTCAAAGTGATTTATATCCTACTCATGCTTGCACTCATTGTTGGTTAATTCTATTCATGATTGTTGTTGCTCTCTAGTTGGTCGCTTCCCAGTCTCTTTCTATCCTTCACTTGTACTAAGCGGGAATACTGCTTGTGCATCCACTTCCTTAAACCCCAAAGTTATTCCATATGAGTCCACCATACCTTCCTATGTGTGGTATTTACTTGCCATTCCAAGTAAATTTGTATGTGCCAAACTCTAAACCTTCAAATGAAATTCTGTTTTGTATGCTCGAATAGCTCATGTATCAACTAGGGTTTTCTATGTATTCCATGCTAGGTGGGTTATTCTCACGATGAGTGGACTCCACTCATCATTCACGAGAAAATGGCCGGTAACCGGGATGCCCAGTCCCATGCTCAAATCAAATCAAAATAATTGCCAACAAATCTCCCCCGGGATTGTTGTTAGTTGGACGGTACATGTTGTTTCGGACCAGCCGTGGAATGTGCTTGTTGGTCGTGGGGGAGTATAAACTTTACCATTATGTCTGGGAACCGCCTATAATGTATGTAGCATGGAAGATATCTCTTGGTTGTTATGTTGAAAATGAAAGTATGCCGCTCAAAATATAATTTATCTCTATTTCAAAACTCAAGCTCTGGCACCTCTACAAATCCCTGCTTCCCTCTACGAAGGGCCTGTCTATTTACTTTTATGTTGAGTCATCATCCTCTTATAAAAAAGCACCAGTTGCAGAGCACCGCTACCATTTGTATGTGTTGTTATTAATTCACATTGAGTATGACTGTGACTAGATCTCTTTTACCATGAATTACAATGTCTAGTCAATCCTTGATCTTCAGGGGTGCTCTGCATTTATGTTTTGCGGTCTCAGAAAGGGCTAGCGAGATACCATCTTGTTATATCATATCATGATTGTTTTGAGAAAGTGTTGTCATCCGAGATTTATTATTATTACTCGCTAGTTGATTATGCCATTGATTTGAGTAAACATGAGACCTAAATGTTATAGTGAAAATGGTTAGTTCATGATCTTTGATGAAAACTTGAATGCTGGCTTTACATATTTGCAACATCAAGATCAAACAGAGTTTGTAAAAAATTTTCTTTATCACTTTCAGTTTGTCAACTGAATTGCTTGAGGACAAACAAAGGTTTAAGCTTGGGGGAGTTGATACGTCTCCAACGTATCTACTTTTCCAAACACTTTTGCCCTTGTTTTGGACTCTAATTTGCATTATTTGAATGGAACTAAACCGGACTGATGCTGTTTTCAACAGAACTGCCATGGTGTTATTTTTGTGCAGAAATAAAAGTTCTTGGGATGATCTAAAACTTCATGGAGTCACGTTTTGGAATTAATAAAAAATATTGGCGAAAGAATCAACGGAAGGGGGCCCACACCCTATTCATGAGGGTGGAGGGCGCCCCCCCCTAGGGCGCGCCCCTGCCTCGTGGGCTCCCTGGACCTCCACCGACCTCAACTCCAACTCTATATATTCACATTCGGGGAGAAAAAATCACAGAGAAGGATTCATCGCGTTTTACGATAAGGAGCCGCCGCCAAACCCTATTCTTCCTCGGGAGGGCTGATCTGGAGTCCGTTCGGGGCTCCGGAGAGGGGAATCCGTCGCCATCGTCATCATCAACCATCCTCCATCACCAATTTCATGATGCTCACCATTGTGCGTGAGTAATCCCATCGTAGGCTTGTTGGACGGTGATGGGTTGGATGAGATTTACCATGTAATCGAGTTAGTTTTGTTAGGGTATGATCCCTAGTATCCATTATGTTCTAAGATTGATGTTGCTATGACTTTGCCATGCTTAATGATTGTCACTAGGGCCCGAGTGCCATGATTTCATATCTGAATCTATTATGTTTCCATGAATATATGTGATTTCTTGATCCTATCTTGCAAGTCTATAGTCACCTATTATGTGTTATGATCCGACAACCCCGAAGTGACAATAGTCGGGATATTTCTCGGTGATGACCGTAGTTTGAGGAGTTCACGTATTCACTAAGTACTAATTCTTTTGGTCCGGTACTCTATTAAAAGGAGGCCTTAATATCCCTTAGTTTCCATTAGGACCCCGCTGCCACGGGAGGGTAGGACAAAATATGGCATGCGAGTTCTTTTCCATAAGCACATATGACTATATTCGGAATACATGCCTACATTACATTGATGAACTGGAGCTAGTTCTGTGTCACCCTATGTTATAACTATTGCATGATGAATTACATCCGACAAAATTATCCATCATTGATCCATTGCCTACGAGCTTTTGACATATTGATCTCTTCTAAGTTACTTCTCCGTTACCATTGTTACGATTGCTACAAAGCTGCTACTGTTACTTTTGCCACCATTACCGTTACTTCCATACTACTTTGCTAGTAAACACTTTGCTGCAGATATTAAGTATTTTAGGTGTGGTTGTTTGACAACTCAGCTGCTAATACTTGAGAATATTCTTTGGCTCCCCTTGTGTCGAAACAATAAATTTGGGTTGAATACTCTACCCTCGAAAACTTTTGTGATCCCCTATACTTGTGGGTTATCAGGTGTTGTCGCGCAATAAGTAGCATCCTCCATGCCCGCCTCCCCTCCCATGTGCTGGCTATCTGTCAGTTTTAGAGTCTTGTCCATCATCATTGACTCCTCAATATCCTTTCGAATAGTCGGATACATGTCCTTCCTCAACCTTTCATATAATGCATTCTGCTTCATTACACTCCTCGCTTTTTTCATGCTGAGCCTCTCTTTTGTGCTGAGTGTGAAAGCCCTATTGTGTGGGACATTAACACCTATAGCCCTTGCACAGCCAGGGGACTCTTTTGTTTCTAGAGCAACAGACAGAATGTCACATGGCCCTGAGTTCCTGTATAACCTTCCTGGGATCTTGGAAGCCTCTAACATCACTTGATACAGTTCTTCATCATGTGAGTTTTTAAAGTAATAAGTTCCGTCATCACGCCTCCTTGCACGTGCCCGCAAGTAGTCTCTAGCGCGTTTGCCCCTGATTTCACTAAAGGTCGGTTTCCCAGCCGCTGCTACTGCTTCTTTGTCCTCCTGGTCCCATATCGGTTTCATGCCGTAGTATCCTGCCACACCCATACAGTGGGGGTGTGTGTTCTTATTCTGAAGTTCCGATTGCTTGAAACTCTTCTCAGCAAACTCTTTAGTTGCCCTGACCCTTTTGAATTCTGCCCAATCTGCCTTTGTAATTTGGGGGTATGCGGGGATTGGGTCCTTCACTCAATTACTTCTTATACAGCACATGCTTCCAGTTTCTCCAAGCATCCACAACCTTCTTCAGTGCAGCGTGTTCCACCTGCATTCTCCACTCCTCTGGAATGTTGAAGTGATCCATGATTTCCCGGACTATCCGTCGTCGTGTTTCTGTGTCAGCCTTCTGAAACCCCAGCAAATTAATGTTGAGACTTACCTTGCCAACAAATCCAAACACACTGATAAACCTCATGCGTGCTTTATCTGGTTTAGTTGGAGACCAAGACTTTAAATCGATCTCGGTTACTTCATATACACCTTTAGGCTGGTGTGTGGGCTTCCTTGGAGCGTTCCTTCATGTCCTGACTAGAAGGGTGACGGTGTCCTGGACTAGGGGGTACTCAACGCGTCGTCTCCTGATCAGTTGGATTGGGCCGAGGACCCCCATGGCCATATACTCATGGGCCAGTCCGGACAGCTGCCGCATGCAAGGAAGAATCCACAAGACTTGGCGGTCAAGACAAGGACTCCTCCCCCACCGGCGTATTCGGCTAGGACTCTTGTTATCCTAGGCCTCTGGTGCATTATATAAACCGGGGCTAGGCTAGTCGATAGACATATACAACAACAATCATACCATAGGCTAGCTTCTAGGGTTTAGCCTCTCTGATCTCGTGGTAGATCAACTCTTGTACTACCCATATCATCAATATTAATCAAGCAAGAGTAGGGTTTTACCTCCATCGAGAGGGCCCGAACCTGGGTAAAAACATCGTGTCCCTTGCCTCCTGTTACCATTGATCCTAAGACGCACTGCTTGGGACCCCCTACCCGAGATCCGCCGGTTTTGACACCGACATTGGTGCTTTCATTGAGAGTTCCGCTGTGTGATCGGTGAAAGGATCAATGGCTCGACTGCAGGTCAACTGCGACGTCGGCTTCTTCGTCACCAGCTCGACTGGTCACCTTGGCTTGACCGAGGACTGCGCCCTACCTCCTTCGTCATGTTCGGATGAAGGCCTTCATCAACACCAACTCCGATCTCTGTCAAGATCATGCAGGAGTCATCCATGGAGCTCGGGGGCTCAACATCAACATTGCCCTCAGGCGACCGTGCTGTTTTTCTGGACAGCAAACTTGTATCCGCCGCCACCGCCTCCTTGAGTGTCGCTTAAATGATTACTTAGGTGGAATTATGCGGAATTAAGCCTAAAACAATCCTACAAAAATTTCGTCGAGTTCCGATGGAGGAATCTCCGGCAATCTCCGATATACCGGAGCACTGTTGAATCTGGATGAGAATCCGGACGAGTTTAGGGCGTGGTATCCAGCATCTAGCTCGGATGTCCTTTGGAGGATCCAACCGTTGATTTGCTGCGGAATTACCATATCTACCACCTGCCAAAAATTCAGCTTTATCCGACCGTCCAAACTCCGGGAAACTTCCGATTAGTGCATCACTTTTTGGATCTGTTTTCTGCGCGAGAACGAATACGACCCGAATTCATCTTCTTTATGAACGGGATCTCGGACATCCTTTTTAAAGGAAGTTTTCATATGGGGTGCTGTGTTTTATTCTCAAACACATCCCAGTAGTATTAAAAGTATTCTTGCAATACGAATTTCACCGTCGCGCTGGTGTCAAACCAGCCCGACAAGATCACTCCACGGCGGCCGACCTGCGTTAGACACGTCGTCGCTTTGTTGAGCCGAGCTCAATTTCTTCGGATCATCATCTCGGCCAGCCGAACAATAGTTCGGCATCGCGAAGGATAAATCGTCACCAACATCGCCGCCCCATGGATTACACGGAGCGGGCACACCTGCATCGCCACACGGTCACTTCATCAAGCCGGCATCGACCACGTCACGACCTGCATCGCTGGACCGGGGGCTTCATCATCTCTTCATCAACCTACTCTGGAGACTTCGGCGTTGCTGGCCGACCAGCTCCGTCACGTTAGCTGGACCGAGGGCTTTGCCTCGGCGAGCCAACCTTTGCCAGCATCGCCATGCCGTTGCTTTATCGCCCATCAGGCGATAGGTGTGCGGATCGAGTCCCAATTTTGGGAATCACCTTTCTTCGGATTGCTACAACAAATAAGCCAGGTGCTATTAATCCTAGTATTTTTTGCTTGTTAGGGTTCATTTTTTCCAATGAATTATTACTCTTGTTTGTCCGTCATATGTACGCAGGTCTATCAATTGGTGGCCGCGTTAACGACGGTCGCATGGTGGTTCGGTCAATTTCCGTACATAGTCCGATGAACGCCGCATCCGGAACTCGAACCGACCTGTGAATTCAGGCCTCCATGCCTTTACCGCATCACGCCGCCGCCCTACATCGACATCGACTTCGGCGCCAGGCCATATTTCTTTTATTACTCACTTTGCATAAATTATTTTTATGCAACATTTTTATTATTATTATTACTATTATCTCCGGTTTGCAATATTTTTTGTGCACAGGAAAATGACCCAGCCGGACTATATCCTTTGGCGTCACCTCGGCTGGACGGGGAGCTTCGTCAACACTTCATTACCCCATGCCGGGGACTTCGGCATCACCCTGCCGTCCTGCATTGACCGTGCTATGTCACCACTTCGGAGTGCCGAGCTCTTTGCTCCGCCACCTCGGGACCGGCTCGGGGATGGAACCTTGTCCCGCATCAAGGTCGGACCGCGTCATCTATACCGAACACATTAACCAGCTAAGTTGTCTTCATGCTCAAAGTTTTAAATTTTTAACTTGTGTTCGGCTCGGCCAAGCATTATACTTTTTTGGAAAAAAGTTGCTTGTAAAAATTTCCTTGTCCAAACTTTGTTTGTGACGCGCAAATTCAAATACCCCGTTTACTTGGGGGCTTCCTTCATGAAGCTTTTTCCTCTTGCATATGGTTATACTTGTACGGCTTCGTTCCTTGTTCGTGTATTACGCCACAATATGCACCATATTGACTTAAGCGATTTGCAAGCTGGGTTGCCTGGCTCCTGTGCTTACCCCTACGTTCCGATTGTTCGGCTAGGGAGTAAAGGGAGCACCTCTGCGATTGTCACGATCGGGTCACCCGAGCCGGACCTCAGACTGGGTGAAGCCGAAAGCTAGCGCTCTTATTGTTTTCAATCATGGTCGGCACACAACGGAACTCATGAGTACAAAAAATCTATTGCACAAGTCTCATAATAACAATGAGCACCGAAGAAAGGTATCGGTGGGGGTACTATTTTCTTCGAAGATGCTTCTTACTCTTCGCAGTAATATAGCATAAGTTCCCTGAGCGCGCTTTGTCTGTTACAGCCTTATGGCCTGATTGCCTGGTTATTGGAAACACCGTCGATATTCTTGACAGATGGAGTACATAACACTTTTCGGTCCTTGACCGAAGAGGGAGAAGCCGACGGTCGGTTAAGACGCGTTTAAAGTTCGGTTGAACATAGATATGATATAAGTACTTCGGTACATGCAATCATTCTTTTACCCAAGTCACTTGGGGGCTCTTAAATTTATATGAGCCGTTTTATGATAAGTGTTTTTCTTCTTAGTCGTTGCAAAGTTTTTATTATTTATCACTCCTTTTTTCGACACAAGTGTGCGGTCACTAGTCGGGGAGCCTAATTTCTCTCTCAAAGCCTCTAGAGTTTATTTTGCTAAACTGGCCTACTAAGAAGTACTCCGCCTTCGGGATAGGAGGTTGAAGCCGTAGGCTGACCCGCTTGAAGTTTTGAGATAGGATGTGTCATGTTAAAGCACGGCAGAAGCACCTTTTTTTCCTCTAAAGTCCAATTTTCGGATTGGCACCGAACACTTGATCTAGTTCGGACATTAACCTTTTGAATAAGTTTTTTGGCTTTTCGAGCCCATGGCACTTTTAAACTATTGTGTGTTTTCAGCACAAGTCTCGCAGTGCAACGCCGGACACCTTTTGAGATTCGGCAAAAACATTCTCGAATATTGCTATATATGCATTGGTTTCAAATTGTGTCTTCGGTCAATAGTTGGGTTGCCCGGCTCCTGCGCTTGCCCCCTATGTTCCGCTTTGTTCAGCTAGGTGTGCAAAAGGGAGAACCACTGCGATTGTGCTTCCAGCTCACATGGTTGAGCACCTTAGTGGAGAAAGCCGAAAACTGACTGTCACAATAAGCATAAACTGGTCGGCGATCCGATGACGGCGTTAAATGACGGGTCATTCATAACAATGGCCGAAGTGTTTATGGCTTGACCTCGACTGTCGCCGAACACTACCGGGGGCTATTAACTGGCCTCCCAAACTAAATCCTCGATATTTTGCTCTTACATTGGAGCTGAGGTTTCATGATCATGCTTAGCATGACAACCCAAAGAAAGGAACTGATAGCGGGACTATTTTCTTTGGAAGACATTTCTTCTGTTAAACAGTAATATAACATGTCTCTCCGCGTACCTTTGTTTATAAAACCGTATGGCCAGATTGCCTTGTTTGTTGTAAATCTTTGCCCTCATAAAGGCTTTATAAAGTAGGACAAACACTCCTCGGCTATTGGCCGAGGAGGTGGAAGCCGATGGTCGGTCAACAAAGTTTTGTACAATGCGGATCCGAGCATTAATGACGTAAAGTACTTGGATACATAGAGTCATTACACATAATTTGTGATTTTACTATGGATATCGACCCTTAATTCGGCCTCCCGTGCCCGCATTAAGGCTCGGGGCTACTGGGCTTCGGCCTTATTATTTACAAATATTAAAGGGGCACATCGATCCCCTGATTTGGTGTTGCCACCCGACCAGTGTCTCGGGGGCTACTGCATTGCCTGTTCTATGCAGAAAATTTTAAGTGCAATACAGTTTCCGAGGAGATTTTGATCCTCAGGTTGGTCGGCCGCACCCAACCTGAGTCTCGAGGACTGAGCACGCCGCTATTTGTGTCCCGAAGTATTCTGCCGAGCTAGGACTTGATCCTCAGACCGATTTTGCAAATCAACCTGAGTCTCAGCGGCTACGGGGATCAGCGGTCTTATGTCATCCTTCATGTGCATCTCGGGTTTTAGACCGATACCCACCTTGAGGACTACTGGCTATGTATCTCGGCAGAGAATAAATTGCATCAATCAAAAAAATTGACAAAAATCGGCCCACATTCGGGGTGGTGCACCACCTCGGAAGTAGTCCGGCATAAAGCTCGGGCACTAGTGGCTGGCTCCATAGAGGGCATTTCTGGCATTAAGCTCGGCTAAACTCCTTCAAAATTCTTTGCACCAAGGTGATTTACGACACCTCGGATATAGTCCGGCGTTGGAGCTCGGATACATAGTCCGGCGTTGGAGCTCGGATACAGTCCGACGTTGGAGCCCGGATACATAGTCCGGCGTTGGAGCTCGGATACATTCCGGCGTTAGAGCTGGGAAGCGGTCCGGCGTTGGTGCTCGGCTGCAAAAGATACCTCGAATGTGGTTCAGCGTTGGAGCTCGGACGCAAGAGGACGCTGCCGCCCAGGAACAACTTCAAACCCGAAGTGTGGCATAAAAATAACAAGGCATTGATAAAGGCCGGAAACTTAAAGGGGCTCCTCAGATACCCGACGTCTAAACTCGTCGAATTCATTTCGGCGATCCTCAAGATAGAAGATGAGAAGATTTGTTGAACCAGTTTTCAAGACCGGCAACCGAAGATGAAGAACAGTTCGGAAGAATCAAGGAGCGTCCCTAACTTGAATATCGGTTCAGGGGGCGACTGACGGTGTCCTCGACTAGGGGGTACTCAACGCGTCGTCTCCCGATCAGTTGGATTGGGACGAGGACCCCCATGGCCATATACTCATGGGCCAGTCCGAACAGCTGCCGCATACAAGGAAGAATCCACAAGACTTGGCGATCAAGACAAGGACTCCTCCCCCACCGGCGTATTCGGCTAGGACTCTTGTTATCCTAGGCCTCTGGTGCGTTATATAAACCGGGGCTAGGCTATTCGATAGACATATACAACAACAATCATACCATAGGCTAGCTTCTAGGGTTTAGCCTCTCTGATCTCGTGGTAGATCAACTCTTGTACTACCCATATCATCAATATTAATCAAGCAAGAGTAGGGTTTTACCTCCATCGAGAGGGCCCGAACCTGGGTAAAAACATCGTGTCCCTTGCCTCCTGTTACCATTGATCCTAAGACGCACTACTTGGGACCCCCTACCCGAGATCCACCGGTTTTGACACCGACAAAGGGTAACTGATGCAGTTCTATCCCGTTCAAGATTAGTTGATCCCTCACCATCTGCTGAAGACCTAGGGTTGTCAGATTTAGATGAAGATACATCGCCTGAAGCATGAGTGTTCTTGCTGCTATTCGGCATCTACAGAGAACACATGCGAAACTCAGGAAAGGAGGATAAGCATAAAACTAACAACTTGGTATCAAGCTTTCTAAACATGTCATGCAATAATTTAGAAAAATGTACGGCTAATTTATTAAGTTTGCGTGACTCGGGCACCCGCGATTTGTAAATCCGTAGTAACTTATTGGAACAAATACAGCTTATATGTACTAGTTAGGAAGGTAGATAATGAACATATATACGCTCTCCGTTATTTTATAGCCAATTTGGGAACATACAGAAGGAAATAGGAAGAGAGATTGCGAGGAAATATGCCTCACCACGATGGAGAGCAGTAACTAATAGGCTTCTTAATGCAAACCTGGTCGGACCACAGGAGAGGCGAGGGTTACAACATCGATATGCTCGAGGGTGGCTGGCGAGCAAACGAAGATGGCGAGGCGTGGGAAACCGTGTGTTGGGAACGGCAGTGGAGGTAGGCTTTACGCCGAAGAGCGGACACACGGCCGGGGTGAGCTCACCGGCGCCAGGAGGGTTTTGATGTACATCTAGGGGAGGGGGAGCTAGCAATGGAGATTGGGTGGACTAGTTGAGTGAAATGCGGGTGGGCCGTGGGGGGCTATTGGCGGCCTAGGTGAAAAGGGTGGAAAATATCCCCGGTCGCCGCATGGAAAGGCCTATGCAAATGGTTGCCTCCAAGCGCTCTTGTGCACAAAGAGAATAATTTCGTTTGGAATGAAGACGTACTAATTTTGAAATGAAGACATGAGTTCATCATTTCGCCTCTAAATTTTTCCCACGTTAAGCAATCACCATTATACCATGGGTTTGATTTTCTGGCGCATTTCAGGTCTCGTGTGCTATTTGTAAGACATTTTTTGGCATTTACCATGCATTTTGGCATATAAATCAATTCCTAGCTGGACTGCATTTACTGTCGAAAGGGGTGAGGATTGTCGTTCGATCTGGGAGCATCCAACAGTGCAGACATATGATCCATGGGGTTTGGGTTCTAGCCAATCAGAATGCATGACTCAGATCGCGCGTGCAGCAAAGGGGGGATCGACCACGGTTTGGTAGGCAGATGGCTTTCGTGAGTGAACTGTGTGCTATTTGAAAACATTTACATGAACTAACAGCATAACAAGAGTTCATCGTTTCGCCTCCAAATTGTTTTCCACGATAAGAAATCACCATTGTACCCTATGGTTCGATTTTCTCGTGCATTTGAGGTATTGTTTGCTATATTTGAGTCGTTTGCTATAGTCGCAACTACACATGGGTGCTAGCTACCTCCCAATATCATTTGTGTGTTGCTTTGGGAGTTTTCATTTATTGCTCGAGAAACAGGAAAAAAAATCAAACAGTTCGGCCGCAGGGTGTGGCCAGAGGCGTATGCCATGTTGGTATTCTAATTACAGGAAATGCATATAGAGTCCAGAAATAACAAAAATCAGTGTGTCACCGTGCCATGTTCTCAGGATCACATGGAATTTTTTTGGTAAAGATGGCACGAGTTTTGATGCTCACACCTTCCAAATCGGAGCATCTCACAAGAAGGATCATAGTTTCCAAAAGGAGACACGACACTTCGGACTCCAAATGTCACTAACTACATCGTCCCGCTTTGAATTATTTTCACGGTAAACAATCACGTATATACCCTAGGTCTGATTTTCTGGCCTATTTCAGGTCTCGTTGCTATATTCAAGTCATTTTTTTGCACTTACCTTGCATTTAGTGCATATGATTAAATTCAAAATCGTTCTACAACTACACATCTGGGTGTTAGTTAGCAAGGAAGGTGTACAAATCATTTGTGTCTCGCTTTGCGAGTTTTCATCCATTTTCTGAGAAATGGCGAGAAGTTTCAAACATTTCGGCCGCGAGGTGCATGCACCGGTGTAGGCCTAGTTGGTATTTTAATTACTGGGAATTCAGATGGAGTCTAGACTTCATCAAAATTGGTGCGCCCGTGGCGTGCTTTCATGACCCCGGGGAATTTTTTTAGTAAAGTATGGCACAGGTTTTGATGATTGCTCCTTCCAAACTGGAGCATCTCACATGAAGTACCATGGTTTCCAAAAGGAGACGTGTCAATTCAAACTCCAATGGTCGGTGACTTCATTGTTTGGCCTCATAAAAAATTATACGGTACGCATTCACCATTATATCACGGGTTTGATTTTCTAACGCATTTCAAGTATCGTTTGCTATATTTAAGACATTTTTTAAATTTAATGTGCAATTTGTGGATATAAATAAAATCACAACCGGAATTGCATGTGTTGTCGAAAGGGATGAGGACCACCGTTTGATCAAGGAGAATCCAACAGTGCAGACGTACGATCCGTGGGGTTTGGGTTCTGGCCAATCAGAATGCATGACTCAGATCACGTGCGTGGCAGAGGGGGGGGGGCATCGGCCACGGTTTAGTGGACACACGGATTTCGTGAGTGAACCATGTGCTATTTGAAAACATTTACATTAACTAACAACATATTTTTGTTTGAATGAAAACATGAGTTCATCGTTTCGCCTCCAATTTTTTTCCACGGTAAGAAATCACGATTGTACCCTATGGTTTGATTTTCTAGTATATTTTACCAGGCGGCAGGCCTCGCTAGCAATTTCAAACTTTGAATATGCAAAAACAAAAGAGATCTCGTTTAATATATATATATATATATATATATATATATATATATATATACATACATACATACATACATACATACATACATACATCTAGGCTATTCTATTTCGCGTAACAGAAAATTATTCTGTTACTTGAACTGACGGTTTTACGCTGTTATACTGATGATTTTCGAGCGGCTGAACTCATGCTTTCAGTTCTGTTTAACAGATCGACTTCTTTAGTTCAAATTTTTTTTTTGCAATTTATTTTGTTGGAACAGGGCGTGTAATATATCGTTGGAAAGCTCTTGACAACTATATTTCAAATATATTGAACGTTTTTACAAAATCATTATGGTTTTAGAGCAGTTTTGAAAAAACTATTTTTTGAAAAACGAAAACGCGAACCGTATTTTGGACTCAATTTCAAAAGGTTTGTCGGAATTGAGCAAATAAGATGGCGTTGGAAAGCTGGTGAAAATCCGCATCTTCCATATATGTATTGTATTTTTAATTCGATACGATTTAACAGTAATTTGGAAAACGGTGAAATTCTGGGTCGAATGTATTTTTGTGATTTTTTGCAAACGGTTTGTCGGATTGATTCAAATGATACGGCGTTGGAAAGCTATGGAAAATGTGCAACTTTGTTGTATTGAAATGTTTTTCTAATTCGTTACGATTTAAAAATGAATTTGAATACGGTCAAATTTGATTTCGAAGACGATTTTTTTTAAGTTTGTCGAAATCAGGCAAATAATATACGGTTGGAAAGATATCAAAAATACAAAACTTAGTCATGTTGAATGTTTTCTCAAATTCGCAACCGTTGAAGAATAATTTGGATTACGGTGAGACCCATCGTGCTGTTTTTCCGTCAGAAAAAACAAAGTACTTGTACTGATCTACGTGTGCGTTTGTACTGATGTATTCTTCGGAGAGTAATTTTGAAAGGTTCCCAGAAAAAGAGCACTTGAACTGATGTTTGCATTGTTTGTACTATGTGTGTTTTCACTAACTAGACTTTGCTCTGTTTTGGGTAATATTTTTGCTCATAAGTTTTCAACGGTTTATTATATCATCGCCCCTGTACTTGCATGGTTTATATCATCGAACTGAATGATATTTTTTTCAAAAAGAAAATGTTTTTATTCTTTTTTTAACTAAACATTTTTTACAACGATGTTCTGGACTTCTCTTATTTTATGACTTGTACTTTTCCCATTTGAATTGCATGGGGTTTCTTTTTTGCTTGAACTTTTACAAGTTGAATTTCTGTCATTGCTTTTATTCCGAACGGACCACCATTTTTAACTTGTACTGATCAATATTTTTAATTCAACCATTTTTCCTTTGGAGAACGGACCATTGTTTGTGTTTGTACGGATCAGTTGTAGAACTTGGACGTCAACATCGCAGAATTACAGTTTGGACGAATCACCTTCTCCCATCTGGACTGACCACAAAACTTGCATCCGGAAACTCACAAAAACAAGGACGATTACAACAAGATCGACGAGAATGTATGAACCATACCATTTTTAGCTCAATAAATACTATATACAGAACAAGAAGAACTAATTAAACAAGATGTTTTTGAAGTTTCTCACATTAACACTTTTTATAATACAAAACCGAATGGTTCACTTTTACCTCCTCTCTTTAAAGTATTACAAACTGACGAACTAAAATAAAATGGTGAGCACAGTGCATTTTTGTACCACAGTTGGTAATAGGGGCACAATCCATGTGAATTGTATAAAAGGTAATTACCAGTAAAAATGGATTGCTGGTGTTTTTATATAGTTTGTAGTACCATCACAATCAAACTTCATACTAACATAAGCTCTGGTCGTGCTCCGGCCAGAAAAAGATACATAAGTACACTGCGGCCAAAGTATTACAAACTGACAAACATAATCAGCCACCTCGCTAGAACAAAGCATCTCAGACGCCTCTACTCCTGTTGCTTTTCCTTGTGCAGGAGGCTGTTGACGGAGCATGCAGTGATGCATGTGGCCATGGTAGCGACAAGGGAAGTAACGCAGGTCTTCAAACTGATGGTCGCGATGAACTCGGCCACCCTGAAGCCACGGGGTTGAACTAAGCATGGCGCTGAAGTTGAGTAGAATATTTAGGAATTAGGATAAATAGGAAACAACAAACAGGTGAAGAAACCGTGAAGTGAAATGAGTTATAGAAGACAATATGCATTTTCTCACTAAAACAAACTTCTGTTTGTGTGCAACTTCTGTACTTGCATACATTTGGAGGGAGCAACACAGAAAATACAACCACATGGACCAACACATTTGGAGGGAGAAACTATAGGCATACATCATGGGGTAGCAAATAATATGAACTCCAGGCACAACATTTTTTTAACTTCTTTTTGTATCTCGCAAACTGAAAATAAGAAGAAAGCAAATAAGAACACAAAGTAAGAAGGAAGCAGAGCACTAGTGCTTGTGCGGCATGGATCCGTCAACCCTTTTGCATCCTAGTTCCAGCCATCATGAGATAGCACCTTCTGGATCAAGCTGCAGTAGTGCAACACAACGCATCAAAGAGATAAAAAGGTGAGTATCAGCATGTACAGGAAGAGGAGAAAGCAACTATAGCACACGAGCATCCACGGGCAGAGAGAGATGCAGCAACGGCTGGACATGCGCATTGTCAATGGAGGGATGGTAGCCTGCTTTGTCGGGCAAAGATGCTGGCCCTCACCATCACGCACCGGTGATGGGGCGCGGCAGTGCTTGGGGGTCCCAGGGCAACGCGATGCGGGTTGGCGGGCTTTCACTTTTTTCCTTGTGTGTGTGCTCGACTTGGCCAGTTGCACAGTGCTAGTGAAGATGGTGGGTGCGATTCTACTTGGACTGGCGTCAACCCTCGACTTGGACAGCTGCAAGCACCCGTGGTGGATGAGCTATTGCTCGACGGCTGAAACTTTGCCTGAAATCACAAAGCGGATGAGAGGATAATGTACACAAACAGAATAGTAAGTTCAGCAAAAAGCTTTAGAACAAAAGACCAAAAAAGGCATTTTTTGTCCAATGTACAACTTTGCATCATGACAATGAAAATTTACAAATAGCAAGTTTAATATTTCTACAGTCTATAAAATATAGTAAACCAAAAAAAATTCTAACAAGTGCACTTGCGTGGAGTTCCCTAGTGAACTTCTAGGCTGACATTGATTCTTCGGTTTTCTTTAGACAACCAACTTTCTGTTTTTTTATAAGTGAACTGATGGGAAATTTGATGGTGCACTTATCTATTTTATTCAAGGTGAACTGATGCACTTGCAAAGTTGACTTATTATGTTCCTTTTTTCTACCAAATTGATGTTTGTTCACAAAATTAAAAGATTAAAGGTGTGAACATTCAGTACATTTGTACCTTTGCTAGTGCCGCACTAGAACTGACATGATAAGTTAAGTTATAATGATCCATCAATAACATGTCAAACCCTCCTTATGCTTTGAGTGCACTAGAACTAAGAACAAATTGATGCTCTATCAAAAGTTCAACCAGGCCAAAATTTGAAACTGGCCAAACCAGTAGTTGACAAGCAACACTCATTGTTCTCTAACACTCACACAATACACATAGAACACACATATTTAAGTTCAGAGAACCATCCCATTTATGTTTAGAGAATAAATGCATTTAAGCTCAAAGAAAAAATGTGTTTAGGTTCAGAGAACAAAACAATATTTAGTGTGATTTTCTACGTACGGATAATCCAAGAAGCAACATAGTTGGACTGAAGCTCTAAATTTTGTAGAACTTACAAAAAAATGTGCAGGTGGGGTTATGCTGCTGCTAGTTACTAAAACAAATGGCAGAGGATGAACAAGGGACACACACCATACCGCGATGGCACGAGGAAGCTGTTGACCATAGCATCTCCTTTCCTTCTCAGTATAATGTCTTTGAACCTTGTACAAGGGCGGCATTGTACTGCATAGGAGCTGGCGAGGGCTGAGCATCAAGTGGTAATTAAGGAAGGCTACCAAACAAACGGAAGTAGCATTTTTTACATGACGCGTAGTGGTAGGTATTGGTTCATTCCTTTTTCCATCCAGTGGTGTCAACAGATGTTGTAGCTCTTGTCCTTGATGGGCGCCCAGTTATCGTCGAAGAGCTTGAGGAGGCGATTCAGGACTGGCCAAACATACTAATTGGAGAAGCTAAGAGACTTCATGGCCTCTAGCTCCTTTCTAGTAGCATTAGCATTATTGGAAACCATGGCCTTTAATGAAATGGTTCAGGGATCACTCTCAGTCAGCCCCATTGCTACTTGTGATGCAGACAACATGAATATAAAACATATGGTGACTCATCAATTTTTCTTTATGATATATAGAAACATACAGAATTTTGAAACTTGCCCTCATGATATTTAGGTGATATATCTAAACTTTATATAATTTTGAAGAAACTCGCTGCAAATCATTACTTATTTAGGTGATATATTTGAAGTTACAGAATTTTGAAACTTGCACTAACGATATTTCTGCACACACAGCAACTATTCTGTGATTTTAGCAATGCCACTATACTATTTTACTTCACTGAAATCTTAACACTTGATGGGTAAAGATAAAAAAACTACCGATTATTACAATATCAACGGAAATTCTCTGTTAGAGTCTAAAAGAGACAGACCAAAAGAAATTTAGATCATAACAGAAATGCATTTACTTGGTTTTTTTGTAGGGTGGACTTATGTTCCTTTCTACGTAGCAACTAAAATTAGATATTGAAATGAACTAATATAAGAAACTTTTTATTCAGGATTGTTCTCCCATATCTATAAACCAAAATTCCCAGGGAAGTTAAACTTCACATTTAGAAGAAACCTAGACTTCTACAGCAGAACATATGCTAAAGTAACAAAAGTGGAGTTAATAAGGAAGAAAACAAGTCACTGTTCTCATCTTTGTTTTTATCAGAGATGTAGTAGCAGTAGTATTATTATCCCAAATGGTGGGTTTTTGTGTAAGCTACCTGTAAGATAGTTATTTGGTTTTATGTCAAACTTTTTATTTAGAAGAAAATGGCTATATCTCTGATGCAAACTTAATTTGAGCAGAAAATTTTCATCTTTTGACACATCGAAACCACTAGCTATAGTTTTTTTGCTTCCAATCTTTGAACTGAGAAAAAATATGAGATTGTTTTTTGCTCCCAATCTCCTGCATCTATATTCTCGAACTGATATTTTTCTATCACTTGAACTGAGCAAAGAAAAGCAATAATTAAGGCATTCTTAGCTAGACTAGGCACCCCCCAAATCCCACACAACAAAGCATGTTATATGTATTTTTTCACGAACTGATGATTGTTCACGTACGGAACTGAAAGCACCTAGTTTGTCGCCGAAGCGGGTGCTAGCCTGCCAAGAAAATGGTTCTTGGGGTTCGACTCTCCGATGTCCTAAGCGGAGGAGGCTTCGTCTCTCACTTGCTCTCTCTATTTGCTTTGCTGCCACCCGGCTAGAGCGTTATAGTGCAGCCAAAGAATTCCCATAATATACATAAGCAAACCACAAGTGCTAACAGTATCATTTTTTAGGCTACCAGGACATTAGTGCAATCCAGATAGCTTTAGACGAACTACCTACCGATGGTAAACCAAGTGCTAATAGTGATAAAGAATTAAGGCACACACGGGCATCTGACTAGCTGCTAGTCAGTTATGGAGTCTTCGTCGGCGCATGCAGCATCTTGTTGGCCCTCACGGAGAGCGTGCAGACGGACAGTGACAAGGACACTACCAGGCGACCACGACACAACTCCTCAACTATCCCAGCTGGCTTGGGGTTGATACAATGGTGCAGAATTCTTTTCCTGGTGTTTTGTGCATTCTATTTTCGATGCTCCCACTAGCCAGGTCTATAGAGGTAGTTCTGTAAGTTGTTATGCAAGGTGAAATACTGAACCTTTAGAGCTCATTTTCTTGTGGAGGAAGTGCAAGAAGGATTAAATAATCTTGAACCATTCTTGTCACAACAAATATAGTAGAATTGAGATGATTTAACTAATTGAGCTAAGACAACTTTAACTCGTTGAACTGAGACGATTATTTTATAACCCAAATACAGAAACGTTTTGCAGTTATTTTATTATGTTGAACACGTTTTTTCCAACTTCTCTCGGTGCCATCTCTGAACCTCCATTTTTGTTATTTTTTTGAACACACACACATTTTACCGTTTTTGTGGTTCTTAATGAGCTGATGATAGAAGACATGTTGAACTGAAATTTGGGCTTCCAGAGCTACCGAATGTTTTTGGGTTCTTTTATGAACCTTTTTGTTATCTTCTTCTGAACACCAAACCAAAATTTCAATAAATAGATGTACCACACAATAGTGTGCATTTGTACTGTCCATAACAAGGAATTAACAAAAAACCAACTCATTTATGAAGAAAATAATTTTTGAACTTGGTTTGAGGTTCATTCATATCTGAAATTGGACTTATGGTTGGCAAGTAGATGAACTGAACAATATATAAATATGCACTAATTTTTTTAGCAAACCTGGACCTTCATCTAGCCAACAACGAACTGTACATCAAGTGAGGAGTTGGCGCAGATGGCGGTTGGGAGCTTCACGGGGAGGCAACCTCTTAGCCCTCATGGCGGGTAGAGATGACAATATCAATCCCCGTGGTGCCCTGGGAGCTCGCCCAGTGGAGGAACGTCAGCATCCACATCCAATTATGTCATATGCTTGGTGTAGAACGTGTATCCATTTATGTCATATGCTTGGTACGTCAACACCGTAGGTGATGGCTTTTGTGCCAACCACGTAGCAATGTCATCGATGGATCCTTGTGCCAAATGCTTCTTCAGCCATTCGGCGTAGTTCTTAGTGTGCTCCTTCATCTCCACATCTGATGAAGGCACCACTGGTAAGAAGCTTCGGCATATCTCCACCAAGTGTTCTTCGGCATAAGCGCTGAGAACTGGGTTGTTAAGCAGTACCGTCAAATGGGCTTTCTCTACCAATTCTCCGAGTGCAGCCATTTGCGTGCCAGCAAGGACCGGATTACCTTTTAGCCTTCCCTCATGGAGAGAGAGGGGCAAACCAATAGGTCATTGTTTCATGTATTCAGTGCAAAACTCAACCACCTCCTCCGCGGTATAACCTTGTAGGATGCTTGCCTCTGGATGGTTTCGGTTCCGACAAAAGCGCTTCAGTATTCTCATGAACCGCTCGAAGGGATACATGTTGCAAAGAAACACAGGACCACAATACTTTATCTTGTCGACAAGGTGAACAGTGAGATGGACCATGACATCAAAGAATAACAGTGGGGAAAACATCTCTAGGTTGGACAATATTCTTGCAATATCATCTTGCATATGATCCAGCTCTTTAGGATCTACAACTTTCTGCCATAGTTGGTTGAAGAAATCACAGAACTCAATGAGTGTGTCCTTATATCTTTGTTCATCAGATTCCTGATGGCCACTGGGAGGATTTGTGTCAACATTATGTGGCAATCATGTGACTTCATGTTACCAACTTCATTTTACCTGAGCTCACATCCACGAGACTTCTGATGTTTGTGGAGTAGGAAGAGGGTGTCTTAACTGACAACAAATAGGTGAAGAACTATGTTGCTTCTTTTGTACTGAAATTATAACTCTGGCGAGCTTTGGTGAATTTGTCATCATCTTCTGCTTCACTCTTGCCTTTTGATTGATCAGCAAGCATATCGAGCCGTGAACCCTCACCATCCTTTCTTTTACCTTTAATCTTGAGCAGAGTACCAAGGATGCTTTCACATACATTCTTCTCTACATGTGTGACATCGATGGAGTGACGTACATGTAGAATCTCCCAGTAAGGTAATTTCCAAAACACCGATTTGTTCTTAAACACTTGACCCTTGGGTGTTTGTTTCACTGTCAAAGCGTGATTCTTGCCAAGCACAACATTAATTTGTTTAGCCATGTTGTAGACCACCTCCCCATCATAGGGTCTTGGGCCCACACCTACCTCTATTATACCATCAAATTCAGCTTTCATCTTTCGGTATGGGTGATTTTTCCATAAGAACCTACGATGACGCAAATACACGGTTTTGCGCGATTTGGGAAGTCTTCTGCTAGCTGTCCTATCCATGCATGTGACACACCCTACATCTCCCTTTGTTTTCTGCGCCGATGTGTTGCCTAATGCCGGCATATCTTGAATGGTGTGCACTAGCATCGCATGCAGATCGAAAATCTCCTTTCTATAAGCATCATAACATTTTACAGCAGGTGCATCTATCCACACTGTCAGCAGTTCTTCTACCAGTAGCTGAAAGTAAATGTCAATGTCATTTCCAGGTTGCTTTGGGCCTTGGATAATCATTGACATCATAATGTATTGTTTCTTCATAAACAACCAAGGAGCTAGGTTATATATGCACAGAAGCACCGGCCATGTGCTGTGATTGGTGCTCATATTGCCAAAAGGATTCATCCCGTTAGTACACTCCCCAAGCCTTATACTTCTAGGATCCTTGGCAAAGTCTTCAAACTTGTTGTCGATTAATTCCCACTAAGCCCCATCTTTTGGGTGCCTCATATAATTATCCGCAATTCGCTCATCATGATGCCATCGCAACTTCTTCGCCTCTCTAGGGTTTGCAAACAAACGCCTCGACCTTGGAATTAAAGGCAAGTACAAAACAACCCTGAACGAGATTCCTTTCTTGATCTTGTCGTCCAATTTGTACTTGTCCTTTGCTCTCCTACGCTTGTATCGTGCATGCTTGCATTGGGGACATGCACGCAAATCTTTGTACTCACCACGGTACAATATACAATCATTCACACAAGTGTGTATCTTCTGTACTTCAAATTCCAATGGGCAAAAATTTCTTCGCTTCATTCGTGCTTCTGGGGAGCACATTATCTTCCGGAAGAATTTCTTTGAAAAGACCTAACATCTTTGTGAAGCCCTTGTTCGATAGACCATTTGCTGCTTTAAATCTGACAAGCGCCGGGGTGGCACTCAACCTGGAATATTTCTTTTTGCAACCTGGATACAATTATTTCTTGGAGTCCACATCAATGGTTGGCAGATTCTTGTACCCAATCATATCCTTTTTTGGGCCCTCGAAATCTGCAATCATAGTAGCAAAATCTGGCATATCAAGATCGTCGTCATTTGCGTCAACGTCTTGGTTTTCCAGTGGGTGTTTCGGCTTTCCGGTGTACCATTGGTAGCTTGACGCCTCTGCCCCCATGTTAGAGTCAACATCCATGTGACACTGATCGGGGTTTGGCATCCCGCAGCCCTGGGTATCTTTAACCATGACCTCCTCTTCACCGTGTCTATTCCAATGTGTTATCCATCCATGTATCCCTGAGAGACTAAGTGACACTGGACATCTGCAACTTCATGTGACTCTGTATTTGCATAATCAGTACATGGACACAGGATGTAATCCGCATCACCAATTCTCCTCTTCGTACTTTCAGCCAAATTCATGAACTCTGTCATGACACTGATAAAATCTGCGGTTTTCTGATTCTTCATCCATTGAGATCGTTTCATCTGCACCACATGAATGGTAATTAAAAACAAAACAACAACACTGATACACGGATTAACTGCTGCCAAATGATGTGTGCATAAATCACAAGGCTTTATTATCATAATTACTGAGGGCGCTCCATATTGTTATCCAGAACTGTGATACGTCTCCGTCATATCTACTTTTCCAAACACTTTTGCCCTTGTTTTGGACTCTAACTTGCATGATTTGACTGGAACTAACCTGGACTGACGCTGTTTTCAGCAGAACTGCCATGCTGTTATTTTTTTGTAGAAATAAAAGTTCTTGGAATGACCTAAAATCCACAGAGCAACTTTTCAGAATTAATAAAAAATACTGGCAAAAGAATCAATGTCAGGGGGCCACACCCTGTCCACAAGGGTGAGGAGCCCCCCCCCCCTAGGCCGTGCCCCCCTGCCTCGTGGGTCCCCTGGACATCCACCAACCTCAACTCCAACTCTATATATTTGCTTTCGCGGAGAAAAAAATTAGAGAGAAAGTTTCATCGCGTTTTACGATACGGAGCCACCGCCAAGCCCTAATCTCTCTCGGGAGGGCTGATCTGGAGTCCGTTCGGGGCTCCGGAGAGGGGGATTTGTCGTCGTCGTCATCATCAACCATCCTCCATCACCAATTTCATGATGCTCACCGCCGTGCGTGAGTAATTCCATTGTAGGCTTGCTGGACGGTGATGGGTTGGATGAGATTTACCATGTAATCAAGTTAGTTTTGTTAGGGTTTGATCCCTAGTATCCACCATGTTCTGAGATTGATGTTGCTATGACTTTGCTATGCTTAATGCTTGTCAATAGGGCCCGAGTGCCATGATTTCAGATCTGAACCTATTATGTTTTCATGAATATATGTGACTTCTTGATCCTATCTTGCAAGTCTATAGTCACCTATTATGTGTTATGATCCGACAACCCCGAAGTGACAATAATTGGGATACTTCTTGGTGATGACCGTAGTTTGAGGAGTTCATGTATTCACTATGTGTTAATGCTTTGGTCTGGTACTCTATTAAAAGGAGGCCTTAATATCCCTTAGTTTCCACTAGGACCCCGCTGCCATGGCAGGGTAGGACAAAAGATGTCATGCAAGTTCTTTTCCATAAGCACGTATGACTATATTCAGAATACATGCCTACATGACATTGATGAACTGGTGCTAGTTCTGTGTCACCCTATGTTATAACTATTGCATGAGGAATCGCATCTGACACAATTATCCATCACTGATCCAATGCCTACGAGCTTTTCACATATTGTGCTTTGCTTATTTACTTTACCGTTGCCACTGTTATAATTACTACAAAACTACTACTGTTACTTTTGCTACCATTACTGTTACTTGCATACTACTTTGCTACTAGATACTTTGCTGCAGATACTAAGTTATCCAGGTGTGGTTGAATTGACAACTCAACTGCTAATACTTGAGAATATTCTTTGGCTCCGCTTGTGTTGAATCAATAAATTTGGGTTGAATACTCTACCCTCGAAAACTGTTGCGATCCCCTATACTTGTGGGTTATCAATACTATTCTCTGGTGTCGTTGCCAGGGAGCATAGCTCTATTCTTTGAGTCACTTGGTATTTATATCTGCTGGTCACTATGAGGAACTTGAAAGACGAAAGAAGTAAGATTTATCCCTCAACTACGAGGGGAGGTAAGGAACTGCCATCTAGCTCTGCATTAGATTCTCCTTCTGTTATGAGTAAGCTTGCGACACCTAAACCTGCTTCTACTATGAATTCTGATATGTCACATGTTATTGATGATTCCACTTCTAATATGCATGATACTTATGATGAAACTACTTCTGTGCTTGATACTACTGTGCCGTTAGGTGAATGATGAACAACTTGCTAGGGTTAGAGAGAATGAAATTATTGAAAATGAAATTATTGAAGATATTGATAATGAAGTTTCTCCCCCTAAGTATGAATTACCTGTTGTTCCTGAAGGTTATGTTATGGATGAAGAAACTGCTAGAGATTTTCTTGCTTGCAATGATAGATCTGATCTTAAGAAGTTATTAGCTAAGCTGAAACAGAAAACTCTGAATGCTAGAATGAAATATGACCCCGGTTTTGCTACTTCACCTATCTTTGTTACTGATAAGGATTATGAATTCTCTGTCGATCCTGAGATAATTACTTTGGTTGAATCTGTCCTTTTTATGGCTATGAATTTGAAACTGTTGTGGCACATCTTACTAAGTTAAATCATATGGCCACCCTATTCACTAATGATGAGAAATCTAGCTACTATTATATCCTTAAGATATTTCCATTATCATTAAAGGGTGATGCTAAAACTTGGTTTAATTCTCTTGATCCTCGTTGTGTGCGTAGTCCCCAGGATATGATTTATTACTTCTCTGCTAAATATTTCCCTGCTCATAAGAAACAAGCTGCCTTGACGGAAATATATAATTTTGTGCAAATTGAAGAAGAGAGTCTCCCACAAGCTTGGGGGAGGCTTCTCCGATTACTTAATGCTTTGCCTGATCATCCTCTTAAGAAAAATGAAATACTTGATATCTTTTATAATGGACTAACCGATGCTTCCAAGGACCACTTGGATAGTTGTGTTGGTTGTGTTTTCAAGGAAAGAACAGTCGATCAAGCTGAATTGCTATTGAATAATATGTTGACTAATGAAAATAATTGGACTCTTTCTGAGCCAACTCCTAAACCAACTCCTGAACCAACTCCTGAGCCAACTCCTAAACCAACTCCGAAGAAGAGGGGTGTTCTATTTCTCAGTCCTGAAGATATGCAAGAGGCAAAGAAATCTATGAAAGAAAAAGGTATTAAAGCTGAAGATGTTAAGAATTTACCTCCTGTTGAAGAAATACATGGTCTTAATATACCACCTATTGAAGAAACACATGGTCTTGATAACCCAACACAGGTAGTAAAGGTAAATTCTCTCTATAGATATGATAAAGTTGAAATCGCGTCTACTAAGTTTGCTAGCCAATGTTTGGATGAATTTGATGACTTTATGGCTAGACAAGAAAACTTTAATGCTTATGTTGGTAGACAATTGAAGAGTAATGCTTACATGATTGGACACTTGAGTGATTATATGGCTAGAGTTAAAGGTGAACTTAAACTCATTAGTAAATATGCTTCTATGGTTACCACTCAAGTAGAACAAGTACATAAAGCTCAAAGTGATTTGCTCAATGAATTAAATAGTAGACATGATTTTGCTGTTAGAGTGGCTACTAGAACCAGTAAAATGACTGAGGAACCTTTGTATCCTGAAGGCCACCCTAAGAGAATTGAGCAAGATTCTCAGAGAAATAATTTAGATGCACCTAGTCCTTTTAAAAGGAAGAAAAAGAAAATTGATAGGACTTTGCATGCTTCTAGTGAACCTGTTGTAGACACACCTAAGAATCCCAATGATATTTCTATTTTTGATGCTGAAACACAATCTGGTGATGAACATGAACCTAGTGATAATGTTAATGATAATGTTCATGTTGATGCTCAATCTAGCAATAATAATGATGTAGAGATTGAACCTGCTGTTGATCTTGATAACCCACAATCAAAGAATCAATGTTATGATAAGAGAGATTTTGTTGCAAGGAAGCACAATAAAGAAAGAGAACCATGGGTTCAAAAACCCATGCCTTTTCCTCCTAAGCCATCCAAGAAAAATGATGATGTGGATTTTGAGCGCTTTGCTGAAATGATTAGACCTATCTTTTTGCGTATGCATTTGACTGATATACTTAAAGTAAATCCTTATGCTAAGTACATGAATGATATTATTGCAAATCAAAGAAAGATACTAGAAGCTGAAATTTCCACCATGCTTGCTAATTATACTTTTAAAGGTGCAATACCTAAGAAACTTGGAGATCCATGAGTACCAACTATACCATGCTCCATTAAAAGAAACTAAGTTAAAATTGCTTTATGTGATCTTGGAGCCGGTGTTAGTGTTATGCCTCTCTCTTTATATTGTAGACTTGAAATGAAGAAGTTGACACCTACTGAAATATCTTTGCAAATGGCCGATAAATCAGCTGCTATACATGTCGGTATTTGTGAGGATGTGCCTGTTGTGGTTGCAAACGTTACTATCTTAACGAACTTTGTTATTCTTGATATTCTTGAGGACGATAGTATGTCAATTATCCTTGGTAGACCCTTTTTGAATACTGCAGGGGCTGTTATTGATTGCAACAAAGGCAATGCCACTTTTCATGTTAATGGTAATGAGCATACGGTACACTTTCCGAGGAAACAACCTCAAGTTCATGCTACGTCTTGAGCTTGCGTTGGTTTTCCTTGAAGAGGAAAGGGTGATGCAGCAATAGTAGCGTAAGTATTTTCCTAAGTTTTTGAGAACCAAGGTATCAATCCAATAGGAGGCTCATCAAAAGTCACACGCACCTACACAAACAAACAAAGAACTCGCAACCAACACAAAAAAGGGGTTGTCAATCCCTTCACGGCCACTTGTGAAAGTGAGACCTGACAGAGATAGTATGATAAGATAAATATATTTTTGGTATTTTATAATATAGATTGGAAAAGTAAAGATGCAAATAAAAGTAGATTGAAATCTTATATGATAAAAGATAGACCCGGGGGCCATAGGTTTCACTAGTGGCTTCTCTCAAGATAGCATAAGTATTACGGTGGGTGAACAAATTACTATCAAGCAATTGATAGAAAAGAGAATACTTATGAGATTGTCTAGGCATGATCATGTATATAGGCATCACGTTCGTGACAAGTAGACCGACTCCTACCTACATCTACTACTATTACTCCACACATCAACCGCTATCCAGCATGCATCTAGAGTATTAAGTTCATAAGAACAGAGTAACGCATTAAGAAAGATGACATGATGTAGAGGGATAAACTCAAGCAATATGATATAAAACCCATCTTTTTATCCTCGATGGCAACAATACAATACGTGCCTTGCAACCCCTGCTGTCACTGGGTAAGGATACCGCAAGATTGAACCCAAACCTAAGCACTTCTCCCATGGCAAGAAAGATCAATCTAGTAGGCCAAACCAAACTGATAATTCTAAGAGACTTGCAAAGATAACTCAATCATACATGAAAGAATTCAGAGGAGATTCAAATATTTCTCATAGATAAACTTGATCATAAACCCACAATTCATCGGATCTCGACAAACACACCGCAAAAAGAGTTTACATCGAATAGATCTCCACAAGAGAGGGGGAGAACATGGTATTGAGATCCAAAAAGAGAGAAGAAGTCATCTAGCTAATAACTATGGACCCGAAGGTCTGTGGTAAACTACTCACAACTCATCGGAGGGCTATGGTGTTGATGTAGAGGCCCTCCATGGTCAATTCCCCCTCCCGCGGAGCGCCGACGAAGGATCCAAGATGGGATCTCGCGGATACAGAAGGTTACGCGGTGGAAATTGTTTTTTGTTGGCTCCCTGGAAGTTTTTGGGGTACATGGGTATATATAGGAGGAAGAAGTAGGTCGGTGGTCGCCTGAGGGGCCCAGGAGACAGGGGCACGCCCTGTAGGGGTGGGCGCGCCCTAATATCTCCTGGCCACCTCGATTGCTTCTTGACTTGCACTCCAAGTCCTCTGGATCACGTTCGTTCCAAAAATCACGCTCCCGAAGGTTTCATTCTGTTCGGACTACGTTTGATATTCCTTTTCTTCGAAATACTGAAATAGGCAAAAAAAACAGCAATACGGGTTGGGCCTCCAGTTAGTAGGTTAGTCCCAAAAATGATATAAATGTGTAAACCCATAAACATCCAAAAGGGGTAATATAATAGCATGGAACAATCAAAAATTATAGATACATTGGAGACGTATCAGTTCACAGTATCTATTCTATTGGAAAAATTCCAACTATCATTATTGGAGGTTTGGAATTTCCTCTTCCTACTGTCAAGAAGAAATATGATATTCTTATTATTGGGGATGTGCATATCCCCGTTGAGGTAACCTAGTGTTATTCGAAATTTCTCCAGTTCCATGTTATTTGGAATGAGTTTGTTAACAAGACTTGATCAACCTTGTCGGTGTACTAGAGTAGGGGTACCCTATTACCCCGAACTCGTGCACGGGCAGTTGCAGCGCCCCGCGGCAGGGCTTGCCGGGGGACCGCCAGGACCCTCCGTGGTTCCCTTGAAGACCATTCAAGAACAAAGTATTCAAGTCGAGGCCCCGGCAAGAGGAGCTTGCCGCGAAGGACAACCGAGGCCCTGGCAAGAGGAGCTTGCCGGGAAGGCCAACCAAGGCCCCGGCAAGAGGAGCTTGCCGGGAAGAGACAAGACCCCGACAAGAGGAGCTCGCCGGGAAGGCCACTCAAGACATACCAACAAAGCTTGCCGCGACGCGCCCTGCGTCCCGGCAAGATCCGGCGAGCGACAAGCTTCCGGACGCGACAAGACGACGGCCGCGGCAAGGAGCTTGCCGCGGGAAACCCCCACTGCGTGCCCGCGCTCCAGCTCACCTGCTAACGTGTCGCTCTGGGACTCTCCCAGAGCGCACGTGGCGGGAGGCCGTGCAGCTAGGGGTACGTGGTGGCAAGCGGAGATGAAGAGAAGCCCATCGTGGCAAACGGTGGCACTCCTAACGGTCACCTTTTGCACTGTTTAGGAGACTCAGACAGGCATTTAATGCCCTTGTCCCCTGCCGTCAGAGTTAGGTAGGGTGCACTGTATCCACAGTAGCGGTAGCTGCACCTACCGCATCCTTTTCCATTTTTACCCTTCTTGTCTACGTTGCCCCCTGTCGGTGACCCCTTGAGTATAAAAGGAGGCCCAAGCGCAACGTAGAAAGGGTTCCGAGGTCGGGAGTTCAGAGGCTCGGCCAGCTCGGCTCGTTCAACACCAGAAACACTCTTACGCTCAGTCTGGCAGCGTCCATCGCTCCTGAGCAAGAATCCAATATACACAAACAAGCAGCAGTAGGGTTTTACGCATCCGTGCGGCCCGAAGCTGGGTAAAAATCCCCCCGCGTGCACTGCCTCGATCCGCTCTTTGTGCGCTCTCCGCCCCCCACCGAACCGAAAAGGGGCCCTGTCCCCATAGGTGTTGGCGGGAATCAGCATCGCCCCCGACATCTCTGGCGCGCCAGGTAGGGGGGCGTCGAGATCGTGCGAACCCGATCCGGCGTGCACGCAAGCTAGATCTTCATCGTCTTCATCGACATGCCACCGAAGAAGAAGAATTCGGAGGCAGCTGTTCCGTCCGCGTCGCTTCCACCGCCTCCGGAGCAAACGGATGGTGGAGTGGACGCCGGCGGAGGAATGGGCGTCGACGAGGGTGCCCACAGCGCTGCCAAGTCCAAGGACAAGGCATCACAGACCTCGGCGTCCATGCACGCTCCGCGTCCCTCTCAGGAGGCGCGGGACCAGCAGCGTCATAGCGTTCGCAGTGCCATACATCCGCTGACCCAAGATCAAGCTGGTGGTTCGCGCGGCGTTCAAGACCAGCATGCACGCCAGCATGCTGGCCCCAGCGAGGTACGGTCGCCGGGACGGGACGCTGCTCCTTCTAACTTGGTTAGGAGTCCGAGCACGCCCCACTCCTCGCACCGTTCACCTCTGCCGCCCACCACCCCAGCAGAAGCCTTGGCGCGGGCCCAGCTGCTCCTGGACTATCCTCCGACGGCGGACAAGACCGACGAATGGAGGGCCACTATCCAGAACCTCATCGGCTTCGCTAACGGCGACACTACGCGGCAACCAAGCATCTCGCTGCCACGGCAGGACAACCAGACGCGAGCCGATGGCAACAAGACTGAGGGAGGTGCGACTTCCATGCACTCTCCACTACGAAGGCCAAAATCGCCGACTCGCCGGGTCCACCCCAACAGCGGCTCCACCGCGTCGTCGGACCCACGAGCTCGTCGCGACCAGTGCCAAGTTCTCCATGAACGGCAAAAAGAAGACGCTCGAACCCGCATCGAGCGCCGAAGAGAAGCGCGATGTCAATCCGACAAGCGCGCTGGGCTCTCTGTTGACATGCATGCGCCAGGGGAACCAGGCGATCTACCGTACGCGGTAGGTTGTCCTGCGTTCACCCGTGAGCTGCGGCAAGTCCAGTGGCCCAGCACAAAGAATTTCAAGCCAGACGTGCCGGAGAAGTACGACGGCAAGACGCATCCGTCGGAGTTCCTCAGCATCTACACCATTGCAGTGCAAGCTGCCGGGGGACGAGATGACAAGATCCTTGCCAACTACTTCCCGCTGGTGCTCAAGCCCAATGTCAGATCCTGGCTCATGCACTTGCCGGACAACTCCATATCTTCCTGGGCTGATCTGTGCCATCAGTTTGTCGGCGCCTTTACAGGCGGCCACAAGCCACATGGCCAAGAGAGCGATCTTCATCTGCTCGCCCAGAAGGAAGGAGAGCCACTGCGCAAGTACATTCAAAGATTCAGCCGTGTACAGCACAACATCCCAGACGTCCACCCCGCCGCGATCATTAGCGCGTTCCATCAGAACGTGCGAAATCGAAGGATGAGGGAGGAGATGGCGATGTGTAAGATCAGAGACGTCAGCGAGCTTTACGCCCTGGCTGACAAGTGTGCACGCGCTGAAGAGGGGAGGAGGCTCCCCGGAGAGAGTACAGGAGCAGGAGGATCTGACAGTGAGGATGCCGCCCCGGCGAGGAAAGGCCGGCGGCGGAACTACAGAAGGAATAAGGGTAAGGAAGTGCTAGCTGTCGAGCAGACCGGCAACGGAGGTGGCGCCAAGGAAGCTAAGGCTGGTGGCTCCGACAAGGAGGCCCATCCTGTGGCGGCCGCCGACAAGCAGGACAGCTCCGGCAGGCAGTATTGCAAGATTCACCGCACCAAGGGTCACGATCTCCAGAACTGCAAAAAGGTCGAACAGCTTGCTGAGCAGCAGAAGGCTGAATACGAGCGACGCGACAAAGAGAAGGCCCAGGAAAGAACTGGTGAATCCGGCAAGAAACGCCCCGGCCGGGGAGGACGCCGCGGCAAGGCCAAGCAGCGGCAAGGAGACAGACCTCCCCGCGGCCGCGACAAGGATGAAGATGACGACGATGACGAAGACGTGGATGATGATGAGGCCGATGAGCAGGAATTTCAGAAAGCCACAGAGGTCCTGTGCGTTGACGGTGGCGCCTCTCTGCATACTTCGCACCGCCAGCTCAAACAGTGGATGCGGGAAGTGAATGCAGCAGAGCCATCCATAGAGTCACGCAAGCCCCTGAAATGGTCCAGCACGCCTATCATCTTCGACATTGGGGATCACCCTGATCGCGTAACTGCGGTCGGGTGCTTGCCGATGTTGGTCTCACCAACTATCCGCAACCTCAAGGTCACAAAGATGCTAGTTGACGGCGGGGCCGGCTTGAATCTCATCTCCTCCGCGGTCCTTCACAAACTTCAGATCCCTGACAGCGAGCTCGAAGAGACCGGCACATTCCAAGGAATCAACCCGGGAAGGAGCAAGCCGAAAGGGAAGATCACGCTGCCGGTCACATTTGGCAGCGAGCTGAATTTCAGAACTGAGAGGGTCACATTTGACGTTGCCGATTTTCCATTGCCCTACAATGGGATCCTTGGCCGTCCAGCGCTCGCCAAGTTTATGGCAGCCTCTCACTATGCATACAACGTGCTCAAAATGCCAGGCCCGATAAGTGTCATCTCTGTCCCCGGCGACAAGAAGGATGCCCTTATCTGCGCCGACAAGATCTACCGGGAAGCAGCAGCCGCAGCTGATCACCACACACTTGCCACTGAAGCTCCCGGGGAGAAGAAGAAGGCCAAGTCCGGCAAGAGCTCTGATGCCCACTCCGGCAAGCGCACCTCTTCAGAGTGCTGCGCTACCGTCGAGGACGCACCATCGAGCTCCACCGGCAAGTGCAAGAAGACGATGGCAGCTCCACCCGAGACCAAGAAGGTGTCCGCCAAGGAGGACGGCACTGGTGGTACCTTCACCATCAGTGCCACGCTTGACCCCAAATAGGAAAGCGTGCTCGTTGCTTTCCTGCGGGCGAATGTCGACGTGTTTGCATGGCAACCGTCTGATATCCCCGGTGTTCCCAGGAGAGTAATCGAGCACCACCTTGCCGTCTGTCCTCATGCGCGGCCCGTCAAGCAGAGAGTCAGGAAGCAAGCGGTGGAGCGCCAAGAGTTCATTGCAGAAGAAATCAGGAAATTGGAAGCAGCAGGCCTTGTTAGAGGAGTGCTCCATCCCACGTGGCTGGCCAATCCTGTAGTCGTGCGCAAGGCGAACGGGAAATGGAGGCTTTGTATAGACTTCACTGATGTCAATAAAGCTTGTCCCAAAGATCCATTTCCCTTGCCGCGCATTGACCAGATTGTTGACTCCACAGCTAGATGTGATTTGCTTTCATTTCTTGATGCGTATTCAGGATACCATCAAATCTTCATGGCAGAAGAGGATGAGGAGAAAACCGCATTTATCACCCCTTGTGGCACATACTGTTTTGTACGAATGCCCTTTGGGTTGAAGAATGCTGGTTCAACATTTGCAAGAGTAGTCCACGTCGCCTTTGAGCCACAGATACACAGAAATGTGGAAGCCTACATGGATGATATAGTGGTCAAGAGCAAGGACAAGGCTACCCTGATCCAAGATTTAGAAGAAACTTTTGCAAATCTGCGCAAGATCAACCTCAAGCTCAACCCCGAGAAGTGCGTGTTTGGAGTCCCTTCCGGCAAGCTTCTCGGGTTCTTTGTGTCTCAGCGGGGAATTGAAGCCAACCCCGACAAGATTAAGGCCATCGAGCAGATTGAAGCACCGAAGCGCGTCAAGGATGTGCGAAGGCTTGCCGGTTGCGTGGCTGCTCTCAGCAGGTTTATCTCTAAGTCTGCTGAGCGCGCCCTGCCATTTTTCAAAATATTGAAAAAGGCAGGTCCAATGAAATGGACTCCGGAAGCGGAGGCTGCACTGCAGGACTTGAAGAGGTACCTGTCCTCCACTCCAATACTTGTCGCACCTAAGCCACAAGAGAAGTTGCTGCTGTACCTAGCGGCAACCAATCAAGTGGTTAGTGCTGCGTTAGTAGCGGAGAGGGAGGCGGACGATGAGCCAGCAACCGCAGCAAGTGAATCCAGCGACAAGCAGGGGGCTTCTCCACAAGTCTGGTCCGGCAAGCTCTGGTCCGGCAAGCTCTGGTCCCGACGAAGATGAATCTGCGCAGATGTGCAAGGGCGTGCAGAAGAAGATGGTGCAGCGCCCAGTTTACTTTGTCAGCTCCCTTCTCCAGGGGGCTAGGTCGAGGTACTCTGGTGTGCAAAAACTGCTTTTCGGCCTTCTCATGGCCTCGAGAAAGCTGCGCCATTACTTCCAGGCACACGAGATCACAGTCGTCACTCGCTTTCCGCTGAAAAGGATACTGCAGAATCCAGAAGCAACAGGCAGGATTGTCGAGTGGGCCTTGGAACTGTCAAGCTTTGGCCTCAAGTTTGAGAGCACTGCAACTATCCAAAGCAGGGCATTGGCAGAGTTCATAGCAGAGTGGACGCCAACTCCAGATGAAGAAATTCCAGAGACGAGCATCCCCGTCAAGGAGACAAGCAAAGAGTGGCTGATGTACTTTGATGGTGCCTTCTCGCTGCAAGGCGCCGGTGCTGGCGTGCTGCTTATCGCACCCACCGGAGAGCACCTCAAATACATAGTCCAGATGCACTTTCCCAAAGAGCAAGCAACCAACAATACTGCAGAGTATGAAGGATTGCTTGCCGGTCTCAGAATAGCAGCCGACCTTGGGATCAAGAAGCTCATTATCAAGGGTGACTCGCAGCTTGTCGTCCGCCAAGTGAACAAGAACTACCAGAGCCCGTTGATGGAAGCATATGTTGATGAAGTGAGGAAGCTAGAAGAGCGCTTTGACGGCCTGCAAATGGAGCATATCCCAAGAGCTCAGAATGACATTGCTGATGGCCTGTCGAAATGCGCTGCACTAAAGTTGCCTGTGGAACCAGGGATCTTTGTGCTCAAGCTGACTCAACCTTCCGTGACACCATCAACTGGACAGAATAAAAAGAGGAAGTTGGTTTCAGGTGACTACTTTCCGGCAGAGCACCCCGAAGCCGCCGCCAAGAAAGTCCCCAAGATCAACGCCAACGATGCTGAGGGGCAGTCTGCTCCGGCAAACCTTGTGGTTTGTTCCGTCGAAGCAAACGCTCCCGACAAGTTTTGCTCCGGCAAGCTTGCCGGGGAATATCACGCTCCGGCAGAATCACAGGTTCTTGCCGTAGAAGCGGATGTTCCCGCAGCAACAGGTATGCCTTTAGTCCTTGTTGTCGAGCCGCAAGCTCCAGCATGGGCGCAGCAGATTGTCCGTTTCCTCCAGACAGGAGAGCTTCCCGAAGAGCAAGAAGAAGCTGAAAAAGTAGCCCGGCAGTCAAGTATGTACAAGTTTGTCGACAGCACACTGTACAGAATAAGACTCAACGGTGTGAAATTGAAGTGCATTCGCCGGGAAGATGGGCAACAGCTGTTGGCAGAGATACATGGAGGCATATGTGGTCACCACATTGGCGCAAGAGCACTTGTCGGCAAAGCATTCCGACAAGGCTTCTTCTGGCCGACAGCCCTCCAGGATGCAACTGCACAAGTAACCAAGTGTGAAGCGTGCCAGTTCCATTCCAAACAGATACACCAGCCAGCTCAAGCTCTCCAGACGATCCCTTTATCCTGGCCATTTTCGGTCTGGGGGCTCGACATCCTCGGCCCCTTCCCCCGAGCTGTCGGGGGCTTTGAGTTCTTGTACGTTGCAATCGACAAGTTCACAAAGTGGCCGGAAGTGGAACCAGTGAGGAAGGTGACAGCACAGTCAGCAGTCAAGTTCTTCAGGTCGATTGTTTGCCGTTTCGGGATCCCGAACAGGATCATCACCGACAACGGCACGCAATTTACGAGCCGCACCTTCATGCAGTACGTCCAAGATCTTGGCGCCAAGGTCTGCTTCGCTTCTGTTGCTCATCCAAGAAGCAACGGTCAAGCGGAGAGGGCAAACGCTGAAGTGCTGCGAGGCCTCAAGACCAGAACTTTCGACAGACTGCACAAGTGCGGAAGAAACTGGATCGAGGAGCTGCCGGTGGTTCTTTGGTCGATCAGGACGACGCCAAATCGAGCCACTGGCCAGACACCCTTCGCTCTAGTCTATGGAGCGGAGGCAGTTCTCCCCACGGAACTCGTATACGGGTCACCTCGAGTGCTCGCTTATGATGAGCTCGAGCAAGAGCAGCTGCGGCAAGATGACGCGCTGCTCCTTGAGGAAGACCGTCTCCAGGCTGCTGTGCGAGCCGCTCGCTACCAGCAAGCTCTGCGCCGCTACCATAGCCGCAGAGTCAATGCCAGGAGTCTCGAGGAAGGCGACCTTGTTCTTCGGCGCGTTCAGTCGGCCAAGAATTCCAACAAGTTGACGCCGAAGTGGGAAGGCCCTTATCGGGTGAAACGAGTCACTAGGCCCGGCGCTGTCCGCCTTGAGACCGAAGATGGCATTCCGGTGAGCAACTCCTGGAACATCGAGCATCTTCGTAAGTTTTACCCATAAGGCGCGGTTGTCGGACCCTGTCCGGCAACCACCTTTCTGTACAAGTCTTGCCGCTGTTGCATGTAATCCTTTGTACAGAGCCGGGCGCAGACCCCGTGCACTAGTAAAGTTCATGTGCCCCGCACATCTTGTCAGTTTCCTTATGCTATGATCCTTTTTCGCATATATTATCTGACACTTTGTGCAGCACCAGACCCCGGTAAGCGATAACGAGCCCAAGGCTCCATATCATTGCTTTATTTCTCTGTCTCTTTCTCAAAAGAAGGAAGGTTCCCTCGCCCACAAGGTTTACCGGGGGGGAAGGAGAAGATAATGGTGTGGACCAGGCCGTTCAAAAAAAAGAGTTTCTCCTTGCCGGGAAGCAGACGACAGAAAAGCTAAGTTGCTAAAGCTTGAGCAATCAGTTTTTGAGTTATTTTCCTTGAACGACCGTGCTTTGTATGGAAAACCTGTGCGCGGAGGAACCAATTCACAGCTAGCTGCGCCCTTACTTCTGTTTCGAGTCCGCTCAACAACTTAAGTGAGCTGCTAGCGCCCTTACTTTGCTTCGAGTCCGCTCAGCAACTTAAGTGAGCTGCTAGCGCCCTTACTTTGTTTCGAGTCCGCTCAACAACTTAAGTGAGCTGCAACTAGTTGCGACAAGGTTGCTTGTCGGTAGCGGCCCCGCCAGCAGGCTGCTGAAGTTCCGCACTCGGCGCTCGCGGCAAGAGTGCCTGCACCGACAAGTTTCCCTAAAAAGCGTAGGGCAGGACCATACAAAGCCAAGAGTCGAGTAAAGGAAGTAACACAGCTATTTGTTGCCTAAGATAGAGTTATATTACAAGAATAACTTGTCGCGCCTCTAATAAAGTGTTCCCATGACATGACTGGCAGCGACAAGAAAGAAGAAAACGGACGGCCTAATCTACGCGATCGCCGTCAACCCTTTTGACCTCGTTCACCCTGTCGACGATGGGTGCGACGAGGGCCTTAAGTGCGTCAAGATCAGCGTCCGCCGGCAGCTTCCTGAGGACATTGGTGAGGTTGAGGCCCGGATTGCGGAAGGCCACCTTCACCAGCACCTTCTCTAGAACTCCGGCACAAATCGAGCGTGACTCGTCGGCCAACTGCTTCGGGATCCGTTCCCGGAGCTGTTGGAGCGCCACCGCCACGCCTTTGAAGAACAAAGTGAGCTTGGCGCTAGGTTGGAGGTTCTCGTCGAAGGAGTACCCGAAGCCTTCCACCCCCAATTGCACCAGCTCCTCTTCGATGACTGCAGCAATGTCCACGAGGCCCTCCGTCCAGAGCTCCACAGTATCTCTGAGAAGATTCTGGGTTTCGGCGGCCCTCGCTAGCAGCGCCTCGTTGGCCTCGATGTCCTTCTTCAAGTCTGCCTCCCGTTTCCTGGCGCTGTCCAACGTCTCCGTCAAGGTGGCCAGCTTCAGCGTCAGATCGGCGTTGGAATCCTTGGCAGCGCTCAATTCCTTGCCCCTCTCGGTGAGTCGGCCCTGCAGTTCACCATGGGCAAGGGCGTCCTTCTCGCCCTCTAGCTTGAGGGCGGCAAGCTCTTCGCCGCCAACCTTCAGATTAGTTTCTAGCTGCGCCACCTTTGCCTCCAATTCTTTCTTGGCGGCATCGGCAGTCGCAGCCGCATCCTTTGCCTCTTGGAGCGTCCCGCCAAGTGCCCGTTCGCACGCGGCGAGCTCCTCTTCGTGGCTGTCGAGGTTCACTTTCCGCTGGGTCAGCTCGCCTTCTCGCGCGTACAGCTTCTCGCCGGTGAGCCGCTACTGTTCTTCAGCTTCGGCCTTCTCGAGAAGGAAGGCCTTCCGTTCCTCGACGAGCTGCTCCCGCTCCTCCGCCAAGGCCCGGAGAGTTTCTTGACAAAGACCCCGGAGCTCCTCCACATGCTTCTCTATGTCCACGCTCACTCTCGCGGCAAGCGCTTCCCGGGACTCCAGCTTGACTTGGCGGGCGCGGTAGAGCGCCAGCAGCCTCCGCAGCAGCCGCTCCTCCTCGGGCTCTTCACCACTGCTTCCCGGCGCGTCGACGATCGACAACCCAGCGGAGGCGAGCACCTCTCCATCCAGAATTTCCCCTTCCACCGGCGCCCTGGAGCTCGACGCCCAGGGGGGCTTGATGAAGATACCCTCGCCAGCCTTCAGATAGGTGCCGGGCTGGGGCTCCTCGGAGCCTGGCGCTGCAGAGGGATCGGCGGTTGGTGTAGCGCCTGACGCTCCTGCGGCCTCAGGGCCGTCAGTGCGATCGCCAGATCCCCCGCCAGCTTGCTCGGTGGCAGCCTTGGCGGCCTCTTCGCCGGCGGGCACGTTAGCGCCGGCTCCTTCTTCGGTGGCCGCGGCATCATCAGTATTGCCGCGCGCGTCTTCTTCGCCGCCCGCCTCGGTCTCCATCGGATCCGTAGAGGGTGGGCCTGACGACCAAAGAAGAAGGAAAAATCAAACAAGTGTTCGAGAAGAGAAATCAGCGGAAGACTACAAGGAAAGTTTCGGGCAAGAAGGGCTACCTGTGCTAGGATCTGCCGTCGTGGCCTCCACCACCGGCGGATCGTTAGCGCTGTCCCTTGCCGGAGACTCCTCCCTTGCCGGAGGCTCCTCCCTTACCGGAGGGCGCTCCCTTGCCGGGGAGTCCGCCCTTGGCGGCGTAGTCGAAGCAGATGACGAGTCGGAGGAAATCACCACGCCCTCCTGATCAAGCTGTTCTGCTCCTGCACAAACAAAACAGAGATCGGATGTCAACAAAGGAAAAGAGCAACCACGCGCATCCAGAAGCAGAAAGTAAACCATATGCTTACGCTGGGGGCTGCGCTGGGGGCTGCTCTGCGAAGTGATGGCCGGGTCCGGCAGAGTAGTCTCGGACGCGCCTCCTGTCGTCGCAGTGGGCTCGTCCTCGATGACCACCACCTGAGCCTTGGCCCTCTTCGCCGCCCTCTGGGCCAGAGTCCTGAAAAGGAGAGCCCAGGGTGGATCAGATCCGATGCAAGACAAGATCAGCAAGTTGAAGAACTACAAGAACAAGCAAGGGAATCTTACTCTTCTTCATCTTCCTCATCGGAGCTGAGCGCGGAGAGGTCGAAGTTCGGCCCACTCCCGGCGCGGCGAGGTGAAGGGTGGGATCCCTTGGCCGCTTGGCGGGGACCGCGGCGCCAGCCCGAGACGACCCCGCCCCAGTTGCCACTACGATGGGAGGCGCCCCCGCGGCGACCGTACTTGCCGCGGTGGAGCGCGTCGTGCGGCGCTGCGGCTGTTGACCAGCTTGCCGCCCTGCTGCATCCCCGATCCTACTGAGGCGCCTTCTTGGCTGCACTGGGGGCTGCGTTCCGGGTCCTGCTCCCGGCAAGCTCCCCGGAGGTGGCGGGCCGCCCGTACCCTCGGCGGGCTCGTTCGACTCGGCGTCGGGCGCGGCGAGCTCTTCTTCCTCTTCGGGCTGCTCCCGTTCGGCAATGCTCATCGCCAACGCCGCGTCCGCTTCCTCCACGGTGAACCCGAATTCACCCGCGGCCGCGGCTGCCGCCGCCTCTTCCGCCCTGGTGGCGATGCGCTCCATCTCTTGCTCAGTGGTGTCGCGGGTGAGGAGCTTCTTCTCGTCAGCATTGACCGCCACCTCCACGAGGCTGTCAAAGAACTGCTGCACGACGTCGCCGGCGGGCTCTTGCCAAGTTGGAGCGATCCCGTGCGAGTCACACAACGGCATCATTGCGCAGATGCGGTCGCGCGAGGAGTTGTTGCACAGAGGAACGACACCTGCCGGCAACCTGAACCACTCGGGATGCTGTGGGTCATGCTTGAATATCTCCTTAAGCATCCCGTCCAACTCTAGGACGGTGAAATTGAAGTTAAGGCCTGGACGCAACCTCATTATATCCGCCGGGCCTCCAAATTCCCAGGCAGGTCTCCCCCTCGCCTGCAGAGGGGCGATGCGCCGGCGAAGGAAATCTGCGCCGACAGCTCCTACAGTCAACCCGGCAAGCCTGAGACGCAAGATCCGAGTGGTGGCGATCGTCAGCTTGTCGTCATCCGCGGACAGAGCGCTCCAGTCATTGCCGCGCACTGCTGAGGCTTGGCGCAGGGCGGTGAACGGCTGCAGGCTCTCTTCTACAACCCAGCACCAATCTGCTCTCCACTCGTCCCACTTGCTGCGGAGTTCCCCCTCCAGATAGGTCTCCTTCTTGCCGGCCCGCGAGATCCAGGCAATCCCGCCGGCAAGAGGTTCCCCTCTCTCGACACGAGGCATAAAGAAATGGCGGAAGAGAGCTACGTTGGGGTGGACTCCGACAAAGTTTTCGCATAGATGGGCGAAAACTGCCATGGTCAGAACAGCGTTGGGGGTGAAATCAAGGAGGTGGAGTCCGTAGGTGTTCATGATATCACAGAAGAAGTCAGAGAATGGCGGGCAGAGCCCGCAGTAGAAGAACACGGCGAAGAAAGGATATCCGTTAGCTGGAGCTGCTCGTGAGGCGACGGCGGAGAGTACCTTTGTGCGCGGATGTGCCCGCGTCTCCGTCGACCAGAAGAGATAGTACCACTCCCTCAGCTCCTCCGTGGAGAGCTCGGGGGGGGGGGGAAGGTGGCCCGCTCCTTCCGCAGCGCCTCAAGCCGCTGCGCTTCGGTCGACTTCACAGCTTTCGCGGTCGCGGCCTTTGTGGCCTTCCCCTTCCCAGGCTTCGGAGGCATGGTGGAGGCGGTGGGGGAGATCGACGGGGCTGGTGGTGGCCGCGGCAATGGGAGCGGAGCGCTGCTCTCTTTCGACTTTGGAAGCGGAGGGGGCGGCGGAGGCTTCTGAGATTGCAACGGCGAATGGCGAAGACGGAGGAAGTGCCCCTGTTTCCCCTTCTTATAAAGAGGGACGGGGCGGACATTTCGGCCTCCCAAGTAAACAAACTCCCACGATCTCTCCCACGACGCCGCGTTTGACGCGTGCCGTTCTGGGCGTGCGCGGTGGGAGCAGAGTTAGATTCGGTGTGACCTAGGCCACGCGTGCCCGTGCACTGTTTTGGGCCTGGCCAATAGCGCTCACCACCGTGTATGGCCCAGGCCCGGGGGCTCCTGTCGGTGTAGTAGAGTAGGGGTACCCTATTACCCCGAACTCGTGCACGGGTAGTTGCAGCGCCCCGCGGCAGGGCTTGCCGGGGGACTGCCAGGACCCTCCGTGGTTCCCTTGAAGACCATTCAAGAACAAAGTATTCAAGTCGAGGCCCCGGAAGAGGAGCTTGCCGGGAAGGCCAACCGAGGCCCCGGCAAGAGGAGCTTGCCGGGAAGGCCAACCAAGGCCCCGGCAAGAGGAGCTTGCCGGGAAGAGACAAGACCCCGGCAAGAGGAGCTTGCCGGGAAGGCCACTCAAGACATACCAAGAAAGCTTGCTGCGACGCGCCCTGCGTCCCGGCAAGATCCGGCGAGCGACAAGCTTCCGGACGCGACAAGACGACGGCCGCAGCAAGGAGCTTGCCGCGGGAAACCCCCACTGCGTGCCCGCGCTCCAGCTCACCTGCTAACGTGTCGCTCTGGGACTCTCCCAGAGCGCACGTGGCGGGAGGCCGTGCAGCTAGGGGTACGTGGTGGCAAGCGGAGATGAAGAGAAGCCCATCGTGGCAAACGGTGGCACTCCTAACGGTCGCCTTTTGCACTGTTTAGGAGACTCAGACAGGCATTTAATGCCCTTGTCCCCTGCCGTCAGAGTTAGGTAGGGTGCACTGTATCCACAGTAGCGGTAGCTGCACCTACCACATCCTTTTCCATTTTTACCCTTCCTTGTCTACGTTGCCCCCTGTCGGTGACCCTTGAGTATAAAAGGAGGCCCAAGCGCAACGTAGAAAGGGTTCCGAGGTCGGGGAGTTCAGAGACTCGGCTAGCTCGACTCGTTGAACCCCAGAGACATTCTTACGCTCAGTCTGGCAGCGTCCATCGCTCCTGAGCAAGAATCCAATATACACAAACAAGCAGCAGTAGGGTTTTACGCATCCGTGCGGCCCGAAGCTGGGTAAAAATCCCCCCCGCATGCACTGCCTCGATCCGCTCTTTGTGCGCTCTCCGCCCCCCACCGAACCAAGAAAGGGGCCCTGTCCCCATAGGTGTTGGCGGGAATCAGCATCGCCCCCGGCAAACCTTGTTAGTGGATTCCTTTTCATGAGCTTGAGATGGATGAAATTAGAAGGCACAACCTTCTGTACCCTCTTTCTACTTTCTGTTATTTAGATTAAATAAAGCAAAAATGGTACTTTTCTTTCTGTTTTCTGAATTATCCATGCAATAAAAAATACCCGAAAATAAAAGTTCTCCAAATGCCCTGAAAATTTAGTATGGTTTTTTCTAGAATATTTGAGAATATCTGGCACTGAGAACACAGTAGGGGGAGCTGGCACCTGGCCACGAGGGTCTAGGGCACGCCCACCCCTATAGGGCGCGCCCCCTGCCTCGTGGGCCCATGATGGCCCCTCTCCACTTATTCCTGCACCCACACACTTCTTCCTCCCAAAAAAATCACCATCCAGCTCAAGCACGAGTTCTAGCTCACTTTGCTGCCATTTTCGATCTCCTTGCTCAAAGCTCCATTCACAAAACTGGTTTGGGGGATTGTTCTTTGGTATGTGACTCCTCCAATGGTCCAATTAGTTTTTGTTCTAGTGCTTTATTCATTGCAAATTTTTTCTGCCTAGGTGACCCTGTTCTCGATCTTGCATGTCAAATTTATATGGTCCCAAGTAATTCTAATGCATGATATAGTCTTTAGGCACTTGTGGGAGTAGTTGCTATCAATTTTGTTGAGTTTGATTCACTTTTATTTTGAGTTATTAAAAATTTCAGAAATTTTTCAGAGGAAGAAATATGTCCAGGAAAATGTACCAAGGTGGTTCTTCAAGGAAGAAAGGACCCAGGCTTGCAATACGTGAGCAAGACGACGAACCACCAAGGGAAGATGACGTGCGGCCTTGTGAATGGCCGTCAAAGGAGTTTATGGTCAAAGCAGGCATCAAGGATGAGTTTGATGCATATGAGCGTAATACCGATCTTGAGGACTTCATGCAAGATAAGTGTCCTCAATACTTCCATTTGACTGATTCATTTGCAAGAAGGTTTAAATTTACATCTTCGTGTAATTCTCAAAATGTCCTGTTTGATATTTATGATAAATCATATACCATGGACCTAGAAGATTTCACTACTGCTTGTAAACTCCCGCAGTGGGGCAGTGTTAATGAACCTCGTAAATCTGAATATAAAGATTTTCTTGCTAGTATCACTTTGGGAGAATCAAGAGAAATAGCACAAGCTACCATAGGGAGCATTCACTTTCCTGCTATACATTATTTTGCTCTCTTCATTGGTAGATGCATTAATGGTAAAGATGAAGCATGTCACATGTGTGTTCCTGATCTTTCTGTTCTCAAGAGTGTTGTATTAGGTGATAAACAATACAACTTGGGGGTAATTGTTGCACGTAGGTTGCATAATAATGGTTTAGTTGGAGACATGTTTGGAGGGATTTATGCGACCCGTGTGGCTAATTATCTTGGTATACCTATACATGAAAATGATAGGGAGTTGCCTCCCTCTTATTTAGATTATAATGCCATGGTTAATCATCATTTTCTTGAGAGGAATGAACAATTCCTCTAGTATCGACTAATCTTTGACAGACGTCACGCTGGCCATATTACTCTCCCTGCTCCTGCCCTCTTTGACTATCAGGCAAAAGGAAGATATGTTATAACCAGGGAGGAGGCAAACGAGTATGAGAGGAGGATGGAGGCAGCTCGCCCCCATGCTGCTGCTCAGGAGGAAATGGCTGCTGCATCTCGGTACGACCCCAGTTATAACTTCGGATATCAGCCAGGCTACCCATGGCCATACACCAACTTAGGCCAAAAGCCTAAGCTTGGGGGAGTACGTATTTCTCATCGACATTACATTCATGTTCACATACTCATTCTAGTCGTCGGTGCTCATACTTTTTCATTGTACTATCCATGCTAGTTTAATTTCTTTTTCTAGCTTTCTTCTTGTGTGTTTGATAAACCTTAAGAAAAAACCAAAAAAAATTAGTTAGTTTACTTTCCATGTTGTAGTAGTAGTAATTAAATGGAAACCCAAAAAGATTTCTCGGTCTTCTTTTGCTTGTTGGGAGCTTTCCTGTGTAAATAGTTTTATTTCTTTTCTTTCCTTTGGGGGTCGAGAGGAGAAGACCATAATGAAAATGTTGAATGGCTCTCATATGCATGATTGTTGATTTAACCAAGAGATTATAGTTGCTTATGCCATGCTTAATTAGCTAGGAACTTAAATATGATTAGTTCATCGTTCCTAATTCAGCCTATTATGAATAAACATGTTTGCAATGATAATTAGAGATTATAGTTGCTTATGCCATGCTTAATTAGCTAGGAGCTTATAATGGTTTACCTTGCGTGCCAACATGCTATTAAAATGGTTGTGATGTGGTATGATAGGGTGGTATCCTCCTTTGAATGATTCGAGTAACTTGACTTGGCACATGTTCACGCATGTAGTTGAAACAAAATCAACATAGCCTTCACGATATTTATGTTAATGGTGGATTATATCCTACTCATGCTTGCACTCGGTGTTGATTAATTTTAATGCACGTTCATGACTGTTGTCGCTCTCTTAGTTGGTCGCTTCCCAGTCTCTTGCTAGACTTCACTTGTACTAAGCGGGAATACTGATTGTGCATCCAAACTCCATAAACCCCAAAGTTATTCCATATGATTCCACCATACCTTCCTATATGCGGTATCTACCTGCCGTTCCAAGTAAATTTGTATGTGCCAAACTCCAAACCTTCAAATAAAATTCTGTTTTGTATGCTCGAACAGCTCATGTATCAACAAGGGTTGTCTGTATCTTCCATGTTAGGAGGGTTATTCTCAAGAGGAGTGGACTCCGCTCCTCATTCACAAGAAAATGGCTGGTTACCGGGATGCCCAGTCCCATGCTCAAATCAAATCAAAATAATTGCAAACAGAACTCCCCCAGGATTGTTGCTAGTTGGAGGCACCCGTTGTTTTCGGCAAGCCATGGATTGATGCTTGTTGGTGGTGGGGGAGTATAAACTTTACCATTCTGTTTGAACCGCCTATAATGTCTGTAGCATGGAAGATATCGAGATCTCTTAGTTGTTATGTTGATAGTGAAAGTATACCGCTCATAATGTTATTCATCTCTATTTCAAAATCGAGCTCTGGCACCTCTACAAATCCCTTCTTCCCTCTGCGAAGGTCCTATCTATTTACTTTTATGTTGAGTCATCACCCTCTTATTAAAAAGCACCCGCTGGAGAGCATCGTTGTCATTTGCATGCACTACTATTAGTTTATATTGGGTATGACTATGACTGGATCTCCTTTACCATGAATTACAATGTTTAGTCAGTCCTTGATCTTTAAAGGTGCTCTGCATTTATGTTTTGCGGTCTCAGAAAGGGCTAGCGACATACCATCTTGTTATATCATATTATGATTGTTTTGAGAAAATGTTGTCATCCGAGTTTTATTATTATTGCTCGCTAGTTGATTATGCCATTGATATGAGTAAACATGAGACCTAAGTGTTATTGTGAATATGGTTAGTTCATAATCTTTGCTGAAAACTTGAATGTTGGCTTTATATATTTGCAACAACAAGAGCAAACAGAGTTTGTAGAAGTTTTTCTTTATCACTTTCAGTTTGTCAACTGAATTGCTTGAGGACAATCAAAGGTTTAAGCTTGGGGGAGTTGATACGTCTCCGTCGTATCTACTTTTCCAAACACTTTTGCCCTTGTTTTGGACTCTAACTTGCATGATTTGAATGGAACTAACCCGGACTGACGCTGTTTTTAGCAGAACTGCCATGGTGTTATTCTTGTGCAGAAATAAAAGTTCTCGGAATGACCTGAAAATCCACGGAGCAACTTTTCAGAATTAATAAAAAATACTAGCAAAGGAATCAATGTCAGGGGGCCCACACCCTGTCCACGAGGGTGGGGGCGCGCCCCCTGCCTCGTGGGTCCCCTGGACGTCCACCAACCTCAACTCCAACATTATATATTTGCTTTCGCGGGGAAAAAATTAGAGAGAAAGTTTCATCTCGTTTTATGATACCGAGCCGCCGCCAAGCCCTAATCTCTCTTGGGAGGGCTGATCTAGAGTCCATTCGGGGCTATGGAGAGGGGGGTTCGTCGCTGTCGTCATCATCAACCATCCTCCATCACCAATTTCATGATGCTCACCACCGGCGTGAGTAACTCCATCGTAGGCTTGCTGGACGGTAATGGGTTGGATGAGATTTACCATGTAATCAAGTTAGTTTTGTTAGGCTTTGATCCCTAGTATCCACTATGTTGTGAGATTGATGTTGCTATTACTTTCCTATGCTTAATGCTTATCACTAGGGCCCGAGTGCCATGATTTCAGATCTGAATCTATTATGTTTCCATGAATATATGTGAGTTCTTGATCCTATCTTGCAAGTCTATAGTCACCTATTATGAGTTATGATCCGACAACCCCGAAGTGACAATAATCGGGATACTTCTCGGTGATGACCGTAGTTTGAAGAGTTCATGTATTCACTATGTGTTAATGCTTTGGTCTGGTACTCTATTAAAAGGAGGCCTTAATATCCCTTAGTTTCCACTAGGACCCCGCTGCCACGGGATGGTAGGACAAAAGATGTCATGCAAGTTCTTTTCCATAAGCATGTATGACTATATTCGGAATACATGCCTACATTACATTGATGAACTGGAGCTAGTTCTGTGTCACCCTATGTTATAACTATTGCATGAGGAATCCCATCTGACATAATTATCCATCACTGATCCAATGCCTACGAGCTTTTCACATATTGTGCTTTGCTTATTTACTTTACCATTGCCACTATTACAATTACTACAAAACTGCTACTGTTACTTTTGCTACCGTTACTGTTACTTCCATACTACTTTTCTACTAAATACTTTGCTGCAGATACTAAGTTGTCCAGGTGTGGTTGAATTGACAACTCAACTGCTAATACTTGAGAATATTCTTTGGCTCCCCTTGTGTCGAATCAATAAATTTGGGTTGAATACTCTACCCTTGAAAACTGTTGCAATCCCCTATACTTGTGGGTTATCAACCTGGAATGACAAAAATGAATGGCCAGTCAATTTACATGCAGAGTACTAGTACATCACTACCCTTAGGAATTGAATACCTTAATTAAGCCACTCACGAAAAGAATACCTTAATTAATTAGCCGCATGGCGACCTCCACCCAGCATACAGAGAAGCGCGATGTGGCGGCACGCTGAGACAGTAGGGTCGAGGAGCAAAGCTTAGTGCGCTTGTTGCCTGAAGTTCGACCTCCACTACCTCGCCATCGACCGCGATGGATGTGCTCGAATCATGTCACCACCGACCTCGACGGTTGAGCTCTCCTATCTCCCGCCGTAGACCGAGGATTGACCTCCTATGACGCCGCCACCGCCCACCGGCCGAGGATTGACCTCTTCTCTGGTAGCCGCTGCATAGGCCGCCACTCCCATCTCTATATGCAGACCGGCTGTTTTTTTTACGGATATCCGCAGAGCGGCTGTTTACACAGTATCACTGTAACTCAATTATATGTACAGGGTAGTACATCACATACATTATGTAACAGCAACCGTGTCTCACCTACGGTGTCTTCTCACACGGTTTGGTGCGAAAATCATGTGCGCATTGTAATACCTAACACAAACGACATGTAAAACATTGTCGTATACTTTTTTTACCAATGAAAACAGCATGAGAGACTCCTACTGTTGTTTTTTTATTTATTAAAATGTTAACCTATGGTTAACATTAGAGAAATGAATTTTTACATGGCTTTTACAAGAAAACAGTAAGCACTCAACTAGCCTATGTAAAGCAGGAGATTAGATAGACAAAGAAATGCTAAAACCTTCTAAAAAGGTTAATTTTTGAGGGTTGATCCTGTAACCTAAGATCAAAAAATATTCCTTGAGTTTCCTTAGCCACTCAGTGTGTGTGGCCGTATCTCCATCAAATACCTCTCTGTTGTGTTGCTTCCAAATATTCCAGGAGGTCAATATGGTTATCTCTTTGAACAGAGGTCCCTGCCAGCTTGCTTTAGCTCTCTCATATTTGAGTTGCATGTCTAGGTGATTATCCCAAATAATGCCCACGACTTCCCAACACTTTGCAGCAAAAGGACACTCATAGAATAGATGGGCATTTGTTTCTAGTACCTCCATGTTGCACATTGGACAATTGTGATCTTATCCAATATTAAAATGCCTTCTTAGAAGCAAATCCCGTGTATTGACCCTATCATGTAACATCAACCACGCAAACACTTTATGTCTCATGATATATTTTGTTCTCCAAACGGAGTGATGCATTGTGGAGCCAATATATTTCTGAACATGAAGTTGTAAAACTTCTTCGGTTTAAAATCAGTATCACCCCAACAAAAAATACATTCATCAACTCCCGTAGCTTCCAAATTGATCCCTTCCATGATCTCTTGCAAATTATCCAGCTCAGCTCTGGCTTCCATTGATAGAGGCAGCATGAAGTTGTCCATGTGATCATTATTGTTATAGTACTGCGCCAACGAGATATCTTCATTATTGGCAAACGAGAATAGATGTTCATGGGTGTCGGTGTCAAAACCGGCGGATCTCGGGTAGGGGGTCTCGGTCTGTGAGTCTAAGGCCAATGGTAACAGGAGGCAAGGGACACAATGTTTACCCAGGTTCGGGCCCTCTCGATGGAGGTAAAACCCTACTTCCTGCTTGATTGATATTCATGATATGGGTGTTACAAGAGTTGATCTACCACGAGATCGTAGAGGCTAAACCCTAGAAGCTAGCCTATGATGATTGAATGTTGTGATCGTCCTCATATGGACCGAACTCTCCGGTTTATATAGACATCGAAGAGGGCTAGGGTTTACATGGAGTCGGTTACAAGGAAGAAAACATAATATGTGAATCGCCAAGCTTGTCTTCCACGCAAAGGAGAGTCCCATCCGGACACGGGACAAAGTCTTGAGTCTTGTATCTTCAGAGTCCAACAGTCCGGCCAAAGTATATAGTTCGGTTGTCCGGATACCCCCTAATCCAGGACTCCCTCAGTAGCCCCTGAACCAGGCTTCAATGATGATGAGTCCGGCGCACAATTTGTCTTCGACATTGCAAGGCGGGTTCCATCTCCAAATACTCCAAAGTAATTATCGAACACTTGAGTCGTGTCCGGATCTACAAGATGATCTTCGCATAACACCGTAGAGAGAATAATATTTCACAAATGTAACCTGCTGACAACTTTTGTACGGTGTGACATGACACCACAGTCGGTTTATTATTCGAACCATTTTTCCACAACCAGCCACATCGCACATTGCGAGGTAGTTTCCTCGGCATGTCTTGTCAAAGCAGAGATCATGTCCCCTTATCACAGGATTCCCATCAATACGGGTATGGGTAACCCAACCGCGCCATCTATCGTGGCGCTTGGGAAATAAGCGACCCTCAACGGGCAAGTGGGGAGGCGCACCGCTTTCATCGCCTCTATAAAGGGATAAGAGTTCCCCATTTTTACCCACGCCTTCTTCCTCCTTTGCTAATCCATTCTTGCCTTCTCGAGCTCCAGCGCCCAAGTCCACGCCTTCTCTGCACAGCCAAACATGTCCAGAGAAGGAGGCAAGTGGGTGGCCTCCACCGTGAAGGAGGAGCATATTGTGAAGCTTCGGGCAGCCGGATACTTGGCCGCAAACATCGCGCACCGGTTACCGGATGTAGGGCAGATCATTCCAACTCCGGAGCCCCACAAGAGGGTCGTGTTTCTCGCCCACTTTGTTCGTGGACTTGGATTTCCACTTCATCCCTTCGTTCGCGGGCTCATGTTCTACTACGGGCTACATTTCCATGATCTAGCCCCAAATTTCGTCCTCAACATCTCGGCGTTTATCGTCGTGTGCGAGGCCTTCCTCCGCATCAAGCCTCACTTCGGCTTGTGGCTACAAACCTTCTAAGTGAAGCCGAAGATCGTGAGTGGCCAGCAAGCGGAGTGAGGAGGCGCCATGGTGGGCAAGATGCCTAACGTCACCTGGCTTGAGAGCTCCTTCACGGAGACCGTGAAAGGGTGGCAATTGGGGAGGTTCTAAATCACCAAACCGCGCAGCGCCAACTGGGCGGCGGCCCCCGAATTCCGATCCGGAATCCCCATGCGGCTCACCTCCTAGGAGAAGAAGGGCCTGGCCTGGGGCGAGCCTGTGGAGCTGACCGGACTTCAAAATTGTATCAAAAGTATGATTGAAAAGAACATCAAGCTTGTCAACGTGGTTCAGGTCATGCTCGTCCGCCGAATTCTTCCATGCCAAAGACGGGCTTTTAATATGTGGGAGTTCATCCCGGCCGAACACCGGACTCTCCAAGAGATCTACGGCATGACACTTAAGGATGCATGGAAGGTGTTGTTCAAGGGTACTGAAACACCTCCTCCCACGTCCAAGGACCGCGGACTCCACGCCGAGCGATCCCCCCGTCCGGTGAGTTTTGTAACCATCACCAGGTGTAGCTTTCCCAACATACTTATTGGAAGATGCTAAGTTATCGTGTGTACTTAATCAGGAGTATGTGAAGACGATGAAGCGGATCGACTGTCCGGCTCCGCTGCCAGAAGTTCCGGCAACCGCTCTCCCGACGGAGATGCTAGTCCCGGCACCATACAAGGCGCCAGAAAATAAGGCCGAGAAGAAGGCCCCGGGGACCAGGAAGGGTCCCCGGCGCAAGGCGTACAGGACGCCTCGTTCGAAGACGACGAGGCACATTCCTCCCATGAAGGGGAGGAGCAGAAGGAGAAAGAGAGGGCCGCCCCATGTAAGTGCATCTAGTGCCCCTTAGTGATTTTGGTGTATTGAAGACTTATAGGTTAAGAGACTGATGCGTTTGTGAGTGTACACAGGTCTATAAGTCTATGAGGAGTTTGATATTTACAGAGAAAGTCAACCCCTAAAAATGAAGTTCTTCGACTGAAGACTTTCTAAAGACTTTGAAAGTGAAGAAATTGGTGTGACCTTGAAGACTTAGTTATCATTCGAGGAACATGAAGCGCAAAGACTTTTGTTTTCATAGTTTCATTTTCTCTTTCTTGAGTCATAGGAAACACCGTACTGTTAAAGGGGGTCGAGGAAATACTAAGGAGAAATTTCCATGTGATGCTCAACTCAAATCCTACACCTACCAATCCCTTCGAGTGAAGCCATTGGAAATCTCGCACAGTTCAGCCATATTTTTCAGTGACAGAGACGAAGTTCTTCTGTTCTCTGAGGAATTTGTTCTGACTGAAGAGTTAGGAATTCGCCAGTGCGAATTGCCTACCAAGTGAGGAACATGATAGCCCTGAGGATTTCTAACCCAAATATTCCGACCGTTGCTATGCTACGCGCCAGCTGTCCCAAAATATCTACCCACCTAACGGTCATATCAGACAAGGGCATTTATGTCTTATCATGTCGGGCTACTCCCCGGCTATAAATAGCCGCCCCCTACAACCACGAGCTGGTTGGCTGCTCCGAGAGAAACTGACACTTGTCATTTGAGAGCAACCCATCCTCTGAGGACTTTGAGTGAAAATCATCAAGTGAGGAAATCCCAAACCCAAACCTACAAAATCCCAAGTGATTGAGCATCACTGAAGAGATTGATCCTGCGTGGATCCGGCACTTGTTTACTTTGAAGACTGTGCTTCTTCCAGACAGTTAGGCGTCAAGGTCTAGAGGATCCAAGAGGAATTGTGGATCGCCGACTGACCGAGTTTGTGAAGGTTCGGAAGTCACCTAAAGACTTACCACGAGTGACTGGGCGAAGTCTGTGTGACTTTAGCTCAAGGAGAATACGGTAAGGACTGTGTGTCCGGGACTGGGTGTCCTCGAGTTTAAATACTCAGCCGCTCCAACGAGATGTACAACTGAGACAGCAGTTGGAACTGGTCTACCAAATCATTGTCTTCACCGAGCTTACTGGTTCTATTTCCTCAACTCTTTAAATTCCTCATGTATGATGTTGTGTGCCTGCTCATATCTGTTTGAAGACTTTGACTGAAGACTTTCTCAATTTCCTCAGTTCTATTTCTTCAGTCTGTTCGTCTTCTTCCTTTTGTTATCCTGTGTTTACGCTTTCTGTACTCTGTGCTTGTCTTCATTTCATCATGACGACTATGCCTGTGTTCTGTTATGTTCCTTTCTGAGTATTTATTCCGCTGCAAGTAGTTCTCCATTTAGGAATTTCCTCACCAGCAAATTCCTCAGTGAAGAATTCATAAAAATCGCCTATTCACCCCCCCTCTAGTCGATATAACACACTTTCAATTGGTATCAGAGCAAGGTACTCCCTTGTTCTGTGTGATTTTGGTTTAACCACCAGAAGTTCTAGTTATGTCGACTGCAGGATCGAGGAACATTTCCTGCCCCATATTTGGCGGTCATGAGTATCCTCGGTGGAAGGCCATGATGAAGAAGCAACTCATGGCCATGGACAGCGAACTGTGGACCGTCACTGAGATTGGTCTTACCGATCTATGCAAGATGGCGGAGGCTGATGACATTCACAAGTACACTCTATTGAACCTTATGGCAAAGGATGTCATCTGCTCCTGTCTGTCCCGAAATCAGTTCAGGAACGTCATGCACCTCAATCATGTGAAGCTAATCTGGGACCGGTTTTCTGAGGTCTATGAAGGTCATCGTACTCGACATGATCCTTGGTTTGAGGATTACAAGGATTCTCTCAAAGAGATGACGTTCGCACCTGAATCGTCATCCTCTTCACCATGCCTCATCGTAGAGGATGCCAAGGTAACTGAATGCTACATTTTCGAATCTAGTGATGATGAATCAGGTGATGAATTTGGACCTAGCTATGTCAAACTTGCTTCCCTTGCCACTAAACAACAAAAGACTATTGAAAAACTTTAAAACATGCTTGACAAGAGCGATGATATGTTGGGTGAAGAAATGGATCAGTCAAAAGCCTTGGCTGAAAGTCTTCAGGGACTCCATTCCAAATTTGACGACCTTCAAGGTCATCATAACACTCTCTTGTTTGATCACGAGAAGCTTTCTCTTGAACTTCTTCAAAGAAAGCAAGATCTTGAGAAGCTAAGAGTGAGTTATGAAGATCTTAAGAAGGATAACGATTCATTACTTGCTCAACATATCAGTGCTACTCAGGAAGAATTTGTTCCCCCATGTCTAAAGTGCATTGAACGTGAATCTGCTAATTCTTCCCCTAAATGTTCAAATGCTTCAAATGATACAAATTCTTCACCTATCTCTGCTATCACTAATTCCTCATCTGAGGACATTGCTAGTACTACTAATGATGCAGGGCTGAAGGAATTGTACACAACAGGCATGTACAAAAGCCTCAAAGGGCATCAGATTCTTTATGATGTGCTCAAAAAGCAGATCCTCAACAGAAACCCTAGGAAAGAGGGTATTGCCTTTGAGAGGAAACTCAATGCTGATGGAACATATTGGAAGCCTGAGCAGTACCCCAAAACCTCATGGGTTGCTGCAAAGGGACCTCTAGTTGATCCATCCAACTTATCTGGCTTTACATGTGAATCTCCTCATTCTTCTGATGAGTCATTTGACTCTAACTACAAACTATTCAAAAATCAGAATGGTGAAGTATTTGCTAGATATGTTGGGACTAACTACAGGAACGGTTCCCCTATGTAGAAAATCTGGGTTCCCAAAAGTTATCTTGAAAGTCTTTAGGTGAATGTCCTCATGACACCACCTGTGAAGAAAAGGAACCCCAGATCCAATTCTTCATATGGACCTAATTCTTCACATGGATCAAATTCCTCAAATGGATCAAAGTCCTCATATGATCATCATCGTGCTAACCCTTCTGTTTCGCAAGGTAGAGCTAAGGGCTATGAATATGTGCATTGTTCTTCAAATCATTATGTTCATAAGTCCTCGAAGAATTTCTCTGCTTATTCATATGCTTACCCTAACCACTCTTATGTGAAACGAAGCGGACTAGCTTCTATGCCACCTTTCTCATATAGTGCTCGCAGAGTGATGAATTCTTTGCCACCCCTTCAGATGTGTGTGGTGAAGAAAAAGAACTAATCTCTTATGCATGGTCAGGTCTCCAGACGTGCTCAAAACGTCTGAAGAATTTGCTGGAGACCTGAACATTGCCTGAAAGGATGCATGCTAATCATGAAGAAATGAATTTTCATTTCTCACAACCTCATACTGATTTATATGTGCTATTACTTGATGAAATTGAACTGATGATATTGATGTCATATTCTTCACTGATGAAGTATATGAGTTCATAAGTTGCACTAATTCATCTGCAGGATGATCAGCCCAAAGCAAACAAGTGGGTCCTAGATAGTGGATGTACAAATCACATGATGGTTTACAAGAATCTATTGATGGATGCTCCTTTATCACCGTCACATCTGAAGTATATCATGGCAAAAGTCAAGTATTGGGTCTAGGTAAGGTTGCGATCTCAAAGGATCGACACATGGACAAAGTCATGCTTGTCGAGTCCTTAGGATACAACGTCATGTCTGTCTCAATGCTTTGTGATCTCGATATGGTTGTTGTCTTTGGAAGATATCGTTGTGTTGTAATCATGGAAGCTGACCATTCCAAAGTCTTCGAAGGCTTTAGGAGAGGAGATCTGTATATTGTTGATTTCTCTATAGGACCATAACCAGCCGTGCGCTTACTTGCAAAAGCTTCAGAAGGCTGGCTATGGCATCAACGACTTGGTCATGCTGGCATGAGGAATCTGCATACGCTTGTGAAGTAGAAGCATGTCATTGGCATTGAGAATGTCAAATTCCTCAAGGATCACTTATGCGGAGCTTGTGAAGCTGGAAAGATGACAAAGGCCAAGCATCCAGCGAAGACTGTCATGACTACCACTCGTCCATTTGAATTCCTTCACATGGATCTCTTTGGTCCTAATCATTATTCTGCTGTTTCAAATGATGCATCTCTATATGGCTTTGTTATTATTGATGACTATTCTCGTTATACATGGGTACACATTGTCACTTACAAACATGAAGTGCAGGAAGTCTTAAAACGATTTTCCTTGAGGGCTTCAACCAACTTTGGTGTGAAGATCAAGCACATCAGAACTGACAATGGGACCGAGTTCAAGAATTCCGGTCTTGATGTCTATCTTGATGAACTTGGTATTACTCATGAGTTATCTTCTCCTTATACTCCTCAGCAGAATGGCGTCGTGCAGCGCAAGAACAGAACCCTCGCTGAAATGGCTCGCACTATGCTTGATGGATACAAGATGCCTCGTCGCTTCTGGATTGAGGCAATTGATACTGCATGCCGCGTCATCAATAGGGTATATCTTCACAAATTCTTCAAGAAAACTGCGTATGAACTCCTCACTGACAAAAAGCCAAATGTGAGTTATTTCAAAGTCTTTGGTGCTAAATGTTGGATTAGAGATCCTCAGCACACTTCCAAATTCTCACCGAAAGCACATGAAGGTTTTATGCTTGGTTATGGAAAGGACTCACACACCTACAGAGTCTTCAACAACGTTCTTCACAAAGTTGTTGAAACTGTAGATGTGCGGTTCGATGAAACTACTGGCTCGCAAAGAGAGCACCTACCCTCTGTGATAGATGAACTAGCACCTGAAGATTCTATCAAGCTCAAGGCTATTGAGGATGCCATTTCTACCGAAGAATCTGCTAAAGAATTAATTCCTGATCGTGATGATTACCGAGCTGGCGCACCTGAAGAAAATGGTGCTGAAGAAAATGCTCCTGAAGGGAATGCTGATCAAATTCCTCGAAGACAACCCACTCATCTTCACATCGCTAATGAAGTGCAAATTGAGAAGATCATTGATGACATTGAAGCACCAGGTCCTCTCACTCGCTCAAAATCTTCACATTTATCTAACTTTTGTGGGCACTTTGCTTTTGTCTCTATCATAGAGCCCACTAAGGTAGATGAGGCATTTCTGGAGTCTGGGTGGATTCAGGCTATGCAAGAAGAATTACATCAATTCGAGCTCAACAATGTCTGGGAACTGGTCAAACGTCCAGATCCTCGCAAGCACAACATCATTGGCACAAAGTGGATCTACCACAACAAGCAAGATGAAAATGGCCTTGTGGTGAGGAATAAGGCACGGCTTGTAGCTCAAGGCTACACACAGGTTGAAGGAATTGATTTCGATGAAACTTTTGCACATGTTGCTAGACTTGAGGCTATTCGCATATTACTTGCTTACGCTAACCATCATGATATTATCTTACAACAAATGGATGTGAAAAGTGCATTCCTAAATGGTAAGATTAAGAAAGAAGTATATGTTGCTCAGCCCCCAGGTTTTGAAGATCCAAAGAACCCCGACAAAGTCTTCAGAATCAACAAGGCCCTGTATGGCCTCAAGCAAGCCCCTCGGGCGTGGTATGACACTTTGAAGGAATTCTTCATGAAGAATGGCTTCAAACCCGGTTCACTCGACCCAACTCTTTTCACTAAATCTTATGATGGTGAACTGTTTGTGTGCCAAATATATGTTGATGATATTATCTTTGGTTGTACTGACCAACGTTATAGTGGTGAATTTGCCTATATGATGAGTGAAGAATATCAAATGTCTATGATGGGAGAATTCTTTTTAGGTCTTCAAATTCGTCAACAGCGCAATGGTATATTCATATCGCAGGAGAAATACCTCAAAGAAGTATTGAGGAAATTCGGCATGCAAGATTGCAAAGGGGTCAAAATTCCAATGCCCACAAATGGCCATCTATGCACTGATGAAAATGGTCAAGACTTTGATCAAAAGGTATACCGCTCCATGATTGGCTCTTTATTGTACCTATGTGCATCTAGGCCAGATATTATGCTTAGTGTTTGCATGTGTGCCCGATTTCAAGCTACACCGAAGGAATCACACCATAAGGCTGTGAAGCATATTCTTCGATATCTAGATCACACACCAACACTTGGATTATGGTATCCCAAGGGCTCTTCATTTGATCTCGTTGGATATTCAGACTCTCACTATGCTGGCGATTGCGTGGACCGCAAGTCAACGTCAGGCACTTGCCATTTCCTCGGATGATCTTTGGTCTATTGGTCCTCGAAGAAACAGAACTGCGTATCTCTCTCCACTGCAGAAGCTGAGTACATTGCTGCTGGATCATGTTGTGCTCAATTATTATGGATGAAGCAAACTCTCAAGGACTATGGCATCAACGTGAAGAATGTGCCTCTCTACTGCGACAATGATAGCGCAATCAAGATTTCATACAACCCAGTTCAGCACTCGAAGATAAAGCACATCCAGATTCGTCATCATTTTCTTCGCGATCATGTGTTGAAGGGCGATATCTCCATCTGACATGCAAGAACTGAAGATCAGTTGGCCGATATTTTCACTAAGCCCTTGGATGAGAAGAGATTTAGCAAGTTGCGGTGTGAGCTAAATATCCTAGAATCTTCGAATGTTCTCTGAAATAGGACACTCATCCTAACACTTATGCTGACTTGATGACTTAGATGCACAACACACGAAATAACGTTTTTCTTCAATCAATGAAGACTAACCCTCTAAGTGTGAAGAAATTAATGAAGAAATTGATTCTTAGAACCCTACGACAATTGTACGCGGTGTCTGAAATCATCTTTCTTATACGGTGGGTTACGCCACCACCCAAAGTTGAAAATCTTCAAATTAGAGTTTTTCTTCATTTTTGAAATTCCTCAGTTTTTCAAATTCTTCAACTTGAAATGTCTTCACTATTTCCATCATTTGTCTTCAGTTGAATATATATATATATATATATGTGTGTGTGTGTGTGTGTGTGTGTGTGTGTGTGTGTTTATGTCCTCTACAGCATTCACTTATTGCTAATTCTTCAAGTTAACTTTTTCTGCTAAGTGAATGTGATCGGACCCTTCCCCCTCTATTCTAAAATCAATCCAATCTTTTCACCAATTCTTCATGTGCGTTCTGATTTGAAACTCGTTCAAAATCTTCACTGTGTCCTTGATGTCGGATTTAGGGTTCTGGCAGACCCTTGAGGTTCGAACACTGGGGTGCGCGCGGAGGTTTCGCCTTCTACCTACCTGTTCCTCGCCGAATCGCTAGGATCTAAACTACGAGAAGAACAACACAAGAGACACAGGGTTTATACTGGTTCAGGCCACCATTGTGGTGTAATACCCTACACCAGTGTGTGGCGTGGTGGATTGCCTCTTGGACTGATGATGAACAATACAAGGAAGAACAGCCTCGCGAGGGTCTGTTCTTGTGGTGGTGTTGTCCCTTTGGAGGGGTTGATTCTAGATGCCTCTCTTCTCTCTAGATTCCTCTCCAGATGTCTCTACCCTGTGGGTGGCTAGTCCTATTTATAGGCGAAGGCCCTGGGCCTCTTCCCAAATATTGAGCGGGAAGGGCGCCAACAATTGGACATTTTGAAGGGGAACATCTAGTACACTTATCCTGACTAAAGTTGGTCCTCGCCTGTCAAAGGCTCTGGTGGTGACGCCGACTTGGGCTCCACGGTGACCTCCATCCTGCCATTGGACTGGTCTTGGTCTTGTTGCACCGAAATGGATGCCTTTGCTTGATGCTCTCGCATGCGCTTGCTCCCCTTGCACCAAAGAGGAAAGAAGGACACTGCGCGGGCTGGCGCCCGGCTGGCGCCCTTGGTCGTCATGGCTTGCGTCATGGGCACCTCGCGAGGTACCCCGCCTTGAACTCTCCGCCTCCTCGTGAGCCAGCCTGACGAGGCCGTGCCTGAGGAAGCTCCTTGTCGTCCGCCCCGCGAGGCTTGGCCCCTCGCGAGGGTCTTGAGCTTGTGTTGATGAAGATGGGCCGTGCTGGGCCCCCTTTGAAAGCCACGCCGCAGGCCACAGGCAAGCAAGTCTGGGAACCCCCATTCCCAGAACGCTGACAGTAGCCCCCGGGCCCAAGGCTCGCCCAGACTTGGCCGAGTAGAGAGGCAAAAGGGCAAGTGCGAAGTGTCGCGGGCCCTAACAGCCTGCAGCCTTGGGAGCCGCGTGGCGGTTGATCGGACATGGGCGGCTCCGCTCCCCCATGACGTCTCGGCAACTGCACGAACTGACAAGTCCCTGCATGCGAAGCGAGTCATGATTACCTGCGGTCGCGGAGGCCGACGGTTGGCCTCCTCTGGCTTTAAGTACGGCATGCCGCGTGCCCTTCCAGTTCATCCCCTCTTGCTTCTCCTTCTTCCTCATGGCCCCGCCAAGGAGGCTCTTGGCCGCAGAGAAGGGAAAATCTCGCCAGGCCGAGCCTGCCTCTCCCCCGCCCAAGCGCGGTCGCGGCCGGGGGGTGTGTTTCGGCTGTGCGACCCCCGAGGCCATGCTCTCGCGCTGCGGAGGTGCTGCCAGAGTTTGTTGTGTGGGCAGCGAAGCCGGCCAGCGCCCGGCTTCAGCTTCCTCGCTTCCTCCTAGGTGAACTCCCGGCTGGCGCCCCGGGCGGCCTCTGGCTCCAGGCAGACGGCTGCTGCAGCCGGGCCTCGTGGGCTTCACTAGAGGTCTTCGTGGCCGGGAGCCTGGCCCTGACCCGCGGCTGGCAGATGTTTGCCCGTGCGCATGGCCTGAGCCGCCGGTGCACCCTGCACTTCAAGTTCGACGGCGACGCCACCCTCTACGTGAGGGTGTTTGGGGAAGATGGTCGCCGCGCTGGGTGCTGCCCTGAAGACGACGGCCACGGCCGAGGACACAGCCCCGGCGAGGATGGAGAGGGCAGCGAGCGCGCGGCTGGTGGCGCCCAGGATTCCTCAAGCTTCACCGGTTCCTCTTTGGGCAGCGACTCTTCTAGGAGCGGTTGCGGTCTGCCTCCGCATCGTCGTGCCTGCTTGGAGGGTGGTAGCGGGTCCGCCCGCCGTCGCACCCTGGTGAAGCGCGAGAGGGAGTCCGCTTGAGCTCCGGAGGCAGCTCAGGCCCGGCGCCTGGCGAGCTTTGCCTGATTTGTTATCCCCTCTCCTTTTTCCTGCGCAAAAAGACAGCTATGTGGGGGCCCCATGGGGGCGTGTTTGTGTTATCGTTGTCAATCATCGTAATGTTTCCGTTATTCTGGTATTGTTCCTTCTTGCTGAACGCCTGCGCGTAGGTAATCCCCAGTCTTGGCCATGGGGCGATCGACCCAGGTCCTGTATTCGTGTCGCGGTGCCCGTGAGGCACGGATTGGAGGAATGCTCCTGTAGTGGACCCGGGTCATGAGGTCTTGACCGAAAGGATCAAAACACTCGCGAGGGCGCCAGGGTCGTCCCCTCGCGAGACCTCGCGCAAGAGAAATTGGGGTCGGAGGGCGAAAAATCAAAGATCCATAAGTCAAAAGACAACGACAGTTTCAATAAAACTTCAAATGAGAATGAACTAGCCAACTGCAGAAAGCAAATGAAAAAGTTGCGTCTGGCACCTAGCCTAGTCTTCGATGTCTTCTCACCAGCGCAGAGCTAAGTGCTGCCACTGGGCGTGGGAGGGAGCCCCAGGGCCTGAGGCCGGCGCTCCTGAGACTCTGGGTCGTGTACAGCCCCAACTCATTATTACGTGAGAGTGTCACGGGCGGCGAGCTTCACAGGCGTTGGCCTTCTTCACAGGCTCCGGGCCTTTCTTCGGGGAAGCAAGCTTCACGGGCATTGGCCCTCTTCACAGGCTCCGGGCCTTTTTTCGGGGAAGCAAGCTTCAGGGGCATTGGCCCTCTTCACAGGCTCTGAGCCTTTCCCAAAACACGATAGCTTCACAGGCGTTCGCCTTCTTCACAGGCTCCGGGCGTTTTCCAAAACGCGATAGCTTCACAGGCGTTTGCCTTCTTCACAGGCTCCGGGCCTTTTCCAAAAAGATGGTCTTCATAGGCATTCGCCTTCTTCACAGGCTCCGGGCCTTTTCCAAAAACATGGTCTTCACAGGCATTCGCCTTCTTCACAGGCTCTGGGCCTTTTTCTGAAAAAGATGGTCTTCACAGGCATTCGCCTTCTTCACAGGCTCTGGGCCTTTTCAGGGGAAAAACCTCCGGAGGTGCTGGATGTTCCACGCATTCTGGACTGGCACCCCCTCCTGAGTCTCCAAGCGCGCGGAGCCGGGCCTGGAAACATGAACAACCTTGAACGGGCCCTCCCACATGGGAGAGAGCTTATGAAGTCCCTCCCTGGAGAGAACCCGCCTGAGCACGAGGTCCCCTACCTCGAGAGTCCTGGGGCGGATGTTGCGGCAGTGGTATCACCGTAGTGCTTGTTGATATCTTGCCGCTCGCAGCACGGCTTCTCGGCGACGCTCCTCCCCCAGCACGAGGTCCATCGCCCACATGGCGTCCTGCTGCGCTTCGTCGAACGCCAGGACCCGTGCGGACCGACGTCTGACCTCGTGAGGGAGGACCGCTTCGGCTCCATAGACCAAGAAGAAAGGGGTCTCTCCAGTCGGCTTGGTTGCGGTCGTGCGAATGGACCACAACACGGATTGGAGCTCGTCGTACCAGCCTCTGCCGCAAGCTTCCAGCTTCTTCTTGAATGTTCTGGTCTTGAGGCCCCTCAGGACCTCCGCGTTGGCCCGCTCGGCCTGGCCGTTGCTTCGGGGGTGCGCCACTGAAGCGTAGCATATCTGCGTTCCAAGGTTAGCACAATATGTTTGGAAGAGGTTGCTGGTGAACTGCGAACCGTTGTCGGTGATGATGCGGTTCGGCACCCTGAACTGGCTCACGATGCCCTTGATGAACTTGACTGCCGAACCCGCGGGGATGGTGCGGACGGCTTCCACCTCGGCCCACTTGGTGAATTTGTCCACGGCGACGTAGAGGTAGCAATAGCCCCCTGGCGCCCGAGGAAACGGGCCCAGGATATCAAGCCCCCAGACTGCGAATGGCCATGTGAGGGGTATGGTCTGCAGACCTCCCGTCGGCTGATGGATCTGCTTTGCATGGAATTGACAGGCTTCGCAGGCCTTTACCAGTTCAACGGTGTCATTGAGCGTGGTAGGCCAATAGAAACCGCTTCGGAATGCCTTTCCCATGAGGGTTTGCGATGACGAGTGGTGCCCACAGTCTCCACCGTGTAGGTCCTCCAGCAGCTCTTTCCCTTGCTCCCTGGAGATGCAGCATAGGGACACATCATTTGGTCGCTTCCGGTAGAGTTCCCCATCCCTGATGCAGTATGTTGTGGCCTGCCGCGCCACGCGCTCTGCTTCCTCCTCCTTCTCCGGCAAGATCCCTTGTTTCAGATAGCTCCGGAGCTCCGTGACCCAGCATCCCTCCTGAGGCTCCATTGTCAAGAGCAAATGCGCCCCCGAGGCCGGCCCGCAGACCGGGGCTCCTGAGGCTGGCGGCTGGGGAGCTCCTCCCGAGGCTGCACCTCGCTTGACAGTGATGGCGTAGCCGAGGGCTTGAAGAGCCGCTCTTCAAAGACGCCAGGCTCCTGAGGCAGTCGCTTGGACGCTCGTTTGGCGATGTCGTGGGCCTCCTGATTGGTGCCATGGGGCACGTGCTGTAACTCCAGCCCCCAGAACTGCTTCTCCATCCTGCGGAACTCCGCAAGGTAGGCTTCCATGTGCTCATCCCTTGGCTCGTATACTTTGTTGGAGAAGTTGACGTGGAGTTGTGAATCACCTTTGATGGTAAGGTGCTTTACTCTGAGGGCGGCCGCGGCCTTCAGGCCCGCTATCAGGCCTTCATATTCTGCTATATTGTTGGAGACCTTTTCTCCATGTTGGAAACAGAGCTGCACGGCATAGTAGAGCTTGTCTTGGGTAGGAGATATAAGTACCGTGCCAGCCCTCGTGCCGTGCCTGGAGAACGCCCCGTCGAAGTACATGACCCAATCGTCCGGCGCCTCACATCCCGGGGAGAGGGATCGATCCTCATCAGCCTTTAGGCCTGGGCCTCTATCCACTCTGCCACGAAATCTGCCAAGGCAGCCCCCTTGATGACTCGGGTCGTGCTGAATTCGAGTTGAAATGCTTGCAGCTCAATGTTCCACTCGGCGACCCTTCCGGCTGAGTTAGGGCTCCGGAGCACTCTTTCCAAGGGGTACGCGGAGACAACGTTGATAGGGTGACCCTGAAAGTAGTGCTGCAGCTTGCGCGAGGCCACCAGTAGCACGAGGAGAAGTTTCTGAGGCATGGGGTATCGTGCCCTCGCATCCCGCAACACCTTGCTGACAAAGTACACTGGGTGCTCGATGAGGCTTGGAGCGTCGGTGCTGGTGGCGTCCTCCGGAAACCATGGTGCCTCCTGAGGCGGCGGAGCCTCCAGAAGCTGGTTGCCTGGGGGAAGGGTCTCTCCCGCTCCTGGTGCGTTCCCCTACGGCGGCTGATCTTCCTCAATCATGGTAGTGATCTCTGTGAGTCCTTTTTGGTCCTGTTTTGCCTTGGCGCGGGCAGCCTCCGCGGCCTTGGTCCGACGCTCCTCCCTAACCGCCAACAGGGCCGCGCTGGCTGAGTAGGGAGTGGCGGCGAGGTAGAGTACCAAGGGCTCTTGTGGGCGTGGGGCCACCATCACCGGTGGGCTGGTCAGCTATCTCTTGAGGTCTTGGAATGCCTTGTCGGCCTCTTCAGTCCATTCAAAGGGCCCCTTTTTCTTCATCAACTGGAAGAAAGGCAGTGCTCGCTCCCCCAACCTGGAGATGAAGCGCCCCAGTGCAGTCACGCGCCCAGTGAGCTTCTGCATCTCTCCGAGGGTCTTTGGCGGGCTCATGTCCTCGACCGCCTTGACCTTTTCTGGGTTGGCCTCGATGCCTCGGTGGGATACGAGGAAACCCAAGAGCTTGCCCGAGGGGAATCCAAACACACACTTCTCCGGGTTCAGCCTCAGGCTTACTGCGTTGAGGCTTGCAAAGGTTTCCTCCAGGTCTTGTATCAGGGTCTTGGCCTCGCGAGACTTTACTACAATGTCGTCGACGTAAGCCTCCATGTTCTTCCCGAGTTGCAGGCCCAAGGTGATGTGCATGAGCCGCTGAAAGGTTGCCCCCGCGTTGCGCAGTCCGAAGGGCATGCATGTATAGCAGTATACCCCACACGGGGTCAGGAAGGCCGTCTTCTCCACGTCTTCCACCGCCATCTTGATCTGATGATACCCGGAGAAGGCGTCCAAGAAGCATAACAGGTCACACTCAGCGGAATCGACGATTTGATTGATGCGTGGGAGCGGGAAAGGATCTTGCGGGCATGCTTTGTTGAGGTTGGTGAAGTCGACACACATGCGTTCCTTCCCTCCCTTCTTTGGTACTACCATAGGGTTGGCCAACCAATCTGGATATCGAACCTCGCGAATGACCCCCGCGGCTTCTAGCTTGCGGGTCTCCTGGACGATGAAGGCCTGCTTTTCAGTGGACTGCCACCTTGCTTTCTGCTTTACGGGGCGCACGTTGGGGCACACGTTGAGGTGGTGCTCGATCACGCCCCGTGGGATCTCTGCCAGCTGATCGGGCTCCCAAGCGAACACCTTCTTGTTTGCACGCAGGAACTTGACCAGGGCTTCCTCCTGCTCGGGCCCGAGGTGGGCGCCTATGGTGAAAGTGGCGCTGGTGGACCCGTCCTCGTCGACGGGTATCTACTTGGTCTCCGCCTTGTCTTGGGTGAAGAATTGTTTCTTCTTGGCTGGTGCAGCCCCCTTGGGCTCGGGGGCCCCCGCGTTGGCTGGTTGTGTTGATGCCGTCGTCTTGAAGGCGAGCTGGAGCGCTCGTAGCACGTCCCCGGTGTCCCCAGGCACGGTGAGGACTCCGCTGCTCCCGGGCATCTTCATGAGGTTGTATGTCGGGTGAGTCGCGGCCATGAATTGGGCCAGCACTGGATAGCCGAGGATGACATTGTAAGGGAGGCCGATGAGGGCGATGTCAAAATCGACCAGCTCCGTGCGGAAATTGTCGTAGGTGCCGAAGGTCACTGGGAGCTGGATCTGTCCCAAGGAGCTGGATGACCTGCCCCCGATGCCCATGAAGGGCTGGCTCAGCCGCAGCTGCCCCCAGGGTATGCGGAGGAGGTCGAAAGTTCCGACTGAAAGCACGTTGAGGCCCACGCCACCGTCGATGAGGGTCCTGGTGACAGCCACCTGGCAGATGGTGGGGGTGCACAACATCGGGAGTGCACCCGAGCAGGCCGAGTTGGAGGGGTGATCTTCCGAACTGAAGGCTAGCCTGGCCTGCGGCTCCGGCCGGTCCCGGGAAGCCCCCTGCCGCGCGGAGGTGGCACCGACCTGGCAGATGAACGGCTTGACATGGTGACTGGAGGGCGGCGCCTGCGAGCCGCCCAGGAGGGCCGCGATGACCGGGGAGGCCGGAGCGGCGTGGCGGGCGAGGAAGAGGTCGCGCGGCTTTTCCCAAGAGGCCACGGAGGGATGCAGGGGCGATACTCGTTGCTTGTTCCCCCCGAGCCGGTGCCGGTGTTGAGGCGGGCGACGGGGAACGACAAGGGCGCCCACCGACGGGAGCCGTCCAGGTGACTCGAGCGGCGCGAGCAGCCCGACGAGCGTCAGCCATGGACGCGACGGTCGGAGAAGAGCAGGGCAACGGAAGACGAATTCCGGCGCACCCCTACCTGGCGCGCCAAATGTCGGATTTAGGGTTCCGGCAGACCCTTGAGGTTCGAACACTGGGGTGCGCGCGGAGGTTTCGCCTTCTACCTACCTGTTCCTCGCCGAATCGCTAGGATCTAAACTACGAGAAGAACAACATAAGAGACGCAGGGTTTATACTGGTTCAGGCCACCATTGTGGTGTAATACCCTCCTCCAGTGTGTGGCGTGGTGGATTGCCTCTTGGGCTGATGATGAACAATACAAGGAAGAACAGCCTCGCGAGGGTCTATTCTTGTGGTGGTGTTGTCCCTTTGGAGGGGTTGATTCTAGATGTCTCTCTTCTCTCTAGATTCCTCTCCAGATGTCTCTACCCTGTGGGTGGCTAGTCTTTTTATAGGCGAAGGCCCTGGGCCTCTTCCCAAATATTGAGCGGGAAGGGCGCCAACAATTGGCCATTTTGAAGGGGAACATATAGTACACTTATCCTGACTAAAGTTGGTCCTCGCCTGTCAAAGGCTCTGGTGGTGACGCCGACTTGGGCTCCACGATGACCTCCATCATGCCATTGGACTGGTCTTGGTCTTGTTGCACCGAAATGGATGCCTTTGCTTGATGCTCTCGCATGCGCTTGCTCCCCTTGCACCAAAGAGGAAAGAAGGACACTGCGCGGGCTGGCGCCCTTGGTCGTCATGGCTTGCGTCATGGGCACCTCACGAGGTACCCGCCTTGAACTCTCCGCCTCCTTGTGAGCCAGCCTGACGAGGCCGTGCTTGAGGAAGCTCCTTGTCGTCCGCCCCGCGAGGCTTGGCCCCTCGCGAGGGTCTTGAGCTTGTGTTGATGAAGATGGGCCGTGCTGGGCCCCCTTTGAGCCACGCCGCAGGCCGCAGGCAGGCTAGTCTGGGGACCCCCGTTCCCAGAACACCGACACTTGACAGCTGAAGAAATTGCGAACGGTAACTCAAAACTTATCTTATCCAAAATTTTCGACTTTGCCGCTCAAACTGTTCCGCTTCTCACGACAAATACTTATCTATTCACCCACGAGCCTACACGATCGCCACCTCATAGTACGTGGGTGACACATGTCATGTGAATGAGAAGAGCCAGGGGCACGTTCGTCCGAAATCCTCGGGCGCACAGTTATTCACTGCCGCTATAAATACCCCTGTCTTCTCCTCACTTCACTTTTACTCCTCTCGACCTCTCTCTCCTGCTCGAGCTTACCAAACCCTAATGCCGCCGCTACTTCATCATCGCCGGTGAGGAAGAGCTTCACTGCCTTGACCTCGTCGCCGTCGTACTCGCGCTGGTTGCGGATCTCTTCACTCTACCGCCGCCGTAGCCGTCTTCCTCTGCCGAGTTACAGCGTGGAAGATCTGAAGGGATGAACTTCACCTCAACACTTCTCAGTTCGTCGTGTTCTTCACTTCGGGTAATTAAAAGTTACTTTTATTGCCCGCTTTGATTCATGTGTTTTCCTAAAAATCTTCAAAGGTGTTTATTCTTCAAAACTTCACACACTTAAACACCTCACATGTTATCTGTTCTTGATTCGTTTCTCTAAGCAATGATTTTCTTCAAGATTCCTCAATTGTGTGGATTTCCAAATCTGTACAACTCTGGAACCTAAGATAAAGAATGCTTAATGAAATTCTTCAAGACTCATCGGTCAAATTCCTCAAACCTATTCTCTTTTTGAAAATCTTCTGAGAACGCATATAACCTCTCCAAATTCCTCGCAACTATACTCTGTTCACAGGTACAAATGTCCGCTGCTGAATCACTAGGTTCTCATCAACTTAACTCATTTGCAGCGTTCCTCGAAGAAAAGGTGCATACATCTTTAGAAACTTCAGTTGTTAATCCTCAGCTGAAGAAAATGGCTGACGGCAAGAAGCCACAGAAGGGAGGAAAAAGGCCTGAGGTCAACACAGCATTTGAAATCCCTGAGGATATTTATGCTGGATATTGCACTCCAGATGAGGCCAAGTTTGGCAAGGAGTACAAGAATCAGCGCAAAGTGCGCATACAACGTATTGAGAGGAGATGGGCACGAGAATGGAGGGAGTACAGGTATGTTACTCCCAAGTACATGAAGAAATTCGTGCTCAACCCTCCATGCTCAAGACCTCCATTGAGGCCTGGCCAACTGGCGGATCCCACCAGCCTCAAGCGCAGTGAGGACTATGCTGCTGAATGGGCTAGGCGCCAGGCCAAACTAGCCAAGCAAGCAAAAGAGGCAATGAGGAAATTCAATGAAGATTCCGCTACTGCTGCTAACGCTGCTGAGGCCTCTAGTAGTAAGCCCAGGAAGGCTATGCCAAAGAAGCCTGCCCACAAATCCAGTGCTTCTCCTTTAATGCCCTCATGGCCAAGCTCCTCAGAAATACCCTCACGGCCAGCATCTTCAAAGCCCTCATGGCAAATTCCTCAGTCTGCTCCTCCTCCAAAATCCTCAGTTCCTCTGACAAAATCTTCGGCACCTGTGCATCTTGCCATGTGCCAAAGGACTCAAGGCATCTCTATTGCCTCAGGAGCATCTGCTAGCTCCACTGCTACACAAAGTTCCCCAGCGGGACCATCTCTGCTGAAGAAAAAGGCCACTACAGGACGAGGCCTTCGCCCAAGTCCTCATAAGAAGCAGGTTTCCTTCCAAATCCCGTCTGATGACGCTGAGGCTGATGATGAAGAACTTGCTGAAATCATCAGGGACAGGCAAGCCAAGGCCACTAGAGCCAAAGGCAGCAATGTGCCGCTACTTCTGGATCCCAAGTTGATCCTGGACTTCATTGACTTATGGCACAAGGACCCCACTACACCTTTGCCGGAGATGAATCTCACTCCTGGTCAAAGTCATGTTCTGACTCACTTCATCGAGGAAGAGAAGTGGAAGTACCAAGAAGGACGAAGGCTGAAGAAAGTGCAGTACAAGAAACAACGCTACCTCAAGGACAATATCGTCACGCTTACTCCAGAACAACTCATTGTTGTACAAGCTGAAATCAAGAAATTGAGTGATGAATTCGATCGGTATCATGCTGATTGGAAGGGTGCAAAAGTTTGTTTCATCAGTCTGACGAAGACTTTCTCTTCAACTGCCACTGCACCAGTGCATGTTGAAATTCCTCAAGCTGAAGCATCTGCCCAGCCCACTGAGGAACATGCCAGCACTGCTGATGTCAGTATGGCTACTGAAGAAAGTGAGAATACCAGGGCTGATGACTCCATTCCAGCCGCTGATGATATTGCCAGGGCATCCACTAGTGATGCGCCTGAGGAAAGTGAACATGCCAGGACAACTGCAACAGTTGTGCCTGAAGAAAATGCACCTCCTGCACCTACACCAACTCCGATCCTTCCATCTGCATCAGATGTGAAGAAGACAAAGGTTGCAGAACATGCAGCGGTGAAAAAGAGGAAGGCATCAACCTCTTCAAATTCTTCAGCTCTGAAGAAGATGAAGACGCTGATCAGTTCAATTGACAATCCGATTGATGCCATTCCTGTCTCATCAATGCCATCAAAGGACCTTGTTCCTTATGGTGAAGAATATGAGATTCCCGAGGAATCTGATGAAGAAACTCCATCTGCTGCTTCGACAGAGCAGTTGGATGAAGAAATTGAAGTGGACAAGCTCCCTTCAACTCTAGTCATTTCCTCACATGTGCCTCAGTTCACTTCTGAAGAGGCATGTGTTGAAGAACTTGAAGATGAGGATGTGGACATTGGATGTACCACACCAGTGCTCAATGATGACTTTTGGGAAAGTCAGGACCCCAATTCTCCACTGTTCACTCCTCTCCAAGCCGTTCCTCAGTCCCCAGTCGCTACAGAAGTATGAGTGGAATCTGATGAACCACGTGCTACCCCGTCCCTCAATGAGGAAATTCCAGCCACTAGCGCTGATGAACATGTAAATTAAGAAGAGATGCCTCAGGGTGCAACTGTAGAAGAAACTGAAATTCCTCAGCATGAGGAACCTGAGATAGCAATTCCTGAGGTGGTACTGCAAATCACTAACACTCGCCAGCCCAAGCCCAAGAATCCCTTCTCCAAGAAGCCAAAATTCAAGGCTGATGATTTCTTCGGCGAGCACGTATTCTTCACTGAATTCAACCCTTATGACAATGCTCGTCTTAGAAGGAAGCATTTCTGGACTGCCAGCCAGGCAAACTTCTATTCCTCAGTTCTTTTTGACAAGGCCAAAATCTTCGATCATGAGCACATTCCTCACGTGGACATGGAATCTATGCCATGCTTCACGCCGGTTCTCAGTATGCTTCACGATGCAGGCTTGCTGAATTTCTGCACTGACATCGTTGATTGGAATGAAGAGCTTATTCTTCAATTCTATGCAACTTTGTATATCACAGGCAATGCTGTTGACGTCAACTCATGGGTGTTGGACTGGAGGACAGAAAACACTCACTACAAGGCAACAGCCTCTGAATTCCTTCGTGCCTTGCCAATCAATCCTCCACCAGAAGGCGCTCGCTGTTTGTATGATGAACCTAAACTTACTGATCATTATATGCAAGTGCTCATGAAGCCGCTGAAGCCTGGACAAGCTCAAAGGACCAAATTCCTCGTGAAGGATTTGTTGTATGTGCCTAGAACCATATACCGCATTCTGACAAAGACTATCAGCCCAATCAAAGGACATGATTCTTCAGATGAAGAAATTGTGGGTGAGGGAGTCCCGGATTAGGGGGTGTCCGGATGACCAGACTATGACCTTTGGCCGGACTCCTGGACTATGAAGATACAAGATCGAAGACTTCGTACCGTGTCCGGATGGGACTTTCCTTGGCGTGGAAGGCAAGCTTGGCGATACGGATATGTAGATCTCCTCCCATTGTAACCGACTCTGTGTAACCCTAGCCCTCTCCGGTGTCTATATAAACCGGAGGGTTTTAGTCTGTAGGACGAACAACAATCATACCATAGGCTAGCTTCTAGGGTTTAGCCTCTCTGATCTCGTGGTAGATCTACTCTTGTACTACCCATATCATCAATATTAATCAAGCAGGAGTAGGGTTTTACCTCCATCGAGAGGGCCCGAACCTGGGTAAAAACATCGTGTCCCTTGTCTCCTGTTACCATCCGCCTAGACGCACAGTTCGGGACCCCCTACCCGAGATCCGCCGGTTTTGACACTGACATTGATGCTTCCATTGAGAGTTCCTCTGTGTCGTCATCTTTAGGCCCGATGGCTCCTCCGATCATCAACAACAAAGCAGTCCAGGGTGAGACTTTTCTCCCGGGACAGATCTTCGTATTCGACGGATTTGCACTGCGGGCCAATTCGCTTGGCCATCTGGAGCAGATCGAAAGCTACGCTCGTGGCCATCAGGTCAGATTTGGAAGTTTGAACTACACGACTGACATCCGTGGAGACTTGATCTTCAACGGATTCGAGCCACAGCCGGGAGCGCCGCACTGTCATGATGGGCATGATCTAGCTCTGCCGCCGAACGGTGCCCAGGAGGCCGCCCCAGTGTTCGCTCCGACCCTTAGCTAGGAGCCGACTGCGCCAATCAAGGACGGGTTGCTAGACACCGCCTCGGGGGCTGCAATCTCTACGGTGATCGAGCCGAACACTAGCCTTGTCATCTGCGAAGCTCGTGACTCCAAGGTGCCGGACTCCTATCCGGACTCCGAACCTCCGGCTCCCCTGCCGATCGAACCCGATTGGGCGCCGATCATGGAGTTCGCCGCCGCGGACATCTTTCAGCACTCGCCCTTCGACGACATTCTGAATTCACAAAAATCTCTCTCTTTATCAGGAGAACCCTGGCCGGACTATGGTCAGCAAGGTTGGGATGCGGACGACGAAGAAATTCAAAGCCCACCCACCACCCACTTCGTAGCCACTGTTGATGATTTAAGCGACATGCTCGACTTCGACTCCGAAGACATCGACGGTATGGACGCCGATGAAGGAGACGGCAAAGAACCAGCGCCTATAGGGCACTGGACAACCACCTCATCTCACGATGTATACATGGTGGACACACCTAAAAGAAAAAAAGACGAGGAACAAAGGGACGCAACAAAGGATCGTTCCCTCGAAAAGCAGTCAAAGCGGCGGCGTAAGCGCCGCCACAAACCCCACCTCGCCAGAGACCCAGCCACAGAGCAGGGCGAATCGGCGGACGATGAACATGCCATTGAGCAACCGTCCGAACAGGACAACCTGGATAAACAAACCGAACAACCCGTCCCCGGCGAAGATAATAGTCCAGACGACCTCACGCCGGACAAGTTGCTGGAGCAAAAGAACCTCCACAAAAGGCTCGTCGCCACTGCGCGTAGCCTGAAAAAGCAGAAGCGGAAGCTCAAAACAGCGGAAGATGAACTTAGAATTAGATGGGGCAAAGTACTCAACACCGCAGACAACTACGGCGATAGTCGCCACACAAAGAGCTATCCGAAGCGAAAATTAATACCAGAATTTGATGAGGAGGCCTTAGAGCCCCCGCAATCAAAAATAAGGAAGACACCCGGTCGGATAAACAACCCCATGGCCAACATAGAGCGGCAAGCGGCGCCGCACTCAAGCCTGCACGCGATCCGCACAAGGATTTGCATCAAAAAGACGGCCCAGCCAGATCTATCTACGGGCCAAGAAAGCAAGCTCTAGTAAGCAACGCAACGCAACAAGTATCTGAACATCACGGCACACCCAAATATAGGGGTGCCGCACACCCCCTATGTTTCACCGATGAGGTGCTGGACCATGAATTTCCAGCGGGATTCAAGCCCGTAAACATAGAGGCATACGACAGAACAACAGACCCTGGAGTCTGGATTGAGGATTATATCCTCCACATACACATGGCTAGAGGAGATGACCTCCACGCCATAAAATACTTACCCCTCAAGCTCAAAGGGCCAGCCCGGCATTGGCTTAAAAGCCTTCCCTGAAACACCATCGGAAGTTGGGAAGAGCTCGAGGATGCTTTTCGGGCAAATTTTCAAGGGACCTATGTCCGACCTCCGGATGCAGACGATCTAAGTCATATAACTCAACAACCCGGAGAGTCAGCCCGGAAACTCTGGAACAGATTTCTTACTAAAAAGAACCAGATAGTCGACTGTCCGGACGCCGAAGCCTTAGCAGCTTTCAAACATAGCATTCAAGACGAATGGCTCGCCAGACACCTCGGCCAAGAAAAGCCAAGAACAATGGCTGCATTAACAAGCCTCATGACCCGCTTTTGCGCAGTAGAGGATAGCTGGTTGGCAAGAAGCAGCACCAGTGACCCAAGTACATCCAAAGTTCGGGATGGAAACGGGAAACCGCGACGTAGCAAGGACTAGCGCCGAACCAAGGGAAACAGCCCGAAGAGCATGGCAGTCAACGCTGGATTCAAAAGCTCTCGGCAGAATCAAAAAAAGCTGCCCCTCAAGGATAACAGGGACGAGCTATCTAACCTCAACAAAATCTTGGACAAAATATGCCAAATCCACAGTACTCCCGGGAGGCCTGCAAACCATACCCACAGAGATTGTTGGGTCTTCAAGCAATCCAGCAAACTCAACGCCGAACACAAGGGGTTCGACATTCCAAGCGAGGACGACGACAAACCCCACAAGCAGAGCACCGGAGAACAAAAGAAGTTCCCACAAGAAGTCAAAACAGTAAACTCACTTCACATGACAAAAGGGAAATACAGAGTGGTGCCTATAGAGATACGCGCCATACGGCCTGTCCCAGAGGAGTCCCGCCACTGGTTATTACAACCAATCACCTTTGACCATCAGGATTACTCTAGAAGTATCCGAAACGCAGGCTGGACTGCCTTGGTATTAGATCCGATAATCAACGGACTCCACTTTACACAAGTCCTAATGGACAGTGGCAGTGGTCTAAACCTGCTATATCAGGACACAATCCGCAAAATGGGGATAAACCCAACAAAAATTCGCCATGGCAACACTTCCTTTCAAGGGGTAACGCCAGGCCCAGATACCCATTGTACGAGTTCTCTCCTGCTAGAAGTTGTGTTCGGCTTCCCCGACAACTTCCGCCGCGAAAAGCTAACCTTTCACATCGCCCCATTTACAAGTAGCTATCAAGCACTACTGGGACGTGAAGCTTTTGCCCGGTTTAACGCAATACCGCATTATGCATCCCTTACGCTTAAAATGCCCGGTCCGCGAGGCATCATCTCATTAAAGGGAAATATCGAGTGTTCCTCAAGCGCGGAAGACCGTGTGGCTGCCTTAACAGCCACACACTAAACCAGCTTTACTAGTCAAAGCACCTAAACAGGTCGTTCAGACCCCGGACATGGCTAGACGAGTCCGGCGTAAACATACAGGGGCTTAATAGCCGCATACCCCCGTACAAGGGGCTCCGCGCGTATACAACAAGAGACAATAAAGCTCAATCCTACCCATTTCCTGAATTATACTTTGTTTATTTAATATAACATAGATTTTCGCACGATTGTTTTCAACTAAGTTCCTCTCTTTTACAGATGAACACCGTGCTACACCCGTCCAGGATACGGCACAACGGAGACACAGGCATAGACGTGCAGTAGGGACCCATTCCAAGGATTTTTTTCATATTAAGACCCTGCGTAAACCTTTTTTACTGTCTCTTGTTGATAACATCCGCCGGTTTCTTTTTATAACCGAGGAGGAGGCTGGCGTCTTGGCATGTGGCCACGTCAGAATTTTGCACATACCTAGACACTAGGGGCTTCTTACCAAGGGCGTTGTTCAGCCCGTTTTCATAAAGACCGAATACCTTAGGGAGTGTTCGGCGTCGCGAGTTTGGCCTTATATGCATCAACTCTGAATCATGTCTTTGGTCAAATGTTGGGTTTACCCGGCTCCTGTGTTTTGCTGCCTTACGTTCCGCTCTATCGGCTAAGGCGACACTAGGAGAACTAATGTGATTGTGCCCCGGTTCGGCCAGGCGAGCACCTCAGTAGAGGAAGCCGAAAACTGACTGTCATGATATAGTGTGAGACTGGTCAACCACTCGATGACCCGCTGGAATCTTTAGGATTCCTCCGCATTAAGCAAGGGCCGTTTCCCGGTCAGGCACACACGCGCCCCGAATTTGGGTGAGCGCAGTGCCCCTAGGGGCTATATAGTAGCCCCACTGTCAAACTCCTATGGCTAAGTGAAAGTGATAAAGCATTATAGTCCGGTTGCCTAGTTCGCTGCGCTATCACCTCCTTTATAGGACCAAGACGTTGGATCAAGTGTGAAAATGCGCCTTCTGCGAACACCCCCGCATTATATGCGTGGGGGCTGAAGCCGAAGACTGCCATCTTTCAGGTTATATACACATATACATTAACGGCCGCACATGAAGTATTCTAATTCTTGAAAGCACAAGTATAAAAAGCTTTTATATTCCATCGAAACATTGTTTTACAATGATACATGTTATTCGAACATAACATCCTTCGAGCACTGCATCTCTATTAAACGAGCGACCTGCAGAACTTCCTGAAAATAGTGCTCGGCAGGTACTCGGCTTTCGTCCGAATCTTGGGATGCAACATCACTGGCCTTCATATCCGCCCAGTATGTCTTAACACGGGCAAGAGCCATCTGTGCACCCTCTATGCACACCGACCTCTTCATTGCATTAATATGCGGCACCATACCGAGGAACTGCTGCACCAAGCTAAAATAACTCTTCGGCTCGGGCCTTTTCGGCCACAGATGACTCACGACATGCTTCATGGCGAGTCCGGATAACCTATTCAGCTCCGCCCATGCGGCCAAACGATCGGATACTGAAAGTGGGCGCTCTGCTGCGACCAAAAAAGCTTTTCCACCTCGTGGTCATTTTGATCGTGAAAGTGTTCGGCCGCGTCCGCGGCACTCGCTGCCAAGTCCAGATAAGTGTTCGCTGCACTCCACTTCCGGTCCAACGGAGCATATTTAGGATCCACGAACTTCATCCGCAGCATATAGGGCTTTCCAGCCGTGATATCTCCGGCCTGACGTAGCTCCTCCTTCATAGCTCTCATCGTAGAGCGAGTATCCTTGGCCTCGGTAGTGACCTTCTCTAGGTCCTTCTGTGCCACCCGATCTTCTTTTTCAAGAAGCTTGCAGTGGTCAGCAGCATTCTTCAACTTTACAGCCATGTCGGCCATTTCCTTCTTGCTTTGGCAGTGAGCAGCCTGTTCGGCTTTCAGCTCTTTAGTTGCCTTTAAGGCAGCCGCATCTCTTTTCCCGGCCTGCTCCTTGGCTCGGGCAAGTTCCGCCCAAAGGTTCTCCATGGCAGCGGCACCATCTGCATCAAGCACATATGTTGTAAGGTACGGGCATCAAGCTCCTCTTACCAGGTGTCTTTGGAGAAATTACATACCTTGTGCCTCGTCAAGCCGCTTGCTGACAAGCGCGATGTCGGCATCTGCCACGTCAAGTTGCCGCTTTAGCTCGGAAAATTCATCAGTCCGGCCAGTCACCAGACACTTCGCCACCTACATAGGAAAGGCGCAATATTATACCTGGGATTATGATCCTCGGCGCGCCGTCATTTTTGACAACACACCGAGTCTCAGGGGCTACTATCTATATAGGGCGCATCTTATATATGCGGATCTGTCAAAAGGTACATCGTTTCATGTACCTCAAAACCTGTTAGTAAACTCCTGACGGCCTCGTACAACCCGCTCTCCGCGGATGAAATCCTTCTAATCACCGTATCCATCAAATCACGGTGTTCTTCTGAGATAGACGCTCGCCCGAGCAGATCCTTCAGCTCCTCCGACTGTGCACCGGACGGTGCCGGACTCGTCCGATGGCCTTTTTCGAAGGCCGAACACGGAGGGCCTTGGGGTGCCCTACGACTGCCTTCCGGCCCTGCCGGATTGGGAGAAACCCTCAGTGACGACACCTCGGGGTCGCCTGCCTCGCAAAGCGATATGGCAGGGGGAGGCGTTCCACTCTCCATCATCTCCGAACAAAGATCCCCTGAAGATGAGCTCTGCTGAGAAGGGCTGAGATCCGAACTACAAGGTAAAACTTCGATTATCTTCCTCAGAATTAGAATGGGGATGTCTCTCATTTTAAAACCCCCTCTTTACTTACGGCTTGGTGGAGAGCTGATCCCCTTGGGGACGCAATGCGACCGAGGCACCTCCCGGCGCCGGACCCTCTGACGAAGATTTCTTTCCCCGCTTTGAGGCCATGGCCTCCGGGTCTTCAGAGGCGGTCCTCTTTTCCCCTGGTTAGAGGATTTCTCGATTCCTCCTTTCCTGATGGCCTCCTTCGCGGATGTGGTAGCTCCCTTGTTCCCCTCTTCGCCTTCTTCTAAAGGCGCAACCTCTAGCATCCTGGTTAACACGGGATCCGGTGTAGTCTCAGGGAGGGGGGTCGGACACCTGATTAGCTTTGCTTTCGCTATACACTCCTGTTTAAGGGACAGCTCTTTTAAAAGGGCAATTTTATGATAAATATGCGTGTAGCGTGTCCGGGTACAGGGCTACTTACTTGAGCATCCGGGCGATTGCAGCTCAGACCTGCGTCCTCGGACGAGTCCGGACACATTGCTTGTGATCCGAAGAACGATTTGTACATCTCCATGGGTGTCGCACCCATTAAATGTTGGAGGGCTCGCGGTCCTTCCAGATTAAATTCCCACAGGTGGAGGGGGTGACATTTGCAGGGCAGGATGCGGCGAATCAACATTACCTACGTCACTACAGCCAGATTGATATCTCTTTCTAGGAGATCTCGAACGCGGCCCTGCAACAAGGGCACGTCCTTGGACGGCCCCCAATTAAGCCATTTATTGACCCATGACGCTAGCTGTGGTGGGGGACCCGAGTGAAAAGCAGGTGGCGCTACCCATTTGGTGCCCCTAGGAGCTATGATATAAAACCACTCTCGTTGCCATAAGCCGAACTCCTCATGAAAAGAGCCCTCGGGCCATGGAGCATCGGCAATCTTGCTTATAACAGCACCTCCGCACTTTGCGTGCTGCCCCTCGATCATCTTCGGCTCTACTTTGAAGGTCTTAAGACACAATCCGAAGTGAGGAGTAATATGGAGGAAGGCCTCACACACGACAATGAACGATGAGATATGGAGGATGAACTCCGGAGCTAAGTCGTGAAATTCCAGCCCGTAATAAAACATGAGCCCCCTCACGAAGGGGTCCGTCGGGAAGCCTAGCCCTAGAAGAAAGTGAGACGCGAACACCACACTCTCACCAGGCTTGGGAGTGGGAATAACCTGCCCTTGAGCAGGCAGCCTATGCGAGATTTCGCCGGTTAGATACCTAGCATCTCTTAGCTTTAGCATGTCTTCTTCCATAATGGAGGAAGGCACCACCGGCCTTGGAGGTCGAAGCCGGACATCATCAGAGGTCCGAAGCGCCTGAATCTGGAGCTTTGGGTGTTGGAACTCAAGGTGAGTGGCGGATTTGATTGAGATTGAAAGAAAGGAGTCGAGCCTTGGTCTCTTTATAAAGAGGTTGAATACCAAGAGCCCTCCCCGTGACCGTTTGGGACTCGTCTTTGATCGAGGAGGCATACCAACAGGCACGATTGGGTTACCCACGCCCGTATTGGTGAGAATCCCGGAATAAGGGGACACGATCTCTGCTTTGACAAGACGTGCCAAGGAAACCGCCTCGCTAAACGCGCTGAGGTGGGACAGTAAAACGATTCGAATGAAGGCTTGGCCGTGGCGTGATGTCACGCTGCGGAATACGTCAGCAGATTAGATTTGTACAAATATTATTCTCTCTATGGTGGTATGTGGAACTTATTTTGCAGAGTCGGACACTATCCTTGTGTTCAAAATCTTCTATGAAGTATTTGGAGGAGGAACCCGCCTTGCAATGCCGAAGACAATCAGCACACCGGACTCGTCGTCATTGAAGCCTGGTTCAGGGGCTACTGAGGGAGTCCCAGATTAGGGGGTGTTCGGATGACCGGACTATGACCTTTGGTCGGAATCCTGGACTATGAAGATACAAGATCGAAGACTTCGTCCCGTGTTCGGATGGGACTTTCCTTGGTGTGGAAGGCAAGCTTGGCGATACGGATATGTAGATCTCCTCCATTGTAACCGACTCTGTGTAACCCTAGCCCTCTCCAGTGTCTATATAAACCGGAGGGTTTTAGTCCGTAGGACGAACAACAATCATACCATAGGCTAGCTTCTAGGGTTTAGCCTCTCTGATCTCGTGGTAGATCTACTCTTGTACTACCCATATCATCAATATTAATCAAGCAGGAGTAGGGTTTTACCTCCATCGAGAGGGCTCGAACCTGGGTAAAAACATCGTGTCCCTTGTCTCCTGTTACCATCCGCCTAGACGCACAGTTCGGGACCCCCTACCCGAGATCCACCGGTTTTGACACCGACAGTGGGGATGATGAAGAATATGCTCTTCAACATCATGCATGGTATTCCTATCATTACCATGATTTCTTCATGAGGACTCTTGCGAATGTTGCACTTTCACCATTTGAGCTGAAGCCTTATGCTCCATGGATCATGAGATTCCTCAGATCAAGGACTTCACTCAACTACAAGGCTGATACTCTTAACCATGGCAGCTACTTGCCCCCAATTGAAGTCCTCAAGCGGACCATTTCCTCATCTGATGATAAGGGCAAGTCACCTGTTGTGATAGATGAAGGCACTCGTCCATTGGATGGTCACTTCCGCAAAGCTGCATCTTATTCCACCAATGATGACTCTCCCACACATGATTCTGCTGCCAATGCTCCAAAGTCAAGTCCTCAAGCTACTGCTCCCCGTGTGATGACTGACCGTGAACTGCTTATAAGTCTTCACCAGAAGGTCAATTGAAACCACAAATGGGTCAAGTGTCAGTTTGGTTCTATTCTTCACAACATGACTTCTACACACAATTCAGTGAAGAAAAACCACTACTACCTCCATGAAGTGTTTGATCGCACCTGGGCTATACTGTCACATCCATATGGCGAAGAAGATTTGAAGCAAATGGGCTTCAAGGAAGACTTTGACTGGTCTGCACCTCCATCGAAGAAATACAAGAAGGTCAACGTTCCTTCCTTGGTGGCCAGCTCATATTTTCCATCACGCACCATGGACGAGCATGAAGATTTGGACGACACTGCAGCAGGCCCCACAACAACTCAAGACCCTAACAACACTGGCGCTCCTCCATCATCATGATATTCTTCAGGGGTGTTAGTCCTTAATTTCAACCCTTTTGGTCATTCGATGACAAAGGGGGAGAAATTTAAGTTAGTCTTCAAGCGGGTCTATATATATGGGCGTTTTTTTGCTAAGTTACAACTCTCGTTCTTCTGATGACTTTGCTGGATCGAGTTGTAATCTTAAACTCTATGGTGGCTTGATACTTTTGTTGTGTTCTTCTGCATGCTTATTCCTCATTAATGTTAATGCACGCATGCTGAATTACATCAGTCACCATATTTCATTATGCATTTCAAATTCCTCATATTGTATGTCAAATGCGTGTATGAATTACAAGATATAGGGGGATATCTCCATGATTATACTCTTCAAGTGTGAATTGCTTCAAAAGCAAAAACCTCACGATGCACATCTTCAGGGGGAGTTCTTCTATATCTTGCAATCAAATTCCTCAATATAAGTATTTACACTTCCCATGTTTATCCCCATTGAAAACTTAACCCATATTGTCATCAATCAGCAAAAAGGGGGAGATTGTAAGTGCATCTAGTGCCCCTTAGTGATTTTGGTGTATTGAAGACTTATAGGTTACGAGACTGATGCGTTTGTGAGTGTACACAGGTCTATAAGTCTATGAGGAATTTGATATTTATAGAGAAAGTCGACCCCTAAAAATGAAGTTCTTCGACTGAAGACTTTGGATTTCTGAAGACTTTCTGAAGACTTTGAAAGTGAAGAAATTGGTGTGACCTTGAAGACTTAGTTATCATTCGAGGAACATGAAGTGCGAAGACTTTTGTTTTCATAGTTTCATTTTCTCTTTCTTGAGTCATAGGAAACACCGTACTATTAAAGGGGGTCGAGGAAATACTAAGGAGAAATTTCCATGTGATGCTCAACTCAAATCCTACACCTACCAATCCCTTCGAGTGAAGCCATTGGAAATCTCGCACAGTTTAGCCATATTCTTCAGTAACACAAACGAAGTTCTTCTGGTCTCTGAGGAATTTGTTATGACTGAAGAGTTAGGAATTCGCCAGTGCGAATTGCCTACCAAGTGAGGAACATGATAGCCCTGAGGATTTCGAACCCAAATATTCCGACCGTTGCTGTGCTACGCGCCAGCTGTCCCAAAATATCTACCCACCTAACGGTCATATCAGACAAGGGCATTTATGTCTTATCATGTTGGGATGCTCCCCGGATATAAATAGCCCCCCCCTACAACCACTAGCTGGTTGGCTGCTCCGAGAGAAACTGACACTTGTCATTTGAGAGCAACCCATCCTCTGAGGACTTTGAGTCAAATTCATCAAGTGAGGAAATCCCAAACCCAAACCTACAAAACCCCAAGTGATTGAGCATCACTGAAGAGATTGATCATGTGTGGATCTGACGCTTGTTTACTTTGAAGACTGTGCTTCTTCCATACGGTTAGGCATCAAGGTCTAGAGCATCCAAGAGGAATTGTGGATCGTCGAGTGACCGAGTTTGTGAAGGTTCAGAAGTCACCTGAAGACTTACCACGAGTGATTGGGCGAAGTCTGTGTGACTTTAGCTCAAGGAGAATACGGTGAGGACTGTGTGTCTGGGACTAGGTGTCCTTGAGTTTAAATACTCAGCCGCTCCAATGAGATGTACAACTGAGACAGCAGTTGGAACTGGTCTACCAAATCATTATCTTCACCGAGCTTACTGGTTCTATTTCCTCAACTCTTTAAATTCCTCATGTATGCTATTGTGTTCCTGTTCATATCTGTTCGAAGACTTTGACTGAAGACTTTCTCAATTTCCTCAGTTCTATTTCTTCAGTCTGTTCGTCTTCTTCCTTGTGTTATCATGTGTTTACGGTTTCTGTACTCTGTGCTTGTCTTCATTTCATCATGACGACTATGCATGTGTTCTGTTATGTTCCTTTCTGAGTACTTATTCCGCTGCAAGTAGTTCTTCATTTTGGAATTTCCTCACCAGCAAATTCCTCAGTGAAAAATTCATAAAAATCGCCTATTCACCCCCCCTCTATTCGATATAACACACTTTCACCCCATCCGGGGAGGCCGAAGGGTCTAAGAGGGCGGCCAAGGGGACCAGGAAGGGTCCCCGGCGCAAGGCCGTCATAGGCTCATCGTCCGAGGACGACGAGGCAGACTCCACCTGCGGAGGCGGGGAGGATCAAGAAGAAATGCCACCTCCCCGTACTGGGGAGGAGAAGAAAAGGAAGGTCGCCCGAACGGGGAGGCTAGGATGCCCAAGAAGGGAAAGGCGTCCCTTCCGGATTACTCCACCACGGCCGCCTAGAGTGAGGAGTGGCTGCCCAGGGGGAAGCCCCCAGTAAGATCGTAAGTATCCGTACTTCCTTGTATTTTAGTGCGACTTTGCTTTATAGTCTGTTATAACGCCGAACATGCATGTGCAGTCCGGCCAGGGCCCATCCCGAGGTATCTCCTTCGGATGGGTCTTTGAGCGATTCGGTGATGAATTCGCTCCCAACAGCCACTTCCCCTCGGCCTGCGGATGACACGGAGGTGTTGTCCCAAAGGATCCCTGAGCAAGGGGAGGCGATTCCGGAGACGCCTCAAGGCGAAACCCCAGATGCCGAGCTCACAGGGCGCAAAATCTCAGCAGACTATGCCGACAGGAGCCGCAGCAAGTCCGGCTCTCAGCCGGGCACTATACCGGAGCCTTCAACGGCTCCGGATTCAGGCAGGCAGACCCTCGCTAGGGAGGGCGAGCCATCCGTGCCGATGACTTCCGCTACGGCAGGGGCGTCGGATAGTCTGCTGGAAGCGCTTCACGGCGCTTCCATGAACGAAGAGCACCGCACTCTTATGAGTGCGGTGATTCAGAAGGTTCTGTCCACCAAGAGCGGACTAACCGAAGCCTGCACCAGCCTCCTAACAGGCTTTGAGGTAAGTAAAAAGTGTGAAGTTATCACCTGATAGGTAGTAGCCCCTGATACTCTGTTTGGTGTTCGAAACGAAAAGCCAAACAGAGGGTCAATTATAATCCGCAGGAGTTTAACAGTAGGTGTTCATGTGAATAAACAGGCGGCACTGGTTATCGTTGCTGCCCGGACAGCGGAAGTCTCCGGACTCAAGCAGGACTTGGAGCAGGCCCAGGGGGAGCTCAGCCTCACGAAGAGGCAGCTCGAAGAAAACAAAGGTGAGTAACACCCCATTCACATATCACAAAGGATAGAAAAAATTGGTGACCCTAAGAAAGTGTCATTATTTGGTAATAGGGGCCACGACCGAAGTGGCGTCCCTGAAGAAGGCGCTATCCGAGGCCGAAGAGAAGGCGGCCATGGAGCGTATTGAGCGTGAAAAGCAGAATGCGAGGGTGGGCGAGGTGCAGCAAAACCTCCAGGAGCTCGGCAAGAAGTTCGAGTCCTTGGAGTGTGACTACAAGACGAAGGAGTCTGAGCTTGCGAAGGCCCTTGTGAGCATGAAAGACGCCAAGGCCGAAGCTGAAAAGGCCCAGCAGGAAATCCAGGCGGCCAAGAAGATAGCAGCGGGTAAGACATTCTTAATGCAAAGCAAGCATGTGGAGGAGGCATTTCTTTTACTTACCCGAATTCGGAGCTCTCCAGGGCATTCATAGATCTGCCAGGCAGCGTATCTGATGCTGCGGAGTTCTACCACGTCGAGGAGGGGAGCTCCACGGAGAAGCTATTCTGGTCCCAGTATGCTGGAGCCGAACAGGCGATGCCTCTGAGTGACCAACTGAAGCAGTTGGTTGAACTCCATAGGGCGGCTGAAGTGGCTATGAAGGATTTCATAGTCCGGTTGTGGCCTGGTGAGCCCTTGCCCGCCAACTACTTCGGCCTGATAAAGCGGATGGTGAGTGCCTGTCCACGTCTGGAGGTGATCAAGCGGTCCGTTTGCATTGAGGGTGCCCACCGAGCCTTTGCTCGTGCGAAAGTGCATTGGGGCAAGCTGGACGCGGAGAAGCTGGTGAAGGATGGACCGCCAGAGGGCAAGGCGCATCGGTATCCGGAAAAATATTACAATGGCGTTATGAAAGGCGCTCGTCTCGTGGCCGATGAATGTACCAAGGACACAATTTTAGAGTGAATTCACTTCTGTCATGTTTGTAATATAAAGACGAAGTTACTTGCGCTATGTAGCACTTTTTTGATTTAAAATATTACCTTCTGTGCGGCTATTTATAAGATTCTGAAAGTAGGCCAGTCATCGGCTTCCGCCCCCATGTAGCTAGTACTGGGGTGTTCGTGGAAAACCCAGACACTCTTTATCCAAAATTTTGGTCCCTAAAGGAGGTGTCTGGCGCAGTGAACAAGGAAATCGGACTATTCGGCTTTATAACTTCCACTTAGCCATAGAAGTCTAGAATTTTAAATTTCGGCGAAGCCCCTAGAATTCAGAAAGCCAAATTGGGGTGCTATATACGCCTAAATCGGACGAGGCCGATTCCTCGCCTAAAGCAGAAAAATCTTTAAAGATTTTAAGACCTCTCAAACAGCAACCAGCTCTCGCCACATCATGCCGGTCAATTTTCGGCTTTCTCTACTGAGGTGCTCGTCCGGAAGAATCGGGACACAATCGCAGTAGTTCTCCCTGCGCTACCTTAGCCGATATAACGGAACGTAAGGTACCAAAACAAGGGAGCCGGCTAACCCAACTATGGACCCAAGACATGAATCGGAGCTGATGCATATAGTGCTATAAATTCGTGGTGCCGCACTGTTGAAAGTGTTCGGACTTGTCTTGACGTATTACGGGGTGCCATAAGAAGCCCCTGGCGAAATAAACATACCAAAGTGTACGGATGCAATAGTAAATAAACATTTATAGAAAAAATGTGCAGATAGGAATAATAAGTTGACGCCGTATATAATATCCCATTGATGTATAATACGTCTAAGAGTATGTTTACAACGAATGCATTAAGCACAGATAAATAGGACTATTTGACATGTCCTATCCAAGGGCAGGCCGCATACAGGTATATAAAATAGGTATTAACGATCGTGAATAGATTCCACCTGGGTATTCCCTTTGTGCGCGACGCCTTTTGCCTCCTTGGATTTCTCTCCTGTGAAAGTCCGATAATCCGGATCTTCTGAAGAGGCTGCCCGAAAGCGGGTTCATGAAAGATAAAGGGGGTTATTAAAGTGTGTTGCGGCTGACCCGCACTGTTAACTGTGCCACTATTGCGCCTCCACCTATGCCCATGGTATTTTGAGTGCGTAATTGTGTGCGCGCGGCACGAATGCTGCCTTAATGGGACTGGAGCGGAGGCCGGACTGCTAGTCGCGCTCTTGGCGTGCCTAGCGATCCTGTTGTGGGGCACTTCAGACTCGCTTGACAGTGTTCAGAGTTGTTGTCGCCGGATTCGTGGTTTGCCGGGGGAAGCCGCTTTGTACTTCTGCCACAAGGGCTGAAGTATGTTCTTCTGTACGGAGGGAGCGATCCATGTTTCTGTTGACCGTTATGACCCCGCGAGGTCCTGGCATCTTCAACTTAAGGTATGCATAGTGTGGCACCGCATTGAATCGATTGAATGCGGTTCATCTGAGAAGTGTGTGATAACCACTACGGAAAGGGACGATGTCGAAGATTAACTCCTCGCTTCGGAAGTTATCCGGAGATCCGAAGACCACCTCCAGTGTTATGGAGCCCGTGTAGCGGGCCTCTACCCCTGGAATTACACCTTTAAAGGTAGTTTTGGTGGGCTTGATCCTTGAAGGGTTGATGCCCATTTTGCGCACTGTGTCCTCATAAAGTAGGTTTAGGCTGCTGCCTCCGTCCATAAGGACTCATGTGAGGTGAAATCCGTCAATGATTGGATCTAGAACCAATGCGGCTGAACCGCCGTGATGGATGCTGGTAGGGTGATCCCTACGATCGAGTGTGATCGGATAGGCTGACCATGGGTTGAATTTTGGGGCGACTGGCTCCATCGCATAGACGTCCCATAGTGCTCGCTTCTGTTCCCTTTTGGGGATGTGGGTAGCGTAGATCATGTTGACCATTTTCACCTGAGTAGGAAATTTCTTCTGCCCCCCCCCCCGGTGTTCGGACGCCGGGGCTCATCGTCATCTTTGCTGTGTAGCCCCTTGTCCTTGTTCTCGGCATTTATCTTGCTGGCCTGCTTGAAAACCCAGTAGTCTCTATTAGTGTGATTTGTTGGCTTATCCGGAGTGCCGTGAATTTGGCATGAGCGGTCAAGTATGCGGTCCAGACTGGACGGTCCCTGGTTGTTTCTTTTGAACGGCTTTTTCCGCTGACCGGATTTTGAGCCACTGAATCCGGCATTGACTGCCGTGTCTTCAGTGTTATCGCCATTGTTCCGACGCTTATGTCTGTTACGCCGTGGCTTGCCGTTATTGTCGCAGACGTCTGAAGTGCCTGAGTTTATTGGCGTGGTGCTGCTGCGAGCCAACCAGCTATCCTTGCCTACGCAAAAGCGTATCATGAGTGTCGTGAGGGCCGCCATGGATTTTGGTTTTTCCTGGTCGAGGTGCCGGGCAAGCCACTCATCGCGGATATTATGCTTAAAGGCCGCCAGGGCTTCGGCGTCCGGACAGTCGATAATTTGGTTCTTTTTAGTTAGGAACCGAGTCCAGAATTTTCTGGCTGACTCTCCGGGCTGTTGTGTAATGTGGCTCAAGTCATCAGCATCCGGTGGTCGCACGTATGTGCCTTGGAAGTTGTCGAGGAAAGCATCCTCCAGGTTTTCCCAACTGCCAATGGAATTTTCCGGCAAGCTATTTAGCCAGTGTCTGGCTGGTCCTTTGAGCTTAAGGGGGAGATACTTGATGGCGTGTAGATCGTCTCCGCGGGCCATGTGAATGTGGAGAAGGAAATCTTCAATCCATAATGTGGGGTCTGTTGTGCCATCGTATGATTCAATGTTCACGGGTTTAAACCCTTCTAGGAATTCATGATCCATTACTTCATCAGTGAAGCAGAGGGGGTGTGCGGCGCCTCTGTGTCGGGTTATGTCGCGGCGCAGTGCGACTAAGTCTGGTCGGTTGTGTTCGGCCCAGCCGGATTTACTGTTAGTGTACCCGGTATGACGGTCATCTTCATGTGTTGTGGCGTGCCCCCGTGATCCGTAGATCGATCTTGGTTGTCCTGTGTTGTTTTCCAATCTGTCTCGCATGTCCTACGTATTGCCGCGGGCTGTAGTAAACTGGCGTGGGGGTGCGGGCTGGTATTCGGGCTGATATGTTGTTTTATCCCGGCCACGAGGTGGCTGGTCAGCCGTGTGGCGCTCGAGTCCATATTCCTCGGCTGTCAGGACTTCTATCCATCTGTCTATGAGCAGGTCTTGATCAGCTTGAAGCTGTTGCTGCTTCTTCTTCAGGCTCCTCGTAGTGGCCATAAGCCGGCGCTTGAAGCGCTCCTGCTCCACAGGGTCCTCAGGCGCGCTGAAATCGTCGTCGCCGAGGCTAATCTCGTCTTAGGAGGGGGGCATGTAGTTGTCCTCCTCCGGATACCCGTCCGTCGCCTATTCGTCTGGGTTGTCCTGCCTGTCTTCCTGCTCGGCCTGCTCGAGGGCAGGCTGATCGGGGTTGTATTCATCTTCGGAGCCGTTTGGATTGTTTTCATCTCCGGTGCCGGTATTGCTGTGGTGGGGCTTGGAGCGGCGCTGGCGACGCCCATGCTTTGCTTTCTTCTTGGAGGGGTTATCCTCCATTGCCTCATCACCATTGGTTTCTTTCGGAGTGTCCACCATATATATGTCATATGAAGAGGTGGATGTCCACCGCCCTGTGGGTGGTGGTTCCTGTTCTTCTCCTACACCGTCGTCCAGACCGTCGATGTCTTCGGAGTCGAAGTCAAGCACGTCGGTCAAAATCATCGATCGTGGCTATGAAGTGGGTGGTGGGTGGGCAACAAATTCCCTCGTCGCCAGCTTCCTACTTGAGCCGGACATAGTTCGACCAAGAGTCTCCTAACAAAGAGAGAGATTTTAACGAGTTTAGCATGTCACCAAAGGGCGAGTGCTGGAAGATATCTGCAGCGGTGAACTCCATTACCGGAGCCCAACCAGGTTCGGCGGGCTCGGAGGTGCGCGGACCAGAACCTACAACCGGATACGAGTCCGGGGGTCCGGTGTCACAGGCTTCCTTGGGGGTGAAGTCTGTGTTCGGCTCTACCGCCGATGGTTGTGCGGCCTCCGGAGCGGGGTCCATCCACCCGTCCCTGGGCGGCGCAATCTTCCCAGGATTTAGGTTCGTGACTCCTGTAGGGTGATATCCCGAGCATTGTCTGATAGCAGGTCTAACCGTGCACATCGTGACTGTCCGGTGCTCCTGGCGTAGGCCCGAATCCGTTGAAGATCAAGTCTCCACGGATATCGGTCGTGTAGTTTAGGTTTCCGAACCTGACCTGATGGCCAGGGGCGTAGCTGTCGATCTGCTCCAGATGGCCAAGCGAATTGGCCCGCAGTGCGAAGCCGCCGAACACGAAGATCTATCCGGGGGAGAAAGTCTCACCCTGGACCATGTTGTTGATGATTGAAGGAGCCATCGAGCCTTGCAGCGACGACACAGAGGAACTCTCAATGAAAGTGCCAATGTCAGTGTCAAAACCGACGGATCTCAGGTAGGGGGTCTCGATCTGTGCGTCTAAGGCCAATGGTAACAGGAGGCAAGGGACACAATGTTTACCCAGGTTCGGGCCCTCTCGATGGAGGTAAAACCCTACTTCCTGCTTGATTGATATTGATGATATGGGTGTTACAAGAGTTGATATACCATGAGATCGTAGAGGCTAAACCCTAGAAGCTAGCCTATGATGATTATGAATGTTGTGATCGTCCTCATACGGACCAAACTCTCCGGTTTATATAGACACCGGAGAGGGCTAGGGTTTAGGAGTCGGTTACAAGGAAGGAAACATAATATCCGAATCACCAAGCTTGTCTTCCACGCAAAGGAGAGTCCCATCCGGACACGGGACGAAGTCTTGAGTCTTGTATCTTCATAGTCCAACAGTCCGGCCAAAGTATATAGTCCGGTTGTCCGGATACCCCCTAATCCAGGACCCCTCAATGGGTGTCCATCAACGGTCTTTCATTGATCCAAACATCTTTACAAAGCAGGATCGTGTCCCCCACGGCAGGTATACAGGAGGTGATTCCACGGTAGATATCCATCAGTGAGAAGACATCGCGCCACCAAAAAGAACCACAGGTTGGCTTTGCATGGGGAGGTGAATCATCATAATGGGCATTCCATACTAGCATTACCCAAGGGACGTCCTGTTTGTGAATATATTAATGGAGGTATTTGAGCAGTAGTGCTTTGTTTTGGATTTGTAGGTTTAAAACCCCAAGACCCCCTTTTTGTTTGGGCGGCATACCATATCCCAAGCTGCTAATGAGTGGGTTTTGGCGTCTCTATCCACTTCTTTCCTCCACAAATAGTGCCTTCTTGCTCGATCAAAGATCTCAATAACCTTGAGTGGAAGTTTTAGAACACACATGGAAAAAGATAGCAGTGATGAGAGCACGGAGTTAATCAGTTGCACTCGTTCTCCGTAAGATAACCAGATAGCGGTTCTTGTCAATCTTCTCTGGATTCTGTCGACCAAAGGCATCAAATCTCTTACAGTGGGTCTCGTTGTACCGAGAGGCAAACCAAGACAGGTAAACGACATCTCCCCAACTTGGCATCCTAAAGCATTGGCCAGATCCAAAGTTTTTTGTGCATTCACATTAATTGGCATTAATTGTGACTTAGCGTAGTTGAGTTTCAGACCAGTTGCCCGGGCATAAGAATCCAGAATCTCCTTAATTGTCTAAAGCTCATGCTGATTTGCTGGGAGGATGATAAATGTATCATCGGCATATTGTACAACTGGGTAGTCTTCTGAAGCAGGTTGATTAATTGGGAGTGAAATTAAACCATCCAACCATGCTTTATTAATTAAAGACTGTAATAAATCTGTCGCGAGCACAAATAACAAGGGGGATATTGGGTCACCCTGTCTCACACCTCGTTTACATTTGAATTCTGTGCCAAGTATTCCGTTTAGTAGAATAGATGAAGATCCTGATTGTAGCAGCATTTTAATCCACATACACCACCAGTCATCAAAACCCTTGCATTCTAGCATTTTCAAAATGAAAGAATGTTCCATCGTGTCGAAGGCCTTCTCGAAATCTAGTTTTAGAATCACAATTTCCTTGCCTGATTGTTTACACTGATGCAAGTATTCGAATGCCCAACTGAGACAATCTTGAATTGTCCTAGTTTGAATGAATCCATATTGATTTTGATGCACCACCTTTCGAATCCAATATTGAAGCCTTTCAGAAAGAATTTTTGTTATAACTTTGAGCCCACAATTTAGTAAGGAGATTGGTCTATAATCATTGACAGATTTAGGTGTCAGTTTCCTTGGTATTAGCGTGATTAAGGATGTATTCAAACATTGCAAATTGATTGTCCCCTTCCAGAAGTCCTCACACAGAGAGTAAAAATCCTCCTTGATTATCTCCCAACACACTTTAAGGAAAAGCCCATTGAAACTATCTGGTCCTGGTGCATGGTCAGCCTGAATGACTTTGATGACATTGTCAATTTCTTCTTTTGTAAATGGTATTGAAAGTTCCTCCAGACCTTGGAATTTTTGAATTAGGTCAGTGAGCTCAAAATCATACACAGGCTGGGATGACACCCCCATTCTCCTTTTAAAGCAATCATAAAAAGTTGCTGCCTTTTCATCATGATTTTCCACTAAGCGACCATCAGTTAAAACCAAATTTGTGATGGCATTTCTCCGCAATCTTTCAGTTGCTCGTGCTTGAAAATATTTAGTATTTTCCTCACCTTGGACTGCCCACCTAAACGTGCAACGTTTTTTCCAATAATCACTTTGGTATTTAAGCAATCGCAATAAATGTGCTTTTAATATGTTTCTGAAATTGGCTTCAGGTGTGGAAAGTTGTCTCAAATCCTCGAGGTTGTCCATTTGGAGCAGAATTCTATTATAGTTTCAATTAACAGTTTTAACTTAGAGATTGATTTACTCCATTGTTTTAAAGCATACCTAAGTCTCTTTAATTTTGTAGAGATTCTTGTGGCACTGGAGGAGGCCTTAATGGGAGCAAGCCAGGATGATTTCACAACCTCCAAAAATCCAGGGTGAGAAGGCCAAAAGTTTTCAAATCTGAAAAGCTTGGATCTTGGTATCAAAGTTTCCACTGAGAGAATACAGGGCACATGATCAGAGATCGGACGGGCAAGAGGTTTTGCTATGGTATTGGGGAATTTAAAAATCCATTCTGGAGAAGAAAAAACCAGTCTAATTGCTCTAGTAAAGGATTTTCTTGCATGTTACTCCATGTGTATCTCCTTCCTTTGATTGGAATTTCAAGCAATCCAAGGTGACTAATAATCTCATTAAATTTGATCACATCATCCACATTTCCACCTGGTAGGTTTCTATTATCCAAAGAGCGCATGAAGTTGAAATCTCCCATGAAAAGCCAAAGATCTTCAGTTTCTTTGTTTATATTTTCCATCCAATCAGTGAACATTACCCTCTCAGGTCCATCACACGGCCCATAAATTTTAGAAAGCAACCAACTTTCATTTGTTTGAACCAAGGTCATTTTGATAGTGATTGCAAGTGAAAACTGATGAATTATTTGGCCCAAAAATTGGCTGCTACACCATATAATAACTAAACCACCTGAAGCACCATCAGATGGAATAAACTCAAATTTATCAAATCTCCTTGGGCAGCATTTTCTAATAAAAGAATGATCAAACTCAGGTTTCTTAGTCTCTTGTAAGCATATGATCGAGTAGTTGGATTCATCAATCTTATTGCAAAGTGCATCACATTTAGAACTATCATTTAAACCACGAATATTCTAGCACAAAATATTCCACATAACAGATGCCATTAAGTCTTGAAATAGGCTATAAAAAGCGTATAAATAAGTTTAGAAGCACCCTAATAAAATTCCACAACGCTGCAGAAACAAACAGCAAAATAAAAGGCCTAGGCCTCGTCCTTCTCCTTGCCCTTGAGAGGCACAAGTAGTTTCTCATTGGTGAGTTCCTCCTATGGAATAGCACACAGAGTTGTTCCCAAATATTGCAGAGTTTCAATCGAAGTGGGAGGAGGGACTTGAGTGGAAGACGATGTTTCTTCAGTACTCTTGTCTTGCTGCAGCTCCAACATGTCTGGAGTCCTCCTCGGTTTGACACATGAGGGTTTACGTTTGGTGTTAGCCAGGGAAGGTGGCTTAAATCCCTGGTACCTAGTTGCGCGCACACTGCGCCAGACCTCAGATACATCCAGCAGGGTGATCATTCTGCACTTTCTCTTATTAGTAGCCGCATACATCTCCATCATCTCAAGCTGTGGGTCAAGAGGTGGAAAGTTAACTTCCTGATAGTTTTCTTCCACAACCATGGTGTCTGCATCAACCATCTGGCAAACTCTGTTCAGTTATGCAGCAACAAAATCACAGCAGATCGACCAAGCATCCTGAGGTAAGCAAATGACATTGGTGCCCGGTGCAAATGGTGAAAATGGGAAGTATGAGAAGCAGCCCCCCCCCCCACAAGATCCACTAGAGTGCTCTATAACCATCTACAAATCTACTCCAGGTATTAGTCAGGCTATCTTCATCAAAAACCCAACATAGTCTAGGGGTGTAAACAGTGCAATAGAAGCAAATCATGAAAGAAAACCAATTCTCCTCTTCAGGTACTTCCAAAACCACTTCATGTGCATTCATCTACTGAAATGAAAGATCTCCAGTAGGGCTTCCCTGAACAAATATGTCTGCCACTTCTTCAATCATTGCAACATGTTCATTCCAAACCCGCAGCCCATCATCAAAACCAGAATCCGCAGTTTGTATTCCATCCATCATAGAGGACTCATCATAACCAGTGAAACTCATGTAACTAAAACCTTGATACACTGGCAAAACAGGTGGAAGTACTGGCCATTCGCCCCAGCCCTGTTGTAGTGGGGTTGGAGGTGGAGCGGCCTCCCAGGCATTGGCAGCGTTCTGGAGCTGCCAAACTTGAGCATCATGTTGTTGTTGCTGCATTGCATTTAGAAAAGGAAGATGCCCCGGATGCGGGGAAGCACCCAAAGGAGGCGGCGCCTCTTCATCACCAACCAGACCCTGGCTAGGATTTCTTCCGTTAAGCACATAAACAGGGACGGTCCACGAGGTGCCTAGCCCACTGATATCAGTGAATCTCATAACCACCAGACTAAAAGGCACTAGAGCAAGTTCATTAATCAGAACACGGACAAGCACACGAGATTTTCTGTGACCTGGGTGGTGCCAATACATACATCTCCCAAAACATGAAACTGCCTTAATGATATAATGCTCTGTTTGGTAGTTCAAAGGAAATCCAAGCAACATAACCCACGCATCTCTTTCAATCACCGGCCTACGCATATTTGGACCTTCATCATGGCATAGCAAATAGAAATTGGAATGCTCATCAAAGGGTTGCTCCCCTATACTAATCAGCGTATCTCTAACAACACTGTCATTGAAACGAATAAGACCCACGCAGAACAGATAGATCTCACCCTCAATAGTAGGCGCACCATGATCATCTCAAAGAAATCTTCTGACCTCTGCAAGAACTTCTTCATGTTGTAGATCTCCAGGGGCGGCACCACCATCACAAGCGCATGCTGCGAGTGATCCAGAGGCGGGTTATCAACAATCACCATGTTGCACTGCAGCCTCCCCTCCGGACCCTGCTGAATATCCATCTCCCCTGGCACAAACTGGTAGGGCAGCACTGGCAGATTAGCCATTGGAGGTGCTAGGTTTGGAGTGGAGGAAAGCACGAGGTGAGGGGTGGAGGAGAGCTCAGGTGCACAAGGTGACGGGCGAAGCAGAGGAGGAATCATGGTCTCGGGTGGTGATGGGTTGGTAAGGAGGCGAAACGTCCAGGGTATTTTCGATACAAATGACAAAAGATTTTACTAGATCCCTCCCATTTTGTTTGACAATCCAAATTTGCTCCTTATCCCTTTTTTGTTGGGACTGATTCCGCGATTTTCTGCGCCAAATATTTTTACGACTAATGAAAATCAGAGAGCCAACAGAACGACCATTCTCAACAACCCCGTCTTTCTTTACCCATGTAACAAGTTTCATTCAATGTGTACGTGCCAGGAAGTTCCAACGTGTCCTCTCACACCACAAATATTGCAACATATATTGTCAAAAGAGCACGTTAAAGAATAATGACCCTTGGTCTGGCACTTTGTCCACCAAGAAGAATTATACATGGGTGATGTCTCATCATTTTTCATAGAGGAAGAGGCAGATTAGTTACCATAGTCTTATCAATGCAATGCTCGGCTAAATGACCTCGTCTCCCACATAATATACAAATATGAAGCTTGTTATATATAAACTCTTTAGTAGGCAGGGAAGAGATGTCGAGTACCGATTGTATGATTTCATTGGTATAACCAGCTTGCCATAAATCAAGAATTTTCTCAAGCTTCGCTTCTGTGATTAGATTCCATGATAAGGTTGTAAAAGTGCATCCAGGAAAACGTTTGCCAATGACTTGATGATCATCCCAATTGATACGTGCACGAAGGCTGCCAAAGACCAACTCATCCGAAAAGTCGTCGGAAGCTAGAGCTGCATTAGAAGAATGATCTCGCATCATATCTTGAATGTCCAAACCCTGATCATGAATAGGAGCCCTCCGGTCCTCAGCATTAACGAGATTGAATTTGGACAACTCAGATCTAGATGAGGTGTCCCCTTGCGCACTCTTACATAAGTAGTTCCCGACCATTAGCTTATCCCCACAGTTTCCCCATTTCCCCCAAATCCCTACATAGCCTCAAAATTCCCTCGCGTGGAGCTGACATTGGGGAATGCGGATGAGTGGTGCTGATGGTTTCGGTGTGGCTGCTCCTGCTCGTATCGCCGCCACGACAGTGGTCGCCACCGAGTACTTGCCTAAGGTCATCAGAAGGTAAGTGTACTACAGATCTGAATCGTCCTATCAGGTTCCAATCTATCCCAATCTTTTTTAGCATGTCTAAAGTAGCTCCTTGTTGAATCCGTCCTGAATGAGCCCAACTCCCCCCCCCCAGGAAAGCGATCTGCCGCTGGATCCGGAGCATAACTCCAGACTCCCGCAACACGAGTTCGACTCCGAGTTTTGCGCCACCGAGAAGTACCAAAAGATGAGTTGTGTGCATGTGCACACTCCCGCTCGACGTGTGCACAGAGGGATTCGACATTGGTAGGCGGTTTCTTAGTTGCCCCTTGGAGGTTAGTTCTAAGTTCATCATTTTACTTGAGTGAATGCCACCGCTCATCCTGAATACTATTTAACATTGGCAGGGATATCAGGCTTGTGCCTTCGTTAACTGGCTGGATGAAGAATGGCATGGCAGGGCTCAGAGTGTTATCACCAAGCTCGTAGAAGATAATGTAAAGCTGAAGAAGAAACTGGCTGATCTGGAATGTATAATCAGTACGATGAAGCAAGAAAGAATTAATCACAGGCAACAGATGAAAGCAAGAGACAAGAAGGAACTAGGATGTGTAGTTGTGGTTGTCGCATTAGCCATGTTCTATGCGCTATTTGCAATGATGATTAGGGGTTTTGTTTGGCAATATTGCTAAAGCACATCTAGATGTGCTCTAAGTAATGCACATCTAGGTCCTATGCCATTGATGTTACACGAAGATTAGTGTAGATATTTTTCTTTGTATTTTTTCTTTTACTTTCTAGTTTGATTATTATTGGCTTTATCAATAAGAAGAGCTCAATGTATTGCTTGCCAACTGTCCTACTCTGTTCATACCGGTACCGGTGCATAATCCCAAAACTCGTTCCTTGCTTTTGTCCTAAAAAAGGAAACCAGCCAAATAGCCAATAGGAGTCCTGCGCAACCCCGGAAATTTGGAGCGACTGGGTACAAATAATTAAGGTTGATTATATCAGCGGTTAGATAATACGTCAACCCCCGCTTCGATCCCCCCCCTCCCGCGCAGAAAAAACCCCGCTTCAATTGGCAGTTCCTCTTCTCTGCATACCCTGCTTATGTGTCCACCATCTTCGTCATCCCCGGCAGGCTGCTCTACACACTGGCACACACTCTGCAGCCATGTCGAGCAACTGCGAGGACGACAGTTCGACTAGCAGTCTCGCACCCGATGATAGGTCAACACAGGAATCATCCCGCTCGTCTTCCATGAGTCTGGCGTCAAGCCCAGACTTCGATTATATCCGGTTCATGGAAGGGACGCTGCCTCTGGAGTCGTCAAATGACAACCAGACGGACGAGGAACCATCGGAAGACGAAGAAGAGGACGACGATGAGGGGGAGGAGGAATGGTCGAACGAGGAGGAGGACGATGACGACAGCAATGCTGATGACGACGGTGATGAAATGTCAACGGTCAGCGGTAAGAAGCATCCTCGCCAAGACGATGTCGCGGGGCCATCCAACAACAAGAAGAAGAAGAAGGACTAAATTTAGCAGACTGAATATATCTCTGTTTATCTTGTCAATCTCATCGCAGACGGCTAGTAATATGTATTCGACAGAGATCTTCTACATTATTGCCCACAGGTTGGTTTGTTGAACTGTGTGCCCTAACAAGCACTGATAACCCAAAAGAATAGGGGATCGCAATAGTTTCCAAGGGTAGAGTATTCAACCCAAATTTATTGATTCGACACAAGGGGAGCCAAAGAATATTCTCAAGTATTAGCAGCTAAATCATCAATTCAACCACACCTGAAAGACTTAATATCTGCAGCAAAGTATTTAGTAGCAAAGTAGTATGGAAGTAACAGTAACTGTAGCAAAAGTAACAATAGTAGTTTTGTAGCAATCGTAACAGTGGCAACGGAAAAGTAACTTAGCAAAGATGAATATGAAACGAGCTCGTAGGCAATGCATCAATGATGGATAATTATGTCGAATGGCATTCATCATGCAACATTTATAACATAGGGTGACACATAACTAGCTCCAATTCATCAATATAATGTAGGCATGTATTCCTGATATAGTCATACGTGCTTATGGAAAAGAACTTGCATGACATCTTTTGTCCTACCCTCCCATGGTAGCGGGGTCCTATTGGAAACTAAGGGATATTAAGGCCTCCTTTTAATAGAGAACCGGACCAAAGCATTAGCATTTAGTGAATACATGAACTCCTCAAACTACGATCATCACCGGGAAGTGTCCCGACTATTGTCACTCCGGGGTTGCCGGATCATAACACGTAGTAGGTGACTATAACTTATAAGATAGGATCAAGAGCACTCATATATTCATGAAAACATAATAGGTTCAGATATGAAATCATGGCACTCAGGCCCTAGAACAAGCATTAAGCATGGCAAAGTCTTAGGAACATCAATCTTAGAACATAATGGATACTAGGGATCAAACCCTAACAAAACTAACTCGATTGCATGGTAAATCTCATCCAACGCATCACCGTCCAGCAAGCCTACGATGGGATTACTCACGCATGGCGGTGAGCATCATGAAATTGGTGATGGGGGGTGGTTGATGATGATCATAGCGATGGATTCCCCTCTCCGGAGCCCCGAACGGACTCCAGGTCAGCCCTCCCGAGGAAGAACAGGGCTTGGCGGCGGCTCTGTATCATAAAACGTGATGAATCCTTCTCTCTGTTTTTTTCTCCCGAACATGAATATATGGAGTCGGAGTTGAGGTCGGTGGAGGTCCAGGGGCCCATAAGGCAGGGGGCACGCCTAGGGGGTAGGGCGCGCCCCCACCCTCATGGCCAGTGTGTGGGCCCCATTCTGCTGATTCTTTCGCCAGTATTTTTTATTAATTCCAAAAGTTATCTCCGTGAAGTTTTAGGTCATTCCGGGAACTTTTATTTCTGCACAAAAATAACACCATGGCAATTCTGCTGAAAAAAACGTCAGTTCGGGTTAGTTCCATTCAAATCATGGAAATTAGAGTCCAAAACAAGGGCAAAAGAGTTTGGAAAAGTGGATACATTGGAGACGTATCAACTCCCCCAAGCATAAACCTTTGCTTCTCCTCAAGCAATTCAGTTGACAAACTGAAAGTGGTAAAGAAAAACTTTGACAAACTCTGTTTGATCTTGTTGTCGCAAATATGTAAAGCCAGCATCAAGTTTTCAACAAAGATTATGAACTAACCATGTTCACAATAACGTTTAGGTCTCATGTTTACTCATATCAATGGCATAATCAACTAGCGAGTAATAATAATAAATCTCGGATGACAACACTTTCTCAAAACAATCATGATATGATATAACAAGATGGTATCTCGCTAGCCCTTTCTGAGACCGCAAAACATAAATGCAGAACACCCCTGGACATCAAGGACTGACTAGACATTGTAATTCATGGTAAAAGAGATCCAGTCACAGTCATACTCAATGTAAATTAATAACAATGCATACAAATGAAAGTGGTGCTCTCCAACTAGTGCTTTTTATCAGAGGATGATGAATCAACATAAAAGTAAATAGATAGGCCCTTCGCAGAGGGAAGCGGGGATTTGCGGAGATGCCAGAGCTCGAGTTTTGGAACAGAGATAAATAATATTTTGAGCGGCATACTTTCATTGTCAACATAACAACCAAGAGATCTCGATCTCTTCCATGCTACATACATTATAGGAAGTTCCCAAATAGAATGGTAAAGTTTATACTCCCCCCCACCAATAAGCACATTCCACGGCTGGTCCAAAACAACGGGTACCGTCCAACTAACAACAATCCTGGGGGAGTTTTGTTTGCAATTATTTTGATTTGATTTGAGCATGGGACTGGGCATCCCGGTTACCGGTCATTTTCTCGTGAATGATGAGCAGAGTCCACTCATCGTGAGAATAACCCACCTAGCATGGAAGATATAGACAGCCCTAGTTGATACATGAGCTACTCGAGCATACAAAACAGAATTTCATTTGAAGGTTTAGAGTATGGCACATACAAATTTACTTGGAACGGCAGGTAAATACCGCATATAGGTAGGTATGGTGAACTCATATGGAAATACTTTGGGGTTTATCAAAGTGGATGCACAAGAATTATTCCCGCTTAGTACAGGTGAAGGCTAGAAAGAGACTGGGAAACGACCAACTAGAGAGCGACACAATCATAAACATGCATTAGGATTAACCAACAATGGGCGCAAGCATGAGTAGGATATAAATCACCATGAACATAAATATCATATAGGCCATGTTGATTTTGTTTCAACTACATGCGCGAACATGTGCCAAGTCAAGACACTCGAGTCATTCAAAGGAGGATACCATCCTATCATACTACATCACAACCATTTTAATAGCATGTTGGCACGCAAGGTAAACCATTATAAACTCCTAGCTAATTAAGCACGGCATGAGTAACTATAATATCTAATTGTCATTGCAAACATGTTTCATTCATAATGGGCTGAATCAAGAATGATAAACTAATCATATTTACAAAAACAAGATAGGTCGAGTTCATACCAGCTTTTCCTCATCTCAATCATTTCATCATATATCGTCATTATTACCTTTCACTTGCACGACCGAATGGTGTGGATAATAATAATAGTGCATGTGCATTGGACTAAGCTGGAATCTATAAACATTTAATTCAAAGGAGCAGACAAAGTAATATGGGCTCTTTATCAGATCAACAATAATGCATATGAGGGCCACTCATCATTTCCATCGTGGTCTTCTCCTCTTGACCCCCAAAGAAAAGAAAATAATTTCAAAGAAACACACTGAAATGTTTTTGGAGTTATTGTTTTTATGAATAAAGTAAAACAAGAACGAGAAAAACTATTTACACGGGAAAGCTCCCAACAAGCAAAAGAAGAACAAGAAATCTTTTTGGGTTTTCTTTTAATACTACTACTAAGCATGGAAAGTAAACTAGCTAAAAGCTATAACTAATTAGTTTTTGGTAGACTAAGGCATAGCCTAGTGGTGGGAAGGGGTTTATGCCTTCCCACCCACCTAGGTTCAAGGCATGGTACTTGCAATTTGGGTTTGTTGCACCAATTATACTGTAGGGGCCTCCCTTACAGTATTTCTGTCAAAAAAAATAACTTTTTTTGGTTTTTCTCTTCAAACACACAAGAAGAAAACAGGAATAGAAAATAAACTAGCATGGATAATACAACAAAAAAGTATGAACACTGACAACTAGAATGAGTGTGTGAACATGAATGTAATGTCGGCGAGAAATATGTACTCCCCCAAGCTTAATCTTTTGGCCTAAGTTGGTCTAAGTCCATGGATCAAATTGGTCCTCTCCGGTGTACTGAGGAGGATCCTCGGGGTTCCACTGGTTAGTGAGCTCCTACGGATCCCACTGATAAATAGACTCCTGATATGGATCATGTGATGACTCTGGCTCAGGCTCTAGGGATTGTGTCTGCTCCTAGTATGCATAAATGTCATCGGGCATGATAAGGTATGTGCCTGAATGAATGTTAAACAAACAAGGTGCAGGCAAGGTAATAATCTGACAAGTATTTTCACTAAATACCAGGTTATAAATGAGTCTCTTTTCCTTATCATCGCAAAGAAAATCATGTGCTACCATACTTTTATAATCTAAGTAAATAGTGGACAGCACCTTTTCTTCTTTCTCATAGTGCCTAATAGCTATCTCAAAATATTAGGCAAGACGCGAAGCAAAGATACCTCCAAAAATGGGGCCCTTTGTACGGTTTAGACTCAACCGTTTAGCAACCATAGCGCCTAAACTGAAAGTTCTATCATGAAGTAAAGCATGGCGCAAAATGGCAAGGTCAGGAGCACTGAGGCCCCACTGTTCCCACGAACAATTAAGCATCTGCTAGAAAATATTGCATAGTAATGCAGAACAGGAAAATGTATACTAGTAGTTCTTGCTTTTGACACTTTTCTCCTTTCCCCTATAGTAATTTCATTAATAAAATATCCCTCACTTGGATGTGGTTCCTCGATGATGCCTTCAAAAGGCAATTTTCAAACCTCACAAAAATCATAGAGTGACATCTCCTTAAACTCATCATATAAATAAAATTCTACCAAAGGTGGTGATCTCCTAGCATGAAAATGAAAATTTTGCATGATTAGTGAGTAGGAGATACTGGTCACACTTATCATGGATGAATTCGGTGATGCCCGCATTCTCAGCCAAGTAATAAAAGTCTTCATAAATTCCAGCGGCCTTGAAGAATGCATCACAAGGCCATTCACATGACCGAACCTCTATGGTGCGAGGAAGGTTGTACTTGGGATTTTCATTCTCTTCACTCTCCTTTCCCTTCGAACCCCGGATCGAGGAGCCTCTCAACAATCTCTTCAACATTTTATTCCTCTGAAAATTTCTAAAAAATTTAGTGACTCAAAATAAAAGTGAACAAACTCAACAAGATTGATAGGAACTACTCCCACAAGTGCCTGGAGACTATATCATGCATTAAAACTACTTTTGACCATATAAATTTGACATGCAAGCTCAAGAATAGGGTCACCTCATGTAACGCCCTCGATGCGGCCATATCTCCCACGTGTCGAAGCACGACTTAGAGGCATAACCGCATTGAAAGCAATGTCGCAAGTGAGGTAATCTTCGCGCAACCCATGTAATACATAAGGGAAAAGATACATAGTTGGCTTACAGTCGCCACTTCACACAATACATCAATAAACATCCATCATCCAGATTACACTCAAGGTCCGACTACGGAACCAAAATAAAAGAAGACTGCCCCAAATGCTACACAGATCCCCGATCATCCCGACTGGGCTCCTCTACTGATCATCTGGAAACGATACATAGTAACGACCAAGGGCCTCATCAAATTCCCACTTCAGCTCAGTTGCTCCATCTGCGCTGGTATCATCGGCACCTGCATCTGTTTTGGTAGAATCTGTGAGCCACAGGGACTCAGCAATCTCACACCCGCGAGATCAAGAATATTTAAGCTCATAGGTAGGAAAGGTGTAATATGGTGGAGCTGCGGCAAGCACTAAGCATATATGGTGGCTAACATACGCAAGTGAGAGCGAGAAGAGAAGCAACGCGGTGGTCGAGAAACTAGAAGTGATCAAGAAGTGATCCTGAAACTACTTACATCAAGCATAACACAAACCGTGTTCACTTCCCGGACTCCGCCGAGAAGAGACCATCACGGCTACACACGCGGTTGATGCATTTTAAAGAGGTCAAGTGTCAAGTTATCTACAACCGGACATTAACAAATTCCCATCTGCCTCATAACCGCGGGCACGGCTTTCGAAAGATTATATACCCTGCAGGGGTGTCCCAACCCAGCCCATCACAACCTCTCATGGTCAACGAAGGTATAGACCTTCTCCCGGGAAGACCCGATCAGTCTCGGAATCCCGGTTCGCAAAGCATTTCGACAATGGTAAAACAAGACCAGCAAAGCCACCCGATGCGCCGACAAATCCCGATAGGAGCTGCGCATATCTCGTTCTCAGGGCACAACGGATGAGCAAGACGTCGGGTTGGTATAGACCCTGGTTGCCCAGGGGACGCCGGACATCGCTCAGGTTGGACCAACACTCGAAGGAGCACTGGCCCGGGGGGGTAAATAAAGATGACCCTTGGGCTCGCGAAAACCCAAGGGAAAGGGCTTAGGTGGCAAATGGTAAAACCAAAGTTGGGCCTTGCTGGAGGAGTTTTATTCAAAGCAAACTGTTAAGGGGGTCCCATAAATCACCCAACCGTGTAAGGAACGCAAAATCAAGGAACATAACACCGGTATACGGAACTAGGGCGGCAAGAGTGGAACAAGTCACCAGGCATAAGGCCGAGCCTTCCACCCTTTACCAAGTATATAAGGTGCATTAATATAGACAGGAGATATTGTTATATCCCAAAATACCCATGTTCCGACCTGGAACAACCTTCAGCTTCACCTGCAGCTAACAATGCTATAAGAGGGGCTGAGCAAAAGCGGTGACATAGCCAGACAAAGGGTTTGCTAGGACAGGATGGTTAGAGGTTTAACATGGCAATAGGTAGGCATGGTGAACAAAGGCAGGTAGGGCTAACATAGCGAAAGAGCGAGTACTAGCAAGCAAAGATAGTAATGATTTCGAAGGTATGATCATCTTGCCTGCAAGGTCCTCAGAGTAGTCGAAGGCTGGATCCTCGTAAGCGTTCTCAACAGGTTCCTCGTGCACGTACTCGTCTCCCGGCTCTACCCAAAGCAAGAACACAAGCAAGAAACCACAATAAATCACTGTGCAATGCGCAAGCAATATGATGCAAAACATGTCATGATATGCGAGATGTGATATGCAATGCATATGCGTGCTTCGGGAGGAAAACGGATGAACAAGGCATCAACTTGGCAAACCAAGTATGCCGCTGAAAAGATGAGATGATTTCGGTTGAAATCGATATAAAGATCACCGGGAACGGATGCACGGTTTGCAAATGCCAAGGAAGACAAGGATGACACAAAGCTGCGATTAACAGCGCGATGCTACTTAGCATGCAACAAGAAACTATGCTACAACACCCCATCATGAAAACAAAGCATATGGCAATGATCTACAGGAGATTCTTTACAAAAGAGGAACACTGAGCTACGGCTAATTCACATCATAACAGGTTCAAACAAGCATGGAGAAAGTGCAAAAAAAATATCAGGTTGGACATGGCATAAACAGCAGCACGAAGCAATGTTCAGAGCAGGTTTTCAATATGCTACAGGAACTTATAATAGCAAACTAAGACATGGCATGAATCTACTCAAAGCATAGATCAAAAGTCCCTTACTGACCATAAGCCAAAAAGGACTAGAAAATATGATGGCACACACGTAAACATAGCAAGTTCCGTTAACAGATTTCAGCAAACAAAGTATGGCATTGAAATAATTATGAAGGCACCTTCGCGAGCTCGATGCACTCACTACAGAGCTCCTCATGATAAACTAAGCATACATCCATCAAGAAGACATGACATAGAAGCTATACATGGCAAGAAACAACATCATAGCATATCCGGACCAACTACAACAACCTCAGCCAAATTGAATAACATGTAAACAATCTGCCAGGAAACAATTTGAAGCAAAAGTAGAGCACGAAAATGACATGCTAGGCTACTCCATAATTTCAACCAGGACCATGGATGGATAGAGCAAAACCATGTTTTCAAAACACCCTTACTGAAGTATCTCAAATTATGCATGGATCTCTCTGTAGCAACATGTTTACATGGCAACAAAATTACAGCAGAGCAGGAACTAAAAACAGCGTTAACGCGAAGCCTAGTTTGCATGCTTGTGCTAGTCACCACATTGATCACAAAAATACATGGTAAGCTCCTATGTAAAGAAGACATAGCCTAGTTCAAAACACCTTTAGGGATCACCCTCATAGGATGCACACATCAATCATGGAAAAAATGACAAAAGAGCTCGTGCTGATAAGATTCTGAAACTAACGATATGAAGCCCTCTTCCAACAGCATTTCGGGAATCAAGATGAGCTCAAATGCAAATGATGCAATGGAATGAAATGATGTACTCTTCGAGACGAACAATTTTACATATTATACGCACGAAACGGAGCTACGGGTGCGAAGATGTGATGCAATGAACATGCAATGATTTTTACTGCAGAATAACAGACAGTGAAAAACGGAGGGGGGAGAGGTCAACCGGATCCGCTGGATCTGAAACTGGCGCGCGCGGCGGCGCGGCTCGCCGGAGATGGAGGCGATGGCGGCTGGAGTCGGGGGCGCGGCCGGAGATGGAGGAGAGGCCGGGGCGCGGGGCGGCGACCGGAGGCGCCGCAGGAGCTCGCCGGCTCCCGGGACGATGGCGGCGGCGGGAGGCGCGGGCGACGGAGGCGAGGACGAGGGCGTGGGGCGGCGGCGACGCCCTCGGGGCGGCGGCGGCGGCGACGCGGGCCGGGGAGGGCCCCGCGCGGGCCTGGGCGGGCCGCGGCGGCGGCGGGCGGCGGACGAACCCGGCAGCGACACGTGGCGGCGGCGGGGCGAGCCGGACGTGTCCGGCTGCGGCCGGACGTGTCCGGTGGCGGCGGAAGGGGAAATTTTAGGATTTCGGGGGGATTTGATCCGGGATTTCGGAGGGGGAGGCTTATTTATAGGTAGAGGGAGCTAGGAGTGTCCAAATGAGGTGTAGTTTTCACCCACACGATCGTGATCGAACGACCGAGAGCATGGAGGGGAGATAGATGGGTTATTGGGATGTTTTGGAGGGGTGTTGGGCTGCAACTTAAAAGAGGCCTCTGCGGATATGCGGATAACCGTTGGAGTACCAAACGAGCTCCAAATGACCCGAAACTTGACAGGTGGTCTACCGGTGCTATACCAGGGCCACTTGGCAAGGCTCGGTCCATTCCAAGAACGTTCAACACCCGCACACGAAAGGAGACAAGAGGGGTGCGCCGGTGCATGTGGGAGTGTCGGATTGCGAAACGGACAATGGGGAAAATGCTCGGATGCATGAGACGAACACGTATGCAAATGAGATGCACATGATGATATGATATGATATGCATGACATGAATAAAATGCAAAACAAAAGACAAAACCCAACCACGGAGGGAATATCATATCACATAGCCGAAAATGGCAAGAGTTGGAGTTACAAAGATGGAAAGTTACATCCGGGGTGTTACACCTCAGCATCAAAAATTTGCAATAAATACTGCACTAGAACAAAAACTAATTTGACCATTGGAGGAGTGATAACCACAAGTATAGGGGGGTGCAATAGTTTTCGAGGGTAGAGTATTCAAACCAAATTTATAGATTCAACACAAGGGGAGCCAAAGAATATTTGAAGGTATTAGCAACTGAGTTGTCAATTCAACAACACCTGGAGATTAATTATCTGCAGTAAAGTGATTAGTAGCATAGTAATACGATAGTTTTGATGATAGCAGCGGTAGCAACGGTAACGGTAACAGTGATAGCAGTGATATTATTGTAGTAGTACCGATAGCAGTAGCAACAGTAGTAACGATGCAAGAACAATATAAGGTAAATGCGTAGGCATTGGATCGGTGACTCATTGGATGATATTCATCATGAGACAGTTATAACCGAGGGCGATGCGGCACTAGCAACAGTTCATAAATATAATGTAGGCATGCACTACAAGAAATATGTCAACTTATGACCTTCTGTCAGTGACCCTGGAAGAATTGGTCATAGATTTATGACCATTTGAGACCAATTGGTCAAAATCTGTTCGAGGGGCTCCAAACCCTAAACCATTGTGACCATTTTGGTCAGAAAGGTCATAATTTCCTTACATGAAATGGTCATAAAGCAAACAGCGCTAGTCCGCTGCCTTATTTCTAGTTGTTAACGACCAATATAGATGGTCATAGCCTTGTAAATTGTGGTGGGTTGCTATGACTAGGCGCCACCTCATCAGTTTTGCCTATGTGTCATGTCCATGTGGCAGTTTTGCCCTAGGTTGTGAAGCAACCTATATTTCTGTAATTCCCAAAATTTCCCAAAAAATCTCATAAATTCTTTGGGTCATATCTTTGTCAAATATGTAAAAACCTTCCTTGCCTAGTTCAAAAATAATTCAAAAATATTCATTTTCCTATTCTGTTCAGAACAACAGTTTGTAAAGGAAGTACCACTTTGGCATCTCCAAATAGTATCCATTTTCTACAGTGCTTTCCTATGCCCAGATAACCATCCTCCACCAAATGCCAGCTCAATCCATTCATTATTTTGAGCTGAGCTTCAACATTCGTATTTATGTCCAGTGTGGTAGCTTGCAAAGCAAGTACCACCTAGGCTCCTCCTTTTGAGCTGAAAACTTGTGAAGACGGTCTTCTTAGTAACTGATCATCCTCAGCCAAAACTCACGCCCATTAGCCATGTACATTTCCCGTACCGCTAATCAAACACTTGGCTGCTAATTCATGTTTGAGCATCGATCGGTCTCCTCGTGAGAATCTTATGTTGTAATTTTCTTCCTAGCACCTACCTGGGGAGTGCCCAACCCACTAGACATGCCTAGACCGTCCAGAACACATAGCAATGCCACGGTCACGCGGTGACCATGCGGCGGGCATGCGAGTTTACATGCTCTAGAGTTCGGGGCCTCGGCCACCGCCCAAACCTCGACGTATCGCCACCATACCATGTATTTATGATTAAATAGGTACTTATGTAACTAGAAATGATTTTTGGATAAAATAAATAGCAAACTATGAGGCAGCTGCAGTTCAAATTTGACCCGCTTCCAACTGAATCGGCAAAAATTTGTCTTTTTCACGAGAGGTGGATCAAAACTTTTTACACCCAACCATTTTGTCAATTGTGCATTAAATATGTCCTAGTATTTTAGAAAAATGATTTGGTCCAATTTGCAACCATTATTTGGGAGGTCCTTCACAAAAAAACCTCCTTTTGGGCACTCAAAAAATGGAAAATGGTTTTTTCGTTCAAAGAAAATAAAAACTTCCTTAGGCAACATTGTTTGCCATTCCAATATGCACCCTTGTGCACAATATGAGATCATTTGAACAAACTATGCCATGAATGTGGCCATAAGATTGATCATTTGGCTTGAAAGCCATGAATCTTCACACTTGATAGCTCATTTCTGAGAACACTTTTTTAAAATAATTACCGTATTACAAGTTTATTATTTTTCCTGGAAACTTGGTCACATATAATGACACAATGCGAAGGTTTTCCAATTTTTTGATTTTTTTTTATTTTTTTATGCCCGTTTCAAAATGCGGTCAAAATGGCAGGCTTGACCGTTCCATGCTAGTGGTTGAATCTTGGAAAACTTTTGATGTTTCTCTGATTAAATAGATACTTATGTACCTAGAAATGATTTTTGGAAAAAAATAAATAGCAAACTATGAGGCAGCTGCAGTTCAAATTTGACCCGCTTCCAGCTGAATCAACGGCAATTTGTCTTTTTCACCAGAGGTGGATCAAAACTTTTTTGACCCAACCATTTTGTCAATAGTGCATTAAATATGTCCTAGTATTTTATAAAATTGATTTGGTCCATTTTTGCAACAATTATTTGGTAGTTCCTTCACAAAAAAACCTCCTTTTGGGCACTCGGAAAATGAAAAATGAAATTTCCGTGCAAAGAAAATGAAAATTTCCTTAGGCAACATTGTTTGGAATTCCAAGATGTACCCTTGTGCACAATATGAGATCATTTGAACAAACTATGCCATGAATGTGGCCATAAGATTGATCATTTGGCTTGAAAGCCATGAATCTTCACGCTTGATAGCTCATTTCTGAGAACATTTTTTTAAAATAATTACCGTATTACAAGTTTATTATTTTTCCTGGAAACTTGGTCACATATAATGACACAATGCGAAGGTTTCCCAATTTTTTGATTTTTTTTGATTTTTTTATGCCCGTTTCAAAATGCGGTCAAAACGGCGGGAATGACCGTTCCTAGCTAGTGGTTGAATCTTGGAATTTTTTGGTGTTTCTCTGATTAAATAGATACTTATGTACCTAGAAATGATTTTTGGAAAAAATAAATAGCAAACTATGAGGCAGCTTCAGTTCAAATTTGACCCATTTCCATCTGAATCGGCGGAAATTTGTCTTTTTCACGAGAGGTGGATCAAAACTTTTTGCACCCAACCATTTTGTCAATTGTGCATTAAATATGTCCTAGTATTTGAGAAAATTGATTTGGTCCAATTTTGCAACAATTATTCGGTAGTTCCTTCACAAAAAAACCTCCTTTTGGGCACTCGGAAAATGAAAAATGGTTTTTTCGTGCAAAGAAAGTGAAAACTCCCTTAGGCAATATTGTTTGGAATTCCAATATGCACCCTTGTGCACAATATGAGATCATTTGAACAAACTATGCCATGAATTTGGCCATAAGATTGATCATTTGGCTTGAAAGCCATGAATCTTCACGCATGATAGCTCATTTCTGAGAACACTTTTTTAAAATAATTTCCGTATTACAAGTTTATTATTTTTCCTGGAAACTTGGACATATATAATGACACAATGCGAAGGTTTCCCAATTTTTTGATTTTTTTTTGAATTTTTTATGCCCGTTTCAAAATGCGGTCAAAACGGCGGGAATGACCGTTCCTAGCTAGTGGTTGAATCTTGGAAAACTTTTGATGTTTCTCTGATTAAATAGATACTTACATACCTAGAAATGATTTTTGGAAAAAATAAATAGCAAACTATGAGGCACCTGCAGTTCAAATTTGACCCGCTTCCACCTGAATCGGCGAGAATTTGTCTTTTTCACCAGAGGTGGATCAAAACTTTTGACACCTAACCATTTGGTCAATTGTGCATTAAATATGGCCTAGTATTTGAGAAAATTGATTTGGTAAAATTTTACAAAAAATATTTGGTAGGTTCTTCACAAAAAAACTTATTTTGAGCACTCAAAAAATGGAAAATTGTTTTTTCATGCAAAAGAAATAAAAACTCCCTTTGTCAATGTTGTTTGCCAATCTAAGATGTAAACTTGTGCAAAATATGGCATCATTTGAACAAATATTTGATAGGTCTTTCACAAAAAAACTCATTTTGAGCATTGAAAAATGAAATGAAAAATTTGTATGTAATCAATCATGACCAATTTATATGGTCAAAAAATCGGCAACTTGTTTGGTGCGCTCTGATTGGTCCATAGGCATATCACGTGGATCATGCCTCAACCACTGTTGGATGCTTCTGGATCCAACGGCAGCCCTCACCCCCTCACCCTCTCACCCAAACCCTAACTTCCCCGATCCACTCCTCTGCCCCGATCCACTCTCCCCATCTCGCCCCACAGCCGCCACTCTGTCTCAATCTCTGGATCCCCAACCACCCAGCCGCCGCCGTCCTCCATCCTCTCCCCCAACCCCGATCACCGACAACCCCTCCCCTCCCCTTCTCTCCCACGGCCGCGCTCATCCCTTCCAGATTGCAGCCTCCACCTCCTCCCTTCTAGATCGCAGCCGCCACCTCCCTCCGGCGAAGCTCCCCGCCGTCCATGGCCTCCCTCATGCGCTCCCCAGATCCGTCTCGATCCGGCTCCCCCTCGACTCGAGCCGCCTCCACCCACCTCCTGCCTCCTCCCTCTCACTCCTCCGCCCGCCCGCACGCGCCCGACCGTCCTCTCCCCCGCGACGAGCGCCGCGCCAAGGAGCGGGGAGGGCAGCTAGGCGGCCGGAATGCCCGCGTAGAAGCGCCCGCACCCGTCGCTCGACGTGGATGACGGCCACGTCCAGGAGGTCGGGCAGTGCGAGGCGACGCTCCAGACCCGCGAGGGCCGCAGCCTTGCCATGGTGCGCTCCTTCCTTCCTCTCCTCCCAGACCCGCTAGGATCCGCATGACCCACCCTCACCGCACCTCGTCTCCTCTCTCTGCCTCTCAGATCCACCACGGCAAGGTCACCATGGGCCTCGACCTCCACGGACGGCGGCTAGATCGAGCGGAGCTTCCCTTCCTCTGCCCGATGGGACAAGGACAAGGACAAGCAGCAGCATCATCGCATCATCAAGGTTCAATTTCATCTTCTTCCCTCTGTTTACTTTCTACAATCCCAAGCCATTGCTGAAATCCCTCCCTCCCTCCCTCGATTGGATTGGCTTCTTCGATCTGGGCTGGTGGCTGATTGTGGCTGGGTTCGTTCATGGGCAGGGACCAAGGTCGGGTACAAGCCCGATGTGGTCGTTGGAGGGAAGGACCTGGAGCACGACTGGAGGGTGCACCATGGGATCGGCTACTTCATCGAGCCGCTCGTTCTGCTCGGCCTCTTCGCCAGGTCGACCTTGTCCATTCGTCTCAAAGCTGAAGGGTGTTTTCTTATCCTGTTTCTGCTTGAGATTAATTGATTCGATGTCAGATTATGTGTATATACTTGCAAGTTCAAAATGTAGTATAATAGTGTTGATATAATGTAGTGCTGGGCACCACCTCGTGTGTTTATCATACACAGGCACTGTGATTATCTAATTTAGCACGTTGCTGGTCTTATAATGCTACTCTGCATACTTAACTTGCTGCCTGGTAGGGGTTCCCCTTGAAGGATTGATTGTGCTTTGTATCCTACCATGATATATTCTCAGCGAGTTTACTGAAATTGCTGTAGTCTGAAAAATAGTTAACAGTTTCTCTGTTTGGTACTATGAAACTGATAGTCAGAGAAACTTTTAAATTGTTGGTTTCATACTACTCACAACCAACAGATGAATTTCAGTACTTCTGTTTGGTACTATTTGCCACTAGTAAGAACAATTGTTTGTGAAGCTAGTAAAAATCATGGAACTTAAAAGGTCAAATAAGTTGATTTATCTCTTTTCAGCCTTAACAGAGAAGATGGAGTTATCCGTTCTATTTAGCCTATTTTTACTTGGGTTGGATTAACCTGTGAACAAAATTCAAGTTCCTATAATACTAAATTAAATCTAGTTTCTGCACATCATATTGTTTTCAGGTTTAGCACCTGAGTTGTATTCTTCCACATGAATGGAACCACTTAGGGTTATTTTAGCACGTTGTAGTTCCAGCCTGAGAGAAACTGCAGTTTCCCCTCCAACTCAGTGATTATTGGTCCACATGAATGACATGTTTTTAAATCTATTTCCTAATTTTGTGGTCTGCGGAACAAGGCTGGTTGCTGTAGCTGCTCAAAAGTTCATTGCAGACATCGCAGACATTGTTGCTACTTACTATACGTTGCATTGTAGTTTCGCTGGAGATTTTGCTTGAGAGCCACTTGGATTCACGCAGCATCAGGAGGAGCTCAAGCACGACCACCAAGAGGCACCACTGCAGCAGCAGGTAGCATGTCCATATCCACCTCCCTCTCCCTCTGCTCCCAATCCTTTTTATTAGAATATACTGTGTACATTCTGAACCCCCTAATGTGACACAAGTATATGCACATGCTATGGTTTAAGTGTTGCTAGTGTATGGTAAATAAGTTGAGCACCCACCACTATTTGATGCTATTTTGTTTAGGATTCTGTTCCTCTATGCATGTAATCTCCAGACCATGCTCAAGCATACACACACGGTTGATTTGCATGGAACGATTACTACTAACTAAAGAAGGAAGCAGACTTCACATAAAGGAAGATGTCTATTTCAGTAATATAAACAAATAAAAAAAGATTGTTTGCATACAATTAGATCATTCTCACTTATTAGTTGATGAGTTCAAAGTATGTAGAATCTTTAGTTCTCTGGTTATATTATAGTCAGAATTATACTGTGTGCATGATTTTATCCATTGCTGGTACTATGGATAGAGCTTTGTGTGTAATCTGGAGTTGTTCTTGTTATTGTTATATCCATTTTATTGTTCTATCCATTTTATTATAATGTGTGCATGATTGTTCCATTGCTGTTGCATGATTTTATCCACTGTTCACTCCAAACTAGGAGCTTGTTCTATATTATTCTATAATGAATCAGCTAATAATCTGGAGTTGTTCTTGTTATTCATTGCTGGTACTATGGATAGAGCTTTGTGTGTTTATCATTCTATAATGAATTGTCCTTTACTCCATTTTACTCTAGTTTTTCTAATTCTTCTTAGCTGATTCATGTAACAGGGCGATCATGGAGGGCATGCAGTCGTTCTGTTAGCCCAGTCCAGTGAGTGTGGCATTTGATCTCTATCGAAGGAGCTCCATGTTGAAGAAGAAAACACTTGTAGAGCTTGTAACATTACTTGGAGAGCTTGTAAAGTACTGTAGAGCTTTGCATTTGTAGAGCTTGTAAAGCATTGTATATGTTGAGCTTGTATTACGTGTCATTTGTAGAGCTTGTAGTGAATCTGGCTATTGTTATTTGAATTATTATGTGTGTTTTCTGCTTGCCTATTTAAATACTGGTTGTTTTCTTACTATGAAATTCAAATATGATGTCAAATTGAAATATGAAGAATCTGAGCCTAATAGCTGGGACCCATTTATCAGAACCTGACAAGTGGGACTTGTTTGACTAATGGACCCATTTTATAAAAAGAAAGAAAACTAAAACTGCTGGTACAAAAAGGCCTTGGCCCAGAAAATAAAAAGGCCGAATTGTAGGGCTTGGCCCGTGTAGTTCACCAAAATTAGCAGCGAAAAAAATATAGAAAGGCTGAATTAATGGGCTCGGCCCATGTAGAAAACCGAATTGGACCGGGCTGAATCTTGTGCCACATCAGCTTGCCACGCTGGATGCCTACGTGGCTTGGGGAGGTTGCTAGTGACCAAAACGCCATAGTAGGAATATTTTGGTCGTAAACGTCTTTGACCATTCTAGAAGAAAGGTCGCTATAGTCAGTTTACGACGGCCAGCTTTTGACCTTCTGTTTTTGGTCACAAAAAGGTCGTAAATGGAAATTTGTGACCTTTCAGTGACCAATAGTGGTGGTCACAAGTTGACATATTTCTTGTAGTGATGTATTCCGTAAATAGTCATACGTGCTTATGGAAAGAACTTGCATGACATCTTTTGTCCTACCCTTCCATGGCAGCGGGTTCCTATTGGAAACTAAGGGATATTAAGGCCTCCTTTAAATAGAGAAACGGAACAAAGCATTAACACACGATGAATACATGAACTCCTCAAACTATGGTCATCATCGGGAGTGGTCCGGACTATTGTCACTCCAGGGTTGCCGGATCATAACACATAGTAGGTGACTATAACTTGCAAGATCGAATCTAGAACATGGATATAATGGTGATAACATAAACGGTTCAGATTTGAAATCATGGCACCCGGGCCCAAAGTGACAAGCATTAAGCATGGCAAAGTCATAGCAACATCAATCTCAGAACATAGTGGATACTAGGGATCAGGCCCTAAGAAAACTAACTCGATTACATGATGAATCTCATCCAACTCCTCACCGACCAGCGAGCCTATGAAGGAATTACTCACCCCTGGTGTGGAGCATCATGGGATTCGCGATGTAGATGTGTTGGTGATGACGAAGATCTAAGATCCCCCTCTCCAAAGCCCTAAACAGACTCCAGATCTGGCCTCCCAATGAAGAACAGGAGACGGCGGCGGCTCCATCTCGTGAAACGCGATAATTCATTCTCCCTGATTTTTTTAGGAACAATGTGATTTTATAGCGTCGGTTTCAGGGTCAGCGGGGCCACTAGGTAGGGACAACTCACCTGGGCGCTCCTGGGGGGGCAGGCGCCCTGGTGGGGTGTGCCCACCCAGGTGCCCCCTCGGGTGGCTCTTGGCTCCAGAAATTCTCTTTATTGATATAAAAAATCCTCGCAAAGTTTCGTTCCATTCCGAGAACTATTATTTCTGCACAAAAACAACACCATGGTAGTTCTGCTGAAAACAGCGCCAGTCGGGGTTAGTTTCATTCAAATCATGCAAATTAGAGTCCAAAACAAGAGGAAAAGCGTTAGGAAAAGTAGATATGTTGGAGACGTATCAATTCCCCCAAGCTTAAACCTTTGCTTGTCCTCAAGCAATTCAGTTGATAAACTGAAAGTGAAAAAGAAAAACTTTTACGAACTCTTTTGCTCTTGTTTCATAAATAAGCTTAAACAGCACCCAGGTTTTCAGCAAAGATTATAACTAACCATGTTGACAATAACTCTTAGAAATTATATTAACTCATATCAATGACATAATCAACTAGAGGGCAATAATAAGATATCTCAAACAGCAACACGTTGTCAAAACAACCATGATATAATATGAGAATAGTGGTATCTCGCTAGCCCTTTCTGAGACCGCAAAACATAAATGCAGAGCACCCCCAAAGTTCGAGCAGTGACTAAACATTGTAATTCATGGTAGAAAAGATCCAGTCATGATGCACCCAACATTAGCTACACATAATGCATCAGCATGATAGCAGTGCTCTTAGGTTCTAGCGCTTATTTGAGAAGGTGATGACACAACATAAAAGTAAATGGATAGTCCCTTCGTAGAGGGAAGTAGTGATTTGCAGAGGTGCCAGAGCTCAAGTTTTTAAAACAGAGGTAAATGAAATTTTGAGACATGCACCCTTCACATTTACTTCACGATCATTAGTTATCAATATCTTCCATGCTAAACACGCTAGTGGCGGTTCCCAAGCGGAAATGTAAGGGTTATGACTCCATTGGGAGTTTTTGTTTGACTATTTGTAAGCTCTTTTATTTTTGCAGTTTGGGACTGGGCATCCCTATTACCTCCATTTTCTCGTGCGATGGCGAGTGAATAAACACTCGACCTGAGAATAACCCGCTTAGCATGGAAGACACTGACTACCTCCTATCTTTCCATGAACGATCCAGACACACAAAAAGGATATTTATTTGAAGTTTTTAGAGATGGCACATGCAAATTTACTTAGGATGGCAGGGTAATACCGCATATAGGTAGGTATGGTGGACTCATCTGGAATAACTTGGGTTTCAGGTTTTGATGTACAAGCAGAGTTCCCACTTAGTATAGGCGAAGGCTAGCAAATAGGTTAAGAAGCGGCCAACTAGAGAGCAACAACGGTCATGCATTATGCATAAGTAGCATTGGATACTAGCATGAGTAGGATATGAACACCATGAACATAAATATCATAGAGGCTATGTTGGTTGTGATTCAACTACATGCATGAACATGTGCCAAGTCAAGCCACTTGAACATTCAGAGGAGGATACCATATCATCATACTACATCACAATCATTTTAATGCAATGTTGATATCCAAGATAAGTCATTATTCACTCCTAGCTACTTATGCATGGAATGAGAAACTATAATCTCTAATTGTCATTGCAAACATGTTTGATCATAATAGGCTGGATTATGGATACTAGGTTAAACATATTTACAAAAACAGAACAGGTCGAGTTCATACCCGTTTCTCTCTGCCACAGCTAATTCATCTAATATCATCATTATTGCCTTTCACTTGCACGACCGAACGATTTGAAAATAATAATAGTGCAAGAGTGTCGTGGACTAAGCTGAAATCTGCAAACATTTTATTCAAGAGGAGAAGACAAGGTAATATGGACTCTTTATTAGATCAATAATGCAAAACAAAGCCACTCAACATATTCATCGTGGTCTTCTCCTTGGTACAACTCAATAAAAAGAGAAGAAATTCAGAGAAACACACTAAAATATTTTTGGAATTTTTGGTTTTTCATACACAAGCAAATGAAAAGGGAGAAGCAAAAACAAGAAAAACTATTTACACGAGAAAGCTCCCAAAAAGCAAAAGAAGAACTAGGAAATCTTTTTGGGTTTTCTTTTTAGTGCTACAACAATTTAAACTAGGAAGAAAAGTCAAAAAGAAGCAGGAAATATGTTTTTGGATTTCTCAAAGTTTTTCAAACACACAAGAAGAAAGCAAGAAAATAAATTTAACATGGATAATACAATGAAAAAGTGTGAACACCGACAACTGGAATGAAATGTGTGAATTATGAATGTAATGTCGGTGGGAATACGTACTCCCCCAAGCTTAGGATTTTGGCCTAACTTGGTAATCACCAGTCATAGAAGCCATGAGGTCCAATGTTGAAGTGCTGGGGAGCAGGCACCATAGGGTTCCACTGCTGAGGCTCCTCCTGTGTCGCATCCTGGTTGTTCCGGTAAGTGACAATGTCCTTAGGCATAATCCTGTATCCGCCCATGGCAACATGATCAAACAAAGCAGGTGCAGGCAAGGGAATAATATCACGAGTTTTCTCACTGAAAACTAAGTTGTAAGGCATATCAATATTAGCGTAATTAGCAGCAATAAACTGGTGGTCCTTCATAGTTGCTCTATCTAGGTAAGCTTTGGGCAAAGGATGATCATGCTAGCGTATCTGCATATTGAAGTGAGTCGCCAAGCGAGTAGCATAAATGTCCCCATGTATTTTACCGTTGAATCTGTTAAGGTGAAGGCGACATGCCACAATAGCTCCCAAGCTATAAGTGTTGTTGCCATAAAGTGTGTGACACAAAACAGCAAAGTCTGGGGCGCTAAGTGAATCCACCTTCTCTCTCGCTAGCAAGCACTTTGCAATAAATAAGGTAAAATAATATACAGCAGGAAACTGCAAGCTAATGGCAGTGGTGCCCGATACTCCTCTCTCATCCCCCATTGTTAGAGTATGGTAATAACCTTCAAACTATGAGGGCTTAGGCTCCACCAAATCCCCATCAGAAGGAAGCATGCATATGTCACAAAATTCAGTAAGTGGGATCTCGCGGGTTTAAGAATATAAATTAAACTGCACCTCAGGGGGATTTTTCCTAGAATGGAAATGAAAGTTTTGCACAAAGGAGTTTGTGAGGAGATGATACTGTTCGCATTCAGCTGCGATGAAGTCGGTGAGGCCGCCATTAGCAGCATATTGGGTGAACTCTTGAAGGATTCCAGCGCCTGCCATGAACGCATTATGCGGCCACTCGCACGGCCGTAGCTCCGCCAACCTCGGGGTATGGAGATCGTTGTCAGATGACTCCCCAATAACCCCCTTGGAGTTCTTCTTGGAAGCAAACTTCCTAAGGAAACTCATCCTTTTCCTATGAACAAAATTCTGAAATTTTTAGTCCACAAAATTTTTCTCAACAAAACTTCACAAAAATGATAGCAACTACTCATAGGGATGTATAGAGACCATAGCAAGCATTCAAACTACTTAGAACTCTAAGAATTCAACATGCACGCTCATCTACAACAGCACCAAGAGTAGCTAATTATTCTAAGTATAAATCACTAAAACAAAAACTAATTGGACACATACCAAGCAACAAGTCCCTGAAACAGTTTCGCAAACGGACCATCGAGCAAAGAGATCGAAATCTGCGGTTTCGGGAGCAAGAACATGAGAGAGAGTGAAATGGTAATTTTTTTTCTGGGTGAATGGAGTGATGTGGGAAGAAGAAGTAAGTGAGGGGGGCCACATGGGGACCATAACCCACTAGGGCACGCTTGGGGGTCCTGGCGTGCCCAGGTGGGTTGTGCCCACATGGTGCACCTCCCTCTGATATTATTTGCACCAAAAATTCAGAAATATTCAGAAAAAATAGTAACAAATTTTCAGAGCATTCTGAGAACTTTTATTTTTGGGTCATTTTTTATTGCACTAAAAACTCAGAAAACGGACAAAGCATGGCATGTTATTTTATTTAACTAAGAGAAACAGAAAACAAAAAGGTAGGACAGAAGGTAGTGCTCACTAAATTCATCAACTTCATACCTCTCAAAAATGATCCATTAATAAGGTTGATCAAGTCTTATTAACAACCACTTCCGATTAGCATGAAACCGAAGAATTTTCGTAAATCACTAAGTTACCTCAATGGGGATATGAATGTCCCCAACAATAAGCATTTCATATTTCTTTTTAACAGTAGGTAGAGGTAGTTGAAAACTTCCAATAGTGATTGTCGGAGATTTTTCAATAACATTAATACCATTCACTTGGAATTGTTTCTTCGGAAAGTGCACCGTGCGCTCATTACCATTGATATGAAAAGTGGCATTGCTTTTATTGCAATCAATAACAGCCCCTGCAGTGTTCAAGAAGGGTCTACCAAGGATAATCGACATGTTGTCGTCCTCGGGCATCTCAAGTATGACAAAGTTAGTCAAAATAGTAACATTAGCAACAACAATGGGCACATCCTCACAAATACCGATAGGTATGGCAGTTGATTTGTCAGCCATTTGCAAAGATATTTCAGTAGGTGTGAGTTTATTCAAATCAAGTCTCTTATATAAATAGAAAGGCATAACACTAACACTAGCTCCAAAATCACATAAGGCAATTTTCACATAATTCCTTTTAATGGAGATTTCAGCTTCTGGTATTCCCGGATCTCCAAGTTTTTTAGGTACTCCACCTTTAAAAGTATAATTGGCAAGCATAGTGGAGATTTCAGCTTCTGGTATTTTTCTCTTATTAGTGATGATGTCTTTCATATACTTAGCATAAGGAGGCATTTTCAAGATATCAGTTAAGCGAGTTCGCAGAAAAATTGGCCTCAACATTTCAACAAAGTGTTCAAATTCTTCATCATCTTTATTTTTAGCTGACTTGGGTGGAAAGGGCATAGGCTTTTGAACCCATGGTTCTCTTTCCGTTTCATGTTTTCTAGCAACAAAGTCTCTTTTGTCATATCTTTTATTCTTAGGTTGTGGGTTATCTGAAGGAAATATGCCCTAGAGACAATAATAAAGTTATTTTTTATTTCCTTATATCATGATAAATGTTTATTATTTATTCTAGAATTGTATTAACCGGAAACTTAGTACATGTGTGAATACATAGACAAAATAGAGTGTCCCCTAGTATGCCTCTACTTGACTAGCTCATTAATCAAAGATGGTTATGTTTCCTGACCATAGACATGTGTTGTCATTTGATAAATGGGGTCACATCATTAGGAGAATGATGTGATTGACAAGACCCATTCGTTAGCTTAGCATTATGATCTTTACAGTTTCATTGCTACTGCTCTCTTCATGACTTATACATGTTCCTCAAACTATGAGATTATGCAACTCCCGAATACCGGAGGAACACTTTGTGTGCTACCAAACGTCACAACGTAAATGGGTGATTATAAAGATGCTCTAGGGGTGTCTCCGAAGGTGTTTGTTGGGTTGGCATAGATTGAGATTAGGATTTGTCGCTCTGTGTTTCGGAGAGGTATCTCTGGGCCCTCTCAGTAATGCTCATCACTATAAGCCTTGCAAGCATTGTGACTAATGAGTTAGTTGCGGGATGAAGTATTACGGAATGAGTAAAGAGACTTGCCGGTAATGGGATTGAACTAGGTATGATGATACCAACGATCGAATCTCGGGAAGTAACATACCGATGACAAAGGGACCAACATATGTTGTTATGCGGTTTGACCAATAAAGATCTTCGTAGAATATGTAGGAGCCAATATGAGCATCCAGGTTCCGCTATTGGTTATTGACCGGAGATGTGTCTCGGTCATGTCTACATAGTTCTCAAACCTGTAGGGTCTGCATGCTTGACGGTCGATGATGATTGGTATTATGAGTTTATGTGATTTGATGTACCGAATGTTGTTCGGAGTCTCGGATGTGATCACAGACATGACGAGGATTCTCGAAATGGTCGAGACATAAAGATTGATATATTGGACGACTATATTCAGACTCCCGAAGTATTCCAGAGAAGTTTCGGATAAAACGAGAGTGCCGGAGGGTTACCGGAACCCCCCGGGGGAACTAGTGGGCCTCGATGGGCCTTAGTGGAGAGAGAGGAGGGCTGCAGGAGCCATATGGTTGTCACTTTATTATATGAAATGCAATCGCCATGTAATTGCTTTACTTTATCACTAAGCAATGGCGATAGTCGTAGAAGCAATAGTTGGCGAGACGACAACAATGCTACGATGGAGATCAAGGTGTCAAGCCGGTGACGATGGTGATCATGACGGTGCTTTGGAGATGGAGATCAAAGGCAGAAGATGATGATGGCCATAACATATCACTTATATTGATTGCATGTGATGTTTATACTTTATGCATCTTATTTTGCTTAGTACGGCGGTAGCATTATAAGATGATCTCTCACTAAATTTCAAGGTATAAGTGTTCTCCCTGAGTATGCACCGTTGCTACAGTTCGCTGTGCCGAGACACCACGTGATGATCGGGTGTGATAAGCTCTACGTTCACATACAACGGGTGCAAGCTAGTTTTGCACACGCAGAATACTCGAGTTAAACTTGACGAGCCTAGCATATGCAGATATGGCCTCTGAACACTAAGAGCGAAAGATCGAGCGTGAATCATATAGTAGATATGATCAACATAGTGATGTTCACCATTGAAAACTACTCCATCGCATGTGATGATTGGACATGGTTTAGTTGATTTGGATCACGTGATCATTTAGATGACTAGAGGGATGTCTATCTAAGTGGGAGTTCTTAAGTAATATGATTAATTTAACTTTAATTTATCATGAACTTAGTTCTGATAGTATTTTGCAAATTATGTTGTAGATCAATATCTCGCGTTATAGCTTCCCTATGTTTTTTATATGTTCATAGAGAAAACTAAGTTGAAAGATGATAGTAGCAATGATGCGGACTGGGTCTGCGATCTGAGGTGTATCCTCATTGCTGCACAGAAGAATTATGTCCTTGATGCACCTCTAGGTGACAGACCTATTGCAGGAGCAGATGCAGATGTTATGAATGTTTGGCTAGCTCAATATGATGACTACTTGATAGTTTAGTGCACCATGATTTATAGCTTAGAATCGGGACTTCAAAAACATTTTTGAAACGTCACGGAGCATATGAGATGTTCCAAGAGCTAAAGTTGGTATTTTAGACTCATGCCCGTGTCAAGAGGTATGAGACCTCTGACAAGTACTTTGCCTAAAAGATGGAGGAAAATTGCTCAGCTAGTGAGCATGTGCTCAGAATATCTGGGTACTACAATCGCTTGAATCAAGTGGGAGTTAATCTTCCAGATAAGATAGTGATTGACAGAGTTCTCTAGTCACCATCACCAAGTTACTGGAACTTCGAGATGAACTATAGTATGCAAGGGATGACGAAAATGATTCCCGAGCTCTTTGTGATGCTGAAATCAATGAAGGTATAGATCAAGAAAAAGCATCAAGTGTTGATGATTAAACAAGACCACTAGTTTCAAGAAAAGGGCAAAGGGAAAGAAAGGGAACTTCAAGAAGAATGGCAAGCAAGTTGTCACTCCCGTGAAGAAGCCCAAAGTTGGACCTAAGCCTGAAACTGAGTGCTTCTACTGCAAAGGAAATGGTCACTGGAAGCGGAACTACCCCAAATATTTGGCGGATAAGAAGGATGGAAAAGTGAACAAAGATATATTTGATATACATATTATTGATGTGTACCTTACTAGTGCTCATAGTAATCCCTGGGTATTTGATACTTGTTCGGTTGCTAAGATTAGTAACTCGAAACAGGAGTTGCAGAATAAATAGAGACTAGTTGAGGATCAAGTGACAATGTGTGTTGGAAGTGGTTCCAAGATTGATATGATCATCATCGAGCACCCCCTATACTTTCGGGATTAGTGTTGAACCTAAATAAATGTTATTTGGTGTTTGCGTTGAGCATGAATATGATTAGATCATGTTAATTGCAATACGGTTATTCATTTAAGACAGGGAATAATTGTTATTCTGTTTACATGAATAAAACCTTCTATGGTCATACACCCAATGTTGATGGTTTATTGAATCTCGATCGTGGTAATACACATATTCATAGTATTGATACCAAAAGATGCAAAGTTGATAATGATAGTGCAACTTATTTGTGGCACTGCCGTTTGGGTCATATCGGTGTAAAGCGCATGAAGAAACTCCATGTTGATGGACTTTTGGAATCACTTGATTATGAATCATTTGATGCTTGCGAACCGTGCCTTATGGGCAAGATGACTAAAACTCCGTTCTACGGAACAATTGTAGCGACCCGACCCGAAATCGGTCAAGTCTCTGTGTAGCTGTACCATCCCAAGATCATGCTGGCACACACAGTACATTGCTGCAAAGATTCAAAGTTCAGTCACACCTGAGTTTATTACACGATTCTTATATCGAGTCTTTATTACATGATAATAAATTCGGCCGAAGGCCAACTCATGAGAAATAAACTAAATAAAGCTGCAGAAGCGTAGACGAATAGCAAGTCCATCCGACTCCATAGGGCAATCGCCAAGCGTGGATCGTAGCCTCACTCGAGATCGGAAAACTCCTCTGCAACATAAGATGTTGCAGCCGCATAGGTCAGCACTTTTGAATATGCCGGCAAGTCATGAAGAGAGAACAACAATAAAATTACTAATACTATATGCAATTTGGCTGTGGGGCTCTAAGTTTCACTGTTTTGCAAAAAAAGCCAATTTTTCCCTACAATAAAGGACTTGTTTGCAATTACTATAAAATGTTGGTAGTTATTGACATGGTTCCGCCAACCAATGTCTCATTCCCAATTATTAAATAACCCCTCAATTAATTTATTAAGTTCGGTGTTGAGATATCTGAAATACTCCAAGTTCCAGAGGCTCAAATTGTCCGTAACCGGGGACACGGCTAATCGATTAGATCTTCACTCTGCAGAGGTTTGTTCACTTTACCCGCAAGAATCGTTCCCTCCTTTAAGTCTCCGCACTGCCTGGTGTTTGAAGATAGGATGAACGAAACAGGGTCTTCCGAAGAGTTCCTCTGGGCCACTGCCGGTGCCTATCCAATCCTACCGTTCTTCTACATCTCGTAGCACCATCCGGCCAAAGTCACGCCTAAGGTCGACCAAGCCAGAGCCCATATTGGCTTGCGGCTGCACAGGTAAGCTTCCGGTCAATGGGGTATCCATCCATCTCTTCGTGGCTGGGTGAAGCTTTCCGCAAGATGTCATGGCACTTCTCCATGCATCCCGGCCATCCGCTGGTTTCTCCAGGGTGCCCGTCAACCGTCCTCCACCCAGTAGTGAATTTTGAAGTCCATCTTGAGCTTGTAGTCATGGGGTTGTCATCATCTTGACTCTCACATCTCCCTTATGAAACACTCAACCAACCCCGTCTACGAAAAGCATAGAAATCAACTACATCATCCCGGGCATTGGTAACAAGGGGAATGGGTTCATCCTACCTCATGATACTACTCAATGACATAACTTAAAATTCTCCTACTTCATGCATGGTGGGGAAGGAATAATTCTAATGCAAAAAAATCATAGGTATTGTTAAAAATGATCAAATGACTTGCCTGGTTGACGGTCTTCGAAAGCTAGCGACTCGTAATAGCAGGCCTCGCACTCCGGGAATTCTACCGAGTCAAACAATAACACAAATAAGCATAACACAATATAACATAACAGCAAGTTACAGTAAAACACCCAAGCACTCAAACCAAAACCAAAGAAAACTCGGAGAAAAGTAAAACAAGGTTTTCACCACATCAAGCAACAACTAGGTAATAGTTTTATACTACTAAGACTTTTCTTAACAAAACCTAAGCATGGGTTTTGCTAACTAACAGGAAGAAAAACAACATACAAACTAGAGGCAAAAAGAATCATATTAAAAGCTATTATAGAACTCCTATTATGACTAAAACAATTCTAGCAATAAAATAAAATAGAAAAATTTATTCTACTATAAATAAAAGTTCATCCTCTGTAACTACAGAAACTAATCTAAAATAAATTATTACATAGGAAAAATAAAATTATTTAATAGCTAGAATAGTAGGAAAATAGTAGCTAGCTAAATAAACTAGAAAAACTTGATTTCGACTAAAACTAATTTTTAATTAAATCTAAAATACCCAAACAAGTTCCTACTGCTAGGCATGGTCTAAACTAAGTAGTAGCAAAAAGAATCACAAAAAAAATTATTCTAGCGCAAGTTATGGCAGAAAAACTAATCTGACTAAAATTAATATAAAACTATTTTTTTATAATTTAAACATGGCTAAACATATTTTCTACAGAAACTACAAGAAATTTGTAAACTAACAAAAAAAGAATCAACTAAAAACAATAAACCAGCTAAAAGATATAGCTAAAACAGATAGAGAACTAATCTGCTAAAACCAGAAACTGAAAAAAAAACTAGCGCTATGGGGTCGTGGGGTAAACTAACTAAAAAGCGCTCTGTTTGCTAAATAACTAAAACGCCTACGGGCTATATGAAATAAACCGGACCGGACAGTCTAACTTAAACCGAGACTAACTAAACCGTAGTTAAAACGGATCTATTAAAAAAACCTAACCCTTCGATCTAATCTAATCTCATTCGTTGATTATAGATCGAACGGCTGAGGTGGCTTACAGTAGGGCAGGGTAACTCCAGCGAGAAGTCCGGCGAGGCCGAGGCCGAGCTCGGGGTCGACGATGGCAGGGACGTTGGTGATGACGGCGGGGATTAGGGACGTACGTGCCGAGCGGCACAAGCTCAGGACGGCTGCGGTGGCGTGCAATCTCCGGCAAGCAATCGCAGTGACGGTGGTGATTGGGAGAGGGGGATTTCGGGGGTTTTCGGGTGCGGAGGGGTTGGTATTTATAGCAGGGGGGTTAGGGTTTAGGCGGGGTTGCTTGGGGAGGGGACCCCGGGTGTTGTGGGATTCCGACGCGGCGGCCTGCGGCGGCAGGCGAAGTTGGCTTAGGTGGGGGGTTAGGGAAAAGGGTGGGGTCCACGTGGCAGTGAGAGAAAGAGAGAGGGGGATCGGGCGGACGACCGGTGGGAAGTGGATCGGGCGTCGGGCGCTGGGGCAGGCCGGCTCGGTTGTTGCTGGGCTGCGGCTTGGTGTTGGCTGGGCCGGTTGGCCTGGCTGGCGCCTGGGGCTTTTCCTTTTTTTGAATTAGACAGAAGAAGAAATAAAAATATAGAAGAATCATGTTTACTCCTCTCATACTTTTGCTCAAGTATTTGTCAGGCATTGTTTTGAAATAATTTCATTTGGCAATTTGAATCCAAATTCAAACAAACTCAAATGCCTCTGAAAAAATTCGAAAGCCACTCAATTTCAAACAATATGCATAGATGCTTAGCTATAATTGTAAAACATTCCAAATGGGACATTTGGGATGTTACAAACCTACCCACCATAAGATGAATCTTGCCCTCGAGATTCGGGTTGGCTAGCAAATAGGTGCGGGTGGTCTCGGCAGAGATCTTCTTCTCGCTCCCAGGTGGCTTCCTCCTCAGAATGATGACTCCACAGAACCTTGCAAAACTTGATGATCTTGCTGTGGGTGACTCTGTTCACTATCTCGAGAATTCTGATGGGTTTCTCCTCATAAGTCAGGTCACTGTCGAGCTGTATGGCCTCTAGGGGCACTGTGTCTCTCAACGAAATATTGGCCATCTCAGCATGGCATTTCTTCAGCTGAGAAACATGGAAGACATCGTGAACTCCGGACAATCCTTCCAGCAATTCCAGCTTGTAAGCAACTTCTCCACGACGTTCGAGGATTTTGTAGGGGCCAATGAACCTGGGTGCCAACTTTCCTTTAACACCAAACCTCTTGATTCCACGAAGTGGGGACACACGGAGATATGCTTAGTCTCCCGCTTCATATGTTACTTCCTTGCATTTACTATCGGCATAACTCTTCTGCCTCGACTTAGCTACCTTGAGTCTATCTCGAATCAGCTTGACCTTCTCTTCGGAGTCTCTGATAAGATCGGGACCGAAAAGTTTTTGATCTCCAACACCATCCCACAACAATGGTGTTCTGCACCTCCTTCCCTATAGAGCTTTGAAAGGGGCCATCTTCAAACTGGTCTGATAGTTGTTATTGTACGGGAACTCTATGTATGGAAAATTATCATCCCAGCTAGACCCATAGTCTAGCGCACAAGCTCTCAACATCTCCTCCAGAATCTGGTTGACTCTCTCGGCCTGTCCATCTGTCTCCGGATGAAAAGATGTAATGAACTCCAGCCTCGTACCCAAAGTTTCATGCAACTGATTCCAAAACTTTGAGGTAAATTGTGTTCCTCTATCTGACAGGATACTCTTCGGAACTCCATACAGACATATGATCCTGGTCCTGTATATTTTGGCTAACTTAGCGCTAGTATACGTAGTCTTCATGGGAATGAAATGAGCTACCTTGGTCAAGCGATCAACCACTACCCAGATGGAATCATAACCTGAACAGGTCCTGGGTAATCCTGTGATAAAATCCATTCCAAGTTTCTCCCATTTCCACTCGGGAATCGGCAGAGGTTGAAGTAACCATGCTGGCTTCTGATGTTCCGCCTTTACTCGCTGGCAAACATCACATACTGCTACGTACTCGGATCCTTGTTCATACCTGTCCACCAGAAACTTTCCTTCAAATCTAGATACATCTTGGTGTTACCGGGGTGAATCGAGTATGGTGAATCATGGGCCTCCTGAAGAATTAGCTTCCTGAGTTCGGGATCATTGGGTACATAAATACGGTCCTCGAACCATATAGCTCCATATTCATCCTTACGGAACCCTTTAGCTTTTCCTTCATTCATCCTTTTCTTTATCTCCTCAATTTCTTTGTCCGACTTCTGGGCTTCACGAATTCTTTCGGCCAAAGTGGATTGAACTTCCAGTGCTGCAACATATCCTCTAGGAACTATCTCCAGTCAAAGATCTCTGAGGTCATCGACTAACTCCTGGGGTAATCCTCCCGCTATAAGAGTATTCACATAACTCTTACGGCTCAAGGCATCTGCTAGAACATTAGCCTTTCCTGGGTGGTAATGCAATCTCATGTCATAGTCCTTGATTAACTCTAGCCATCTCCTCTGCCTGAGGTTCAACTCTTTCTGCGTGAAAATATACTTCAAGCTCTTATGATCGGTGTAAACATCACAACTGTTTCCGATAAGGAAATGTCTCTAGGTCTTGAGTGCATGCACTATGGCTGCTAACTCCAAATCACGTGTGGCGTAATTCATCTCGTGAGGTCGTAGTTGTCTGGAGGTATAATCTACAACCTTTCCTTCCTGCATGAGTACTCCTCTGAGTCCCTGACGAGAAGCGTCACAATATACATGGTAATCCTTGTGTATGTCCGGAAAAATTAGCACTGGGGCTGTAACCAAACGTTTCTTCAATTCCTGGAAACTGGCTTCACAATCCTCGGTCCAAATGTACTTGGTGTCCTTCTTCAATAGCTCAGTCATGGGCTTGGCAATCTTGGATAAATTCTCAATAAACCTCCGATAATATCTTGTGAGTCTGAGAAAACTGCGGATCTCTTTGACTGAGGTGGGTGACTGCTAATAGATGACTGATACAACCTTGGTGGGGTCGACTGCTATTCCTTCTCCCGAAATAACATTTTCGAGGAATCTGACTTCCTTCAATCAAAATTCACATTTGCTGAACTTGGCATACAACTGATGTTCTCGGAGTTTCTCCAGAACTAGACACAAATGTTCCTTATGCTCTTCCTCGCTCTTGGAGAAAATCAATATATCATCGATGAACACCATGACAAACTTGTCTAGATATTCCATAAATACCTTGTTTATCAAATTCATGAAGTATGCAGGGGCATTAGTCAATCCGAAAGACATGACGGTATACTCATATAAACCATACCTGGTGGTGAAAGCTGTTTTGGGTATATCCTTTTCACGGATCTTCAACTAATGATACCCTGATCGAAGATTGATGTTGGAGAATACATTGGCTCCAACTAGCTGATCAAATAAATCACTATTCATCAGCAGAGGGTACTTGTTCTTGATGCTCACGTCGTTCAACGAACGATAATCCACAACCATTCTCAGGGTTCCATCCTTCTTCTCTACCAAAAGAACTGGGGCTCCCCAAGGTGACGAGCTTGGCCGAATATATCCCTTCTCCAATAGCTCATTAATTTGCTTCTTGATCTCTTCCAAATCTTTCGGGGGCATCTGATAAGGTCTCTTGGATATTGGGGTTGTGCCGAGCAATAACTCAATCAGAAATTCTATATCTCTGTCCGGTGGCATTCCTGGTAATTCCTCCAGAAACACATCCGGAAAATATTGCACTACCGACACTTCCTCCTGAAAAACTCCCGTGAGGGAATTCACCTGATTCTTCGTCGGGGTGCGTCTGGATACATACTTGATCCTCTTCTGCTCCGGGGTGGTGAGCAGAATCGTCTTGCGGGCACAGTCGATGTTTCCTTCAAACTTCATCAACCAATCCATGCCTAGGATTACATCCAAGGTCTGGGATTCCAATACTATGAGGTCTGTGGGAAAATTATGGTTTGTGGTGCTGAGGGTTGCACGACAGCCTAAGCCTGCCATCATTTCTCCTCCTAGGGAACTGGCCTAAAGAGGGCTTCTAAGGGTTCTAGTGGGCAACCCATACTTTTCCACAACTAGCCTTGATATAAATGAATGCATTGCACCAAAATCAAAGAGTACCAATACTGGACGTGAATTTAATGAAAACTTACCAACCACAGTTTCTGGCTAATCATAGACGTCCTCCGCATCAATGTGATTCACCTGCGCACGAGGAAAAGGGTTGGGCTTCTTTGCTGAGCTTTCATTGCCATTGCCGTTTCTATTCCTCTGCTTGGCCTCCAGGCAGTCGGTGGCATAGTGCCTTGTCTTCTGGCACTTGAAATAGGTGATATGACTCAGATCCTTCTGAGCCGGGGCAGGACGATGCTGGTTGCCATTGCCTCCATTTCCTGACTTGGAGTTGTTGTCGTGGTTGCGTTTGTTCCCATTCCCTCCATGGTTATGTCCTCCATGATTATGTCCTCCATGAGTGTGATGGGTATGCCCTCCCGAGCATGGGGCATAACGGGTCTTCTGCTGAGTTCCAGAGTTGTACTTCCCCTGGCCATACTTCTGCTTGCGGCTATCAATCTGCTGCTGCTTGCCTTCAAGTATGGTGGCCTTGTCTACCAGCTCCTGGTAGTTATTGAAGGTAGCCACCATTAGCTGCATTCCTAGCTCATCATTGAGTCCCTCGAGAAACTTTTCCTGCTTTGCGGCATCTATGGCCACATCATCTGGGACATAGCGAGATAACATGCTGAACTCATCCACGTACTGCCCCACAGTACGGTTCCCCTGGTGTAAGTTGCAGAACTCACACTTCTTCAGATTAATGGCTCCAGCTAAGACATGAGCGGTGCAAAAGGCCTGCTGGAACTCAGCCCATGTCACGGTGGCGACCGGATAAGTGGCGGTGTAGTTCTCCCACCAAGAAGTTGCAGGTCCATCAAATTGATGTGCGGCAAAGCGCACCTTCTTTGCATATGTGCATCCAGCAGTGGCTAACTCACTTCCGACCTTGTGGAGCCAATCATCGGCCACAATCGGCTCAGTGCTGCTAGAGAACATTGGCGGATTCGGCCTTAGGAAGCGGGTCAAGTTGTCAACAGGGGGTGGCGGCAGTGGATTGTTGTTGTTGTTGTTGTTCTGGTTCTAGATGAGCATCTGCATGAAGGCATTCTGCTATTGGATCAGCTGGGTGAGCTCCGACGGAAAGTTGAAACCGGGGTCACTTCTCGGAGGCATCTGGTGTTTTGGAGTGGATGAGAACATTAGAATAGAACAAGGGTCTAATGAGAAAAATAGCACTACCCATATGAATGCACAACCATAATCACACCAATCATTTATTCAATCATCTCAAACATGGTTCAATCTCGGATTACAAAATCTCACGACTAATCGAAAATAACGACCTAACTGATCGACGAAAATAAATAAATAAAAATAAACATGGTAGTCAACTAAATGACTTCATCTATCATCCTTGTGTCCTCCGGTACAGCGTCCTCTGCAGAGTGAAGACCTAATCGATTAGTCGTGTCCCCGGTTACGGACAATTTGAGCCTCTGGAACTTGGAGTATTTCGGATATCTCAACACCAAACTTAATAAATTAATTGAGGGGTTATTTAATAATTGGGAATGAGACATTGGTTTGCGGAACCATCTCAATAACTACCAACATTTTGTAGTAATTGCAAACAAGTCCTTTGTTGTAGGGAAAAACTAGTTTTTTCGCAAAACAGTGAAACTTAGAGCCCCACAGCCAAATTGCATATAGTATTAGTAATTTTATTGTTGTTCTCTCTTCATGACTTGTCGGCATATTCAAAAATGCTGACCTACACGGCTGCAACGTCTTATGTTGCAGAGGAGTTTTCCGATCAGGAGTGAGGCTACGATCCACGTTTGGCGATTGCCCTATGGAGTCAGATGGACTCGCTATTCGTCTATGCTTCTGCAGCTTTATTTAGTTTATTTCTCATGAGTTAGCCTTCGGCAGAATTTATTATCATGTAATAAAGACTCGATATGAGAATCATGTAATAAATTTAGGTGTGATTGAACTTTGAATCTTTGCATCAATGTACTGTGTGTGCCAGCATGATCTTGGGATGGTACAGCTACACAGAGACCTGACCAATTTCGGGTCGGGTCGCTACAACAATGGAACGAGCTAGTGACTTATTGGAAATAATACACACCGATGTATGCGGTCCAATGAGTATTGAGGCTCGTGGTGGGTATTGTTATTTTCTTACCTTCACAGATGATTTGAGTAGATATGATTATATCTACTTAAAAGTTCAAAGAATTTCAGAGTGAAGTGGAAAATCATCGTAACAAGAAAATAAAGTTTCTACGACCTGATCGTGGAGGAGAATATTTGAGTTACGAGTTTGACCTTCATTTAAAAACAATGTGGAATAGTTTCACAGCTCACGCCACCTGAAACACCACAGCGTAATGGTGTGTCCGAACATCGTAACCGTACTTTATTGGATATGGTGTGATCTATGATGTCTCTTACTGATTTACCATTATCATTTTGGGGTTATGCATTAGAGACAACTACATTCACGTTAAACGGGGCACCATAGAAATCCGTTGAGACGACGCCTTATGAACTGTGGTTTGGCAAGAAACCAAAGTTGTCTTTTCTTAAAGTTTGGGGCTGCAATGCTTATGTGAAAAAAGCTTCAACTTGATAAGCTCGAACCAAATCGGAGAAGTGCATCTTCATAGGATACCCAAAGGAAACTGTTCGGTACACCTTCTATCACAGATCCGAAGGCAAGATATTTGTTGCTAAAAATGGATCCTTTCTAGAGAAGGAGTTTCTCTCAAAAGAATGAGTGGGAGGAAAGTATAGCTTTATGAGGTAATTGTACCTTCTCCCGAATTGGAAAGTAGTTTATCACAGAAATCAGTTCCAGTGATTCCTACACCAATTAGTGAGGAAGCTAATGATGATGATCATGAAACTTCAGATCAAGTTACTACTGAACCTCGTAGGTCTTCCAGATTACGGTCCGCACCAGAGTGGTGCGGTAATCCAATTCTAGAAGTCATGTTACTAGACCATGATGAACCTGCAAACTATGAGGAAGCGATGATGAGCCCAGATTCCACGAAATGGCATGAGGCCATGAAATCTGAGATGGGATCCATGTATGAGAACAAAGTGTGGACTTTGGTGGACTTGCCCGATGATCGGCGAGCCATATTAAATAAATGGATCTTCAAGAGGAAGACGGATACTGATATTAGTGTTACTATCTACAAAGCTCGACTTGCCACAAAAGGTTTTTGACAAGTTCAAGGTGTTGACTACAATGAGATTTTCTCAACTGTAGCGATGCTTAAATCCATCTGAATCATGTTAGCAGTTGCCATATTTTATGAAATCTGGCAAATGTATGTCAAAACTGCATTCCTTAAATGGATATTTCTTAAAGAAGAGTTGTATATGATGCAACCAGAAGGTTTTGTCAATCCTAAAGGTACTAACAAGGTGTGCAAGCTCCATCGATCCAGCTATGGACTGGTGCAAGCATCTCGGAGTTGGAATATATGCTTTGATGAGTTGATAAAAGCATATAGTTTTATACAGACTTGCGGTGAAGCCTGTATTACAAGAAAGTGAGTGGGAGCACTACAACCTTTCTGATAAGTATATGTGTATGACATATTGTTGATCAGAAATGATGTACAATTTTCTGGAAAGCATAAAGGAGAGTTTGAAAGGAGTTTTTCAAAAAAGGACCTCGGTGAAGTTGCTTATATATTGGGCATCAAGATCTATAGAGATGGATCAAGATGCTTGATAAGATTTTTCAATGAAATACATACCTTGACAAGTTTTTTGAAAGAGCTCAAAATGGATCAATCAAAGAAGAAGTTCTTGCTTGTATTACAAGGTGTAAAGTTGAGTAAGACTCAAAGCCCGACCACGGCAGAAGATAGAAAGAGAATGAAAGTCGTTCCCTATGCCACAGTCATAGGTTCTATAAAGTATGATGTGTTGTGTACCAGACCTATTGTGCACCTTGCCATGAGTTTGGCAAGGGGGTACAATAGTGATCTAAGAGTAGATCATTGGACAGCGGTCAAAATTATCCTTAGTGAGGACTAAGGAAATATTTCTCGGGTATGGAGGTGATAAAGAGTTCGTCGTAAAGAGTTACATCGATGCAAGCTTTTACACCGATCCAGATGACTCTAAGTCTCAATCTGGATACATATTGAAAGTGGGAGCAATTAGCTAGAGTAGCTCCATGCAGAGCATTGTAGACATAGAATATTTGTAAAATGCATACGACTCTGAATGTGATAGACCCGTTGACTAAACTTCTCTCACGAGCAAAACATGATCACACCTTAGTACTCTTTGGGTGTTAATCACATATCAATGTGAACTAGATTATTGATTCTAGTAAACCCTTTGGGTTGGTCACATGGCGATGTGAACTATGGGTGTTAATCACATACAGATGTGAACTATTGGTGTTAAATCACATGGCGATGTGAACTAGATTATTGAATCTAGTGCAAGTGGGAGACTGAAGGAAATATGCCCTAGAGGCAATAATAAAGTTATTATTTATTTCCTTATATCATGATAAATGTTTATTATTCATGCTAGAATTGTATTAATCGGAAACTTAGTACATGTGTGAATACATAGACAAAATAGAATCTCCCTAGTATGCCTCTACTTGACTAGCTCATTAATCAAAGATGGTTATGTTTCCTGACCATAGACATGAGTTGTCATTTGATAAACGGGGTCACATCATTAGGAGAATGATGTGATGGATAAGACTCATCCATTAGCTTAGCGTTATGATTGTTACAGTTTCACTGCTACTGCTCTCTTCATGACTTATACATGTTCCTCGGATTATGAGATTATGCAACTCCCGAATGCCGGAGGAACACTTTGTGTGCTACCAAACGTCACAACGCAAATGGGTGATTATAAAGGTGCTCTGCAGGTGTCTTCGAAGGTGTTTGTTGGGTTGGCATAGATCGAGATTAGGATTTGTCACTCTGTGTTTCGGAGAGGTATCTCTGGGCCCTCTCTGTGTTTGACCAATAAAGGTCTTCATAGAATATGTAGGAGCCAATATGAGCATCCAAGTTCCGCTATTGGTAATTGACCGGAGATGTGTCTCGGTCATGTCTATATAGTTCTTGAACCCGTAGGGTCCACACGCTTAATGTTCGATGACGATTGGTATTATGAGTTTATGTGATTTGATGTACCGAATGTTGTTCGGAGTCCCGGATGTGATTACAGACATGATGAGGAGTCTCGAAATGGTCGAGACATAAATATTGATATATTAGACGACTATATTCGGACTCCAGAAGTGTTCCGGAGAAGTTTGGATAAAACCGGAGTGCCGGAGGGTTACCGGAACCTCCCGAGGGAACTAGTGGGCCTCGATGGGCCTTAGTGGAGAGAGAGGAGGGCCGCAGGAGGACTGGCCGCATGCCCCCCTCCCTCCTTGAGTCCGAATAGGACAAGTAAAGGGGGCGGCGCCCCCCCCCCCTTTCCTTCTCCCTCTCTCCCTCTCCTTCCTTCCCCCTCTCTCCTTCTTGGTGGAAACCTACTAGGACTTGGAGTCCTAGTAGGATTCCCCCCTTTGGGGGCGCACCAAGGAGGGCTAGCCAGCCTCCCCTCTCCTCCTTTATATATGGGGGAGGGGGGAACCCCATAGACACAAAAGTTGATTGTTTAGCCGTGTGCGGTGCCCCCCTCCACAGATTTCCACCTCGGTCATATTGTCATAGTGCTTAGGCGAAGCCCTGCGCCAGTAACTTCATCATCACCATCACCATGCCGTCATGCTGATGAAACTCTCCCTCAACCTCAGCTGGATCTAGATTTCATGGGACGTCACTGACCTAAACGTGTGCAGATCGCGGATGTGTCATACCTTCGGTGCTAGGATCGATCGGATCGTGAAGACGTACGACTACATCAACCGCGTTGTCATAACGCTTTCGCTTTCGGTCTACGAGGGTACGTAGACAACACTCTCCCCTCTCATTGCTATGCATCACCTAGAGATAGATCTTGCATGGTCGTAGGAATTTTTTTGAAATTACTGCGTTCCCTGACATTATCAAGATCAACAGCTGGTTCCATCTCAACATCATTATCTGGTTCTTTATCATTTAGTTGAGTGTCCTCATGAACCTCATGATTATCTTTTTCATTATCAGAAGGTGAGTGTTCATTACCAGATTGAGTTTCAGCATCAGAGATAGAGACTTCATTATCATTATCAGGAGGTTTTTCTATTTCATGTTCACTAGAGGCAGGCAAAGTCCTATTATTTTTCTTATTCTTTTTCTTTTTAGAAGGACTAGGTGCATCAGTGTTAATTCTTTGAGAGTCTTGTTCAATTCTCTTTGGGTGTCCCTCGGGATAGAGTGGTTCCTGAGCCATTTTACCTCCTCTAGTTGCTACTCTAACAGCAAAGTCACTTATATTATTGTTCATTTCATCAAGTAACTCTCTTTGAGATTTAGCAACTTGTTCTAATTGAGTTTGAACCATAGAGGCATGCTTCCCTACACCTCTAACATCATTTGAGATTCTAAATAACAAGTCACTTAAGCGAGCAATCATATCAGAGTCGTATTTCAATTGATTCATAAAATTTACATTGAAGTGATCTTGCTTTCTAATGTAATTATCAAACTCATAAAGGCATTGACTAGGATGTTTATTACGAGGATCATCACTATCAATTAATTTCATTAAAGATTTTACCTCTACCACCTTAGGTGGTGGCGGTGCTTCAAGCCCATGTATTTCTTCGATATGTGGTAAATTTTTAACATCCTCTACTTTAATACCTTTTTCCTTCATAGATTTCTTTGCCTCGTGCATATCTTCAGTACCGAGATATAAGATACCCCTCTTCTTCGGAGTGGGTTTAATAGGTGTTTCAGGAGGAGTCCAATCATCATAATTTTTCAATATGTTGTTCAATAATTCTTCAGCTTGCCCAATAGTTTGTTCCCTGAAAACACAATCAACACAACTATCAAGGAAATCCCTAGAAGCATCGGTTAGTCCATTATAGAAGATATCAAGTATTTCATTTTTCTTAAGAGGATGATCAGGCAAAGCATTAAGCAATTGGAGAAGCCTCCCCCAAGCTTGTGGGAGACTCTCTTCTTCAATTTGCACAAACTTAAATATTTCCTGCAAGGTGGCTTGTTTCTTATGAGCAGGGAAATATTTTTCAGAAAAGTAATAAATCATATCCTGGGGACTACGCACACAACTAGGAGCAAGAGTATTGTACCAAGCTTTAGCAACACCCTTTAATGAGAACGGAAATAACTTGAGAATATAGTAATAGCGAATCTTCTCATCATGAGAAAAAAGGGTGCCTATATCATTCGATTTAGTAAGATGTGCCACAACAGTTTCAGTTTCATAACCATGGAAAGGATCAGATTCAACCAAAGTGATTAACTCTGGGTCAACGGAGAATTCATAATCCTTATAACCAATAAAAATAGGTGAAGTATCAAACTCAGGATCACATTTCATTTTAGCATTCAGAGATCTTTCCTTATACTTGCATAATAATTTCTCTAGATCATCTCTATCCTTACAAATATCTCTAGTTGCCTCCTCACTCATAGTATAACCTTCCAGTACCTTTGGCAATTCATATCTAGGGGGACTAGTTCCAGTAGGTGTTTCAAGATTTTCAGTTTCAAGTTCATCATCAGATTCAACAATATCATGTTGTCTTACTCTAGCAATTTGTTTATCAAGAAATTCACCTAGTGGCACGTCATCATCAAGCAAGGTACTAGCATCATCATGAGTAGCATTCATAGCAGAAATAGTATCATCAATATCTTGTGACATATCAGAATTAATAGCATGTTGTGGTGATGCAAGTTTACTTATAACAGAAGGTGAATCTAAAGCGGGGTTGGATGGCAGTTCCTTACCTCCCCTCGTCTTAGAGGGAAAAATATTAGTCTTAGCATCCTTCAGATTCTTCATAGTGATAATATGATAATAATCCCAAGTGACTCAACAAATATAGCTATGCTCCCCGACAACGGTGCCAGAAAAAGGTTTTGATAACCCACAAGTATAGGGGATCGCAACACTTTTCGAGGGTACAATATTCAACCCAAATTTATAAAGTCGACACAAGGGGAGCCAAAGAATATTTGAAGGTATTAGCAGCTGAGTTGTCAATTCAACCACATCCAGAGATTAATTATCTGCAGCAATGTGATTAGTAGCACCGTAATATGATAGTTTTGATGACAGCAGCGGTAGAAAACAGTAACGGTAACAGGGATAGCAGTGATATTGTAGCAGTAACGATAGCAGTAGCAACATTCGTAGGCATTGGATCGGTGACTCGTTGGATGATATTCATCATGAGACAGTTATAACCTAGGGCGATACGGCACTAGCTCTAGTTCATAAATATAATGTAGGCATGTATTCTGTAAATAGCTATACGTGCTTATGGAAAGAACTTGCATGACATCTTTTGTCCTACCCTCCCATGGCAGCGGGGTCCTATTGGAAACTAAGGGGTATTAAGGCCTCCTTTTAATAGAGAACCGGAACAAAGCATTAACACACGGTGAATACATGAACTCCTCAAACTACGGTCATCATTGGGAGTGGTCCCGACTATTGTCACTCCAGGGTTGTCGGATCATAACACGTAGTAGGTGACTGTAACTTGCAAGATCGAATCTAGAACATGGATACAATGGTGATAACATAAATGGTTCAGATCTGAAATCATGGCACCCGGGCCCAAAGTGACAAGCATTAAGCATGGCAAAGTCATAGCAACATCAATCTCAGAATATAGTAGATACTAGGGATCAGGCCCTAACAAAACTAACTTGATTACATGATGAATCACATCCAACTCCTCACCGACCAGCGAGCCTACGAAGGAATTACTCACTCCCGGTGGAGAGCATCATGGGATTGGCGATGGAAATGTGTTGGTGATGACGAAGATCAAAGATCCCCCTCCCCGGAGCCCCAAACGAACTTCAAATTTGTCCACCCGATGAAGAATAGGAGACGACGGCGGCTTCGTCTCTTGAAACGCAATAATTCTTTCTCCCTGATTTTTCTCTAGAATAATGTGATTTTATAGCATCGGTTTCATGGTCAGCGGGGCCACCAGGTGGGGACAACCCACCTAGGCGCGCCTGGGGGGCATGCGCGCCCTGGTGGGTTGTGCCCACCAGGTGCCCCCCTCAGGTGGCTCTTGCCTCTAGAAATTCTCTTTATATTGATACAAAAAATGCTCGCAAAGTTTCATTCCATTACAAGAACTTTTATTTCTACACAAAAACAACACCATGGTAGTTCTGCTGAAAATAGCATCAGTCCAGGGTTAGTTTCATTCAAATCATGCAAATTGGAGTCCAAAACAAGAGGAAAAATGTTAGGAAAAGTAGATACGTTGGAGACGTATCAAGGAGTCACATATCGAAGAACAATCCCCCAAAGCAGTTTTGTGAATGAAGCTTTGAGCAAGGAGATCAAAAATGGCAGCAAAATGAGCAAGAACATGAGTTTGACATGCAGGGTGATTTTTTCTGGAGGAAGACAAAGTGGATGGGTGCTGGAATAAGTGGAGGGGGCCACGTGGGGCCCACGAGGCAGGGGCGCGCCCTCCACCCTCGTGGCTCAATGGTGCATCCCCCTGGGGTGTTCTTAGTGCCAGAAATTCTCAAATTTTCTATAAAAAATACTATTTTTGCTTTATTTAAACTAAATAACAGGAAATAGAAGGAAGGTACAGAAGGTCATGCCTTCTAACTTCATCCATATCATGCTCATCAAAAGGAATCCACTAACAAGGTTGATCAAGTCTTGTTAACAAACTTCTTCCGAATAACATGAAACCGGAGAATTTTCGAATAATACTAGGTTACCTCAACGGGGATATGCATGTCCCCAACAATAATAATATCATATTTCTTTTTGACAGTAGGAAGAGGGAATTCAAACCTCCAATAGTAATAGTTGAAAATTTTCTAATAGAATTGATACTATGAACTTGAGGTTGTTTCTTCGGAAAGTGTACCGTATGCTCATTACCATTAACATTAAAAGTGAAATTGCCTTTGTTGCAATCAATAACAACCCCTGCAGTATTCAGAAAAGGTCTACCAAGGATGATTGGCATACCGTCGTCCTCGGGAATATCAAGAATAACAAAGTCTGTTAAAAGTAACGTTTGCAACCACAACAAGCACATCCCCACAAATACCGATGAGTATAGCAGTTGATTTATCAGACATTTGCAAAGAGATTTCAGTAGGTGTCAACTTATTCAAATCAAGTCTATGATATAAAGATAAATGCATAACACTAACACCAGATCCAAGATCACATAAAGCAGTTTTAACATAGTTTCTTTTAATGGAGCATGGTATAGTTGGTACTCCTGGGTCTCCTAGTTTCTTTGGTATTCCACCCTTAAAAGTATAATTAGCAAGCATGGTGGAAATTTTAGCTTTCAGTATCTTTCTTTTATTTGTAACAATATCTTTCATATACTTAGCATAAGGATGCATTTTAAGCATATCAGTCAAACGCATATGCAAAAAGATAGGTCTAATCATTTCAGCAAAGCGCTGAAAATCCTCATCATCTTTTTTCTTGGATGGCTTAGGAGGAAAAGGCATGGGTTTCTGAACCCATGGTTCTCTTTCTTTACCGTGCTTCCTAGCAACAAAGTCTCTCTTATCATAACATTGATTCTTTGATTGTGGGTTATCAAGATCAACAGCAGGTTCAATCTCTACATCATTATCATTACTAGGTTGAGCATCAACATAAACATCATTATTAACATTATCACTAGGTTCATGTTCATCACCAGATTGTGTTTCAACATCAGAAATAGAAATATCATTGGGATTCTCAGGTGTGTCAATAACAGGTTCACTAGAAGCACGCAAAGTCCTATCATTATTATTTTTCTTTTTATTAGTGGGACTAGGTGCATCAGTATTAATTCTCTGAGAATCTTGCTCAGCTCTCTTAGGATGGCCCACGGGATACAAAGGTTCCTTGGTCATTTTGCCACCTCTAGTCATAACTCTAACAACATTATCATTATTCTTACTATTCAACTCATTGAGCAAATCATCTTGTGCCTTAAGTACTTGTTCTACTTGAGTTGTAACCATGGAAGCATGTTTAGTAATAAGCTTAAGATCACTTTTAACTCTAGACATATAATCACTCAAGTGTTCAACCATATAAGCATTAGGTTTCAATTGTCTACCAACATAAGCATTGAAGTTTTCTTATTTAACAATAAAATTATCAAACTCATCCAAGCATTGACTAGCAGACTTGTTAAAAGGAATATCACCTTCATCAAATCTATAGAGAGAGTTTACCTCTACTACCTTTGTCGGGTATCAAGACCATGTATCTCTTCAATAGGCAGTAAATTCTTAACATCTTCAGCTTTAATACCCTTTTCTTTCATAGATTTCTTTGCCTCTTGCATATCTTCAGGACTGAGAAATAGAATACCCCTTTTATTCAATGTTGTCTTAGGAGTTGGTTCAGGAAGTGTCCAATCATTATCATTACTCAATATATTATTCAATAGCAATTCAGCTTGCTCAACAGTTCTTTCCTTGAAAACACAACCAGCACAACTATCTAGGTGGTCTCTGGAAGCATCGATTAGTCCATTATAAAATATATCAAGTATTTCATTTTTCTTGAGAGGGTGATCATGTAAAGTATTAAGTAATTGGAGAAGCCTCCCCCAAGCTTGTGGGAGACTCTCTTGTTTAATTTGCAAAAAATTAAATATTTCCCGCAAGGCAGCTTGTTTCTTATGAGCGGGAAAATATTTTGTAAAGAAGTAATAAATCATATCCTGGGGACTACGCACACAACCAGGAGCAAGATAATTAAACCATATCTTAGCATCACCCTTTAATGAAAAAGGAAACAATTTAAGAATATAGTAATAGCGAATTTTTCCTCATGTGCAAATAGGGTGGCTATATCATTTAGTTTAGTAAGATGTGCCATAACAGTTTCAGATTCATAACCATAGAAAGGATCAGATTCAACCAAAGTAATTAACTCAAGATCGACAGAGAATTCATAATCCTTATCAGTGACACAGATAGGTGGAGTAGCAAAAGCAGGATCATATTTCATTCTAGCATTCAAAGACTTTTCTTTCAGCTTAGCTAACAGTTTCTTAAGATCATATCTATCATTGCAAGCAAAGAAGTCTCTAGCAGTTTCTTCATCCATAATATAACCCTCGGGTACAATAGACAATTCATATCTAGGGGGAGAATCTTCATCATCACTTTCATTAATATCACCAGTTTCAGTAATTTCATTCTATCTAACCCTAGCAAGTTGTTCATCAAGAAATTCACCTAGTGGCACATTATTATCAAGCAGAGAAGTACTATCATCATAAGTTGTTGGAAATATGCCCTAGAGGCAATAATAAAATGGTTATTATTATATTTCCTTGTTCACGATAATTGTCTATTGTTCATAATTGTATTAACCGAAAACCGTAATATATACCTGTGTGAATACATAGACCACAACATGTCCCTAGTGAGCCTCTAGTTGACTAGCTCGTTGATCAATAGATGGTTGTGGTTTCCTGACCATGGACATTGGATGTCGTTGATAACGGCATCGCATCACTAGGAGAATGATGTGATGGACAAGACCCAATCCTAAGCATAGCACAAGATCGCGTAGTTATAGTTTGCTAGAGCTTTTCTAATGTCAATTATCATTTCCTTGGACCATGAGATTGTGCAACTCCTGGATATCGTAGGAATGCTTTGGGTGTATCAAACGTCACAATGTAACTGGGTGGCTATAAAGGTGCACTACAGGTATCTCCGAAAGTGTCTGTTGGGTTGGCACGAATCGAGACTGGGATTTGTCACTTCATATGATGGAGAGGTATCTCTAGGCCCACTCGGTAATGCATCAATATTATGAGCTCAATATGACTAATGAGTTAGCCATGAGATCATGCGTTACGGAACGAGTAAAGAGACTTGCCGGTAACGAGATTGAACAAGGTATAGGGATACCGACGATCGAATCTCGGGCAAGTAACATACCGATGGACAAAGGGAATTGTATACGGGATTGATTGAATCCCCGACATCGTGGTTCATCCGATGAGATCATCGTGGAACATGTGGGAGCCAATATGGGTATCCAGATCCAGCTATTGGTTATTGGCCGGAGAGGTATCTCGGCCATGTCTGCATGGTTCCCGAACCCGTAGGGTCTACACACTTAAGGTTCGGTGACGCTAGAGTTGTAATGGGAATAGTATGTGGTTATCGAAGGTTGTTCGGAGTCCTGGATGAGATCCCAGACATGACGAGGATATCCGGAATATTCTGGAGGTGAAGATCGATATATTGGACGAAGGGTATTGGAGTCCAGAAGTGTTCTGGAGGTATCGGGCTATGGCCAGCATGACCGAAAGGTGTTTCGGGGGCCCCGGCAAGTGTTGTAGGGCCTCATGGGCCAAGGGGAGGGGGCAAACCAGCCCACTAAGGGGCTGTGCACCCCCACACCCTTTCCCACATTTCTTGGGGAGGTGGGTCACCTCCACCTGGCTTGGGAGGCAAGCCTCCACCTGCTTGGCTTGGGGGGAAAGTCTCCCTAGGGTTTCCATAGGGAGATCCAATCTGCCCTAGCCGCCGCCCCCTAGGGGAAACCCTAGGGAGCCTCCTCCTCCCCCTTCCCCCTATATATGGTGAGGGAGAGAGAGGGCAGTCGCACCCGGACACGCCATGGTGTTGCCCTTCCTCTCCTTCCTACACCTCTTCCTCCTCCACAGTTCTTAGGGAAGATTTGCCGGAGAACCACGAGCTCCATCACCACCACGCCATCGTGCTGCCAGAGTTCTCCCTCAACTTCTCCTCCCCCTTGCTGGATCAAGAAAGAGGAGACGCCCCTAGGCTGTACATGTGTTGAACACGGAGGTGCCATCCGTTCGGCGCTTGGATCGGATCTTCCGCGATTTGAATCACCGCGAGTACGACTCCATCAACCGCGTTCTTGTAATGCTTCCACTTAGTGATCTTCAAGGGTATGAAGATGCACTCCCTCTCTCTCGTTGCTAGCATCTCCTAGATTGATCTTGGTGACATGTAAGATTTTTTTTTGAATTATTACTACGTTCCCCAACAGTGGTATCAGAGCCAGGTCTATGCGTAGATTCTATGCACGAATAGAACACAAGTAGTTGTGGGCGATGATTAGGTCAATTTTGTTACTGTTACTAGTCTTATCTTGATTCGACGGCATTGTGGGATGAAGCGGCCAGGGCCGACCTTACACGTACGCTTACGTGAGACAGGTTCCACCGACTGACATGCACTTGCTGCATAAGGTGGCTAGCGGGTGTCTGTCTCTCCCATATTAGTCGGGTCGGATTCGATGAAGAGGGTCCTTATGAAGGGTAAATAGAAATTGGCATATCACTGTTGTGGCTTTTGCGTAGGTAAGAAACGTTCTTGCTAGAAACCCATAGCAGCCACGTAAAACATGCAACAACAATTAGAGGACGTCTAACTTGTTTTTGTAGGGTATGCTATGTGATGTGATATGACCAAAAGGATGTGATGAATTATATATGTGATGTATGAGATTTATCATGTTCTTGTAATAGGAATCACGACTTGCATGTCGATGAGTATGACAACCGGCAGGAGCCATAGGAGTTGTCTTAATTTATTGTATGACCTGTGAGTCAACATAAACACCATGCAATTACTTTACTTTTTGCTAACTGTTAGCCATAGTAGTAGAAGTAATAGTTGGCGAGAAAACTTCATAAAGACACGATGATGGAGATCATGGTGTCATGCTGGTGATGATGGTGATCATGTCACGCATCGAAGATGGAGATCAAAGGCGCAAGATGATATTGGCCATATCATGTCACTTTATGATTTGCATGTGATGTTTGTCATGTTTACATCTTATTTCCTTAGAACGAAGATAGCATAAATAAGATGATCCCTCGCTAAAATTTCAAGGAATGTGTTCCCCCTAACTGTGCACTATTCTGAAAGTTCGTTGTTTCGAAGCACCACATGATGATCGGGTGTGATAGATTCTAACGTTTGCATACATGGGTCTGGTCAGGAAGACTCAGAATCATTCTCACGGCCACCCCACACGGGAGCGGCTTCTCCGCCAATCAATCATCACTTGCATACAAAAAAAGCCCCTTTTCCAATGGAAAACTAGGGAAATACAGTTGCTCAATTCATTCGATTTCGTGGGTGTAAGCCAGATTTACACATGCGACTTAGGTTGACTTGACGAGCCTAGCATGTACAGACATGGCCTCGGAACACGAGAGATCAAAAGGTCGAACATGAGTCATATGATAGATACGATCAACATGGAGATGTTCACCATTGATGACTAGTCTGTCTCACGTGATGATCGAACACGGCCTAGTCGATTCGGATCATGTATCACTTAGATGACTAGAGGGATGTCTATCTAAGTGGGAGTTCATTAAATAATTTGATTAGATGAACTTAATTATCATGAACATAGTCAAAAGGTCTTTACAAATTATGTCGTAGCTTCCGCTTTAGTTCTACTGTTTTAGATATATTCCTAGAGAAAATTTAGTTGAAAGTTGATAGTAGCAATTATGCAGATTGGGTCCGTAAACTGAGGATTGTCCTCATTGCTGCGCAGAAGGATGATGTCCTTAATGCATCGCTTGGTGTGTTGAACCTCGAGCGTCGTCTTTGGATGTTGCGAACATATGACATACATGTTTTGATGACTACGTGATAGTTCAGTCTGTAATGCTAAACAGTTTAGAATTGAGGCACCGAAAATGTTTTTGAAACGTCGCGGAACATATGAGATGTTCTAAGGGCTGAAATTGGGATTTCAGGCTCATGCCCACGTCAAGAGGTATGAGACCTTCGACAAGTTTTTTAGCCTTCAAACTAAGGGAGAAAAGCTCAATCATTGAGCATGTGCTCAGATTGTCTGAGTACTACAATCGCTTGAATCGAGTGGGAGTTAATCTTCCAGATGAGATGGTGATGGTTCAACAAAGTCACTGCCACCAAGCTACTAGAGCTTCGTGATGAACTATAACATATCAGGGATAGATATGATGATCCTTGAGCCATTCGCGATGTTTGACACCGCAAAAGTAGAAATCAAGTAGGAGCATCAATTGTTGATGGTTAGTAAAACCACTAGTTTCAAGAAGGGCAAGAGCAAGAAGGTAAAACTTCATGAAACGGCAAATCAGTTGCTGCTCTAGTGTAGAAACCCAAGGTTGAACCCAAACCTGAGAATAAGTGCTTCTGTAATGAGGGGAACGGTCACTGAAGCAGAACTACCCTAGATACTTGGTAGATGAGAAGGCTAGCAAGGTCAACAGAAGTATATTGGATACATTATATTAAAGTGTGCTTTACTAGTACTCCTAGTGGCACCAGGGTATTAGATACCGGTTCGGTTACTAAGTGTTAGTAACTCGAAATAAAAGGCTACAGAGTAAATGGAGACTAGCTAAGGGCGAGGTGATGATATGTGTTGGAAGTGGTTCCAAGGTTGATGTGATCAAACATCATACGCTCCCTCTACCATCGGGATTGGTGTGAAACCTAAATAATAATTATTTGGTGTTTGTGTTGAGCATAGACATGATTGGATTATGTTTATCGCAATATGGTTATTCATTTAAGGAGAATAATGGTTACTCTGTTTATTTGAATAATACCTTCAATGGTCTTGCACCTAAAATGAATGGTTTATTGAATCTCGATCGTAGTGATACACGTGTTCACGCCAAAAGATATAAGATAGTAATGATAGTACCACCTACTTGTGGCACTAACATTTGAGTCATATTGGTATAAAACGCATGAAGAAGCTCCATGTTGATGGATCTTTGGACTCATTTTAATCTTTTTTTAAGTTTGAGACATGCGAACCATGTCTATTGGTATATACGCATGAAGAAACTTCATGTAGATGGATCGTTTGGACTCACTTGATTTTGAATCGCTTGAGACATGCAAATCATACCACATGGACAAGATGACTGAAAGGCCTCGTTTTCAGTGAGATGGAACAAGAAAGCAACTTGTTGGAAGTAATACATTTTGATGTGTGCAGTCCAATGAGTGCTGAGACACGCAGTGGATATCATTATGCTCTTACTTCATAGATGATTTGAGTAGATGCTAAGTATATTTACTTGATGAAACACAAGTCTAAATTATTGAAAGGTTCAAGTAATTTTAGAGTGAAGTTGAAGATCGTCGTGACAAGAGGATAAAATGTCTATGATATGATCATAGAGATGAATATCTGAGTTACGAGTTTGGTACACAATTAAGACATTGTGGAAATTGTTTCACAATTAATGCCGCCTGGAACACCATAGTGTGATGGTGTGTCCGAACATCATAACTGCACCCTATTGGATATGGTGCATACCATGATGTCTCTTATCGAATTACCACTATCGTTTATGGGTTAGGCATTAGAGACAACCACATTCACTTTAAATAGGGCACCACATAATTCCGTTGAGATGACACTGTATGAACTATGGTTTAGAGAAACCTAAGCTGTCATTTCTTAAAAGTTTGGAGTTGCGACGCTTATGTGAAAAGGTTTCGGCCTGATAAGCTTGAACCCAAAGCGGATAAATGCAACTTCATAGGACACCCAAAACAGTTGGGTATACCTCCTATCTCAGATCTAGAAGCAAAAGTGACTGTTTCTATAAAATGGGTCCTTTCTCGAGGAAAAGTTTCTCTCGAAAGAATTGAGTGGTAGGAAGATAGAACTTGATGAGGTTGTTGAACCTTTACTTCAACCAGAGAGTAGTGCAACACAAAAAGATATTTCTATGGCACCTACCTCAGTTGAAGAGAAAGCTAATGATGATGATCATGGAGCTTCAGATCAAGTTACTATCAAACCTCGTAGGCCGACAAAGGTGTGTACAACTTCTGAGTTGTAACCCTGTCTTAAAGGTCATGTTGTTGGACAACGATGAACCTATGAGCTATGGAGAAGCGATGGTGGGCCAGGATTCCGACAAATGGCTCGAGGCCATAAAATCCAAGAGAGAATCCATGTATGAAAACAAGGTGTAAACTTTGGAAAACTACTTAATGATTGTAAGGTTGTTGGGTAAAGATGGATTTTAAAAGGAAGACAGACAATGATGGTAATTGCCACCATTAAGAAAGCTTGACTTGTCGCTAAGATGTTTTCCGACAAGTTCAAGGATTCGACTATGATGAGACTTTCTCACTCGTAGCGATGCTAAGAGTCTGTTGGAATTATATTAACAGTTACTGCATTATTTATGAAATCTTGCAAATAGGATTTCAAAACATTGTTTCCTCGACGATTTTCTTGAGGAAAGGTTGATGTGATACAACCAAAAGGTTTTGTCAATCCTAAAAGATGCTAACAAGTATGCAGAGCTCCAACAATCCTTCTAAGGACTGGAGTAAGCATCTCGGAGTAGGAATATACGCTTTGATGAAATGATCAAAGATTTTGGGTTTATACAAAGTTTATGAGAAACTTGTATTTCCAAAGAAGTGAGTGGGAGCACTATAGAATTTCTGATGAGTATATGTTGTTGACATATTGTTGATCGAAAATTATGTAGAATTTCTAGAAAGCATATAGGGTTGTTTGAAAAGTGTTTTTCAATGGAAAACCTGGAAGCTACTTGAACATTGAGCATCAAGATCTATAAGGATAGATAAAAAAACGCTTAATAGTACTTTCAAATGAATACATACCGTGACAAGATTTTGAAGGAGTTCAAAATAGATCGGCAAAGAAGGAGTTCTTGGCTGTGTTATAAGGTGTGAGTATTGAGTAAGACTCAAGACCTGACCACGGCAGAAGAGAGAGAAAGGACAAAGGTCGTCCCCTATGCTTTAGACGTAGGCTCTACAGTATGCTATGTTGTGTACCGCACCTGAAGTGTGCCTTGCCATGAGTCAGTCAAAGGGTACAAGAGTGATCCAGGAATGGGTCACAGGACAGTGGTCAAAGTTATCCTTAGCAACTAGTGGACTAAGGAATTTTCTTGATTATGGAGGTGGTAAAAGAGTTTGTCGTAAAGGGTTACGTTGATGCAAACTTTGACACTAATCCGAATGATTTTGAGTAGTAAACCAGATTCGTATAGTAGAACAATTATTTGGAATAGTTCCAAATGGCGCATGGTAGCCGTGTCTACAAGATGACATAGAGATTTGTAAAGCACATACGGATCTGAAAGGTTCAGACCCGTTGACTAATAACCTCTCTCACAAGCAATATATGATCAAACCCCATGGGTGTTGGATTCATTACAATCACATAGTGATGTGAACTAGATTATTGACTCTAGTGCAAGTGGGAGACTATTGGAAATATGCCCTAGAGGCAATAATAAAATGGTTATTATTATATTTCCTTGTTCATGATAATTGTCTATTGTTCATGCTATAATTGTATTAACCAGTAACCGTAATACATGGGTGAATACATAGACCACAACATGTCCCTAGTGAGCCTCTAGTTGACTAGCTCATTGATCAATAGATGGTTGTGGTTTCCTGACCATGGACATTGGATGTTGTTGATAAGGGGATCACATCGCTAGGAGAATGGTGTGATGGACAAGACCCAATCCTAAGCATAGCACAAGATCGCGTAGTTATAGTTTGTTAGAGCTTTTCTAATGTCAATTATCATTTCCTTAGACCATGAGATTGTGCAACTCCTGGATATCGTAGGAATGCTTTGGGTGTATCAAACGTCACAACGTAAATGGGTGGCTATAAAGGTGCACTACAAGTATCTCCGAAAGTGTCTGTTGGGTTGGCACGAATCGAGACTGGGATTTGTCACTCCGTATGACGGAGAGGTATCTCTGAGCCCACTCGGTAATGCATCATCCTAATGAGCTCAATGTGACTAATGAGTTAGCCACGGGATCATGCGTTATAGAACAAGTAAAGAGACTTGCCGGTAACGAGATTGAACAAGGTATAGGGATACCAACGATCGAATCCCGGGCAAGTAACATACCGATGGACAAAGGGAATTGTATACGGGATTGATTGAATCCCTGACATCATGGTTCATCCGATGAGATCATCATGGAACATGTGGGAGCCAATATGGGTATCCAGATCCTGCTATTGGTTATTGGCCGGAGAGGTATCTCGGTCACGTCTACATGGTTCATGAACCCATTGGGTCTACACACTTAAGGTTCGGTGATGTTAGAGTTATAATGGGAATAGTATGTAGTTACCGAAGGTTGTTCGGAGTCTCGGATGAGATCCGGACGTGATGAGGAACTCCGGAATGGTCCGGAGGTGAAGATCGATATATTGGATGAATGGTACTGGAGTCCGGAAGTATTCTGGAGGTACCGGGCTATGGCCAGCATGACCGAAAGGTGTTTCGGGGGCCCCGACAAGTGTTGCAGGAAGAGGCGGAGGACAAAAAAAATTAAGGTTTGGTGAACTGTCAACTAAGAAAATTTGATGCAAAAACATAATAGTCAATTCACATTGCACTGAAGCTTTCAATGGTGTCTAGAAGACGCATGCAATGGCAGTGCCCTAATCTCCGTCTAAAAGTCTTCCTTAATTATAGCAACATATCAACTTTTGAATATCATTTTTTCAATGTAACAGAGCACCAAATTATTTAGCTATCCGGCACACCTCATACTCATCCCATATATGTGTTAAACCGAACACCGGGTAGTGTTGTGTTGGTAGTGAAGTTCGTGACACGTTAGCACGGGCAGTCAATCCTTTTTTTCTTTTTTGCGAAAGGGCACGGGTAATCGGTCATGTACTCTTATATATATACAAGTCAAGGAGAAAAGAACCCAAAAAATTCAAGTTGCACGCACCAACAAAATTCTCTCTGTTCTATTTTTTGGTCACTTATGAGAGAGTTCCATCAAGAGCGAGCCGCCGAGAGAATCAATCCGATCGTTGTTCAGTGGAAGCGAGCCGGTTTGAGTACGTCTACGCGATGAGATGTGCATGTGCTAGGGAGCACATCAATCAAGCCGCTTGCTTGTGTGCTTCCATCTAGCTTGTGTGCTTCCATGTAGTTTTGCTTGGGCGAATCGATCTACTATCGTGTAAAACCAACAAGCAGTATATGCTCAGGTATTCCCGTGAAGAAAAAGTGCATGCTTACATATAAAAAAATTGATGCCCAATCAAGGTGTAGCGGCCGCCACACGTTGCCCACTAGGCTCCTCTGCCAGTGGTTGTAGGGCCTCATGGGCCAAGGGGAGGGGGCAAACCAGCCCACTAAGGGGATGCGCGCCCCCACACCCTTTTTCCCACGTTGCTTGGGGAGGTGGGCGCCTCCACCTGGCTTGGGAGGCAAGCCTCCACCTGCTTGGCTTGGGGGGCAAGTCTCCCTAGGGTTTCCCTAGGGAGATCCAATCTGCCCTAGTCGCCGCCCCCCTAGGGGAAACCGTAGGGCGCCTCCTCCTCCCCTCTTCCCCCTATATATAGTGAGGGAGAGAGGGCAGCCGCACCCAGACACGCCCTGGTGCTTTCCATCCTCTCCTTCCTACACCTCTTCCTCCTCCACAGTGCTTAGCGAAGCTCTGCCGGAGAACCACGAGCTCCATCACCACCACGCCGTCGTGCTGCCGGAGTTCTCCCTCAACTTCTCCTCCCCCCTTGCTGGATCAAGAAGGAGGAGACGTCCCCGGGCTGTACGTGTGTTGAACGCGGAGGCGCCGCCCGTTCGGCGCTTGGATCAGATCTTCCGTGATTTGAATCGCCGCGAGTACGACTCCATCAACCGCGTTGTTGTAACGCTTCCGCTTAGCAATCTTCAAGGGTATGAACATGCACTCTCTCTCTCTCATTGCTAGCATCTCCTAGATTGATCTTGGTGACACGTAGGAATTTCTTTTGAATTATTACTATGTTCCCCAACATAAGCATCATGCATAGCAGAAGTGGCATCATCAATAACATGCGACATATCGGAATCAATAGCAGGTGTAGGTGTCGCAAGTTTACTCAAAACATAAGGTGAATCAAGTGCAAAGCTAGATGGTAGTTCCTTACCTCCCCTCGTAGTTGAGGGATAGATCTTGGTTTTGTTTTCTTTCAGATCCTCATAGTGATCAACAGATATAAATCCCAAGTGACTTAGAGAATAGAGCTATGCTCCCCGGCAATGGTGCCAGAAATAGGTCTTGATAACCCACAAGTATAGGGGATCGCAACAGTTTTCGAGGGTAGAGTATTCAACCCAAATTTATTGATTCGACACATGGGGAGCCAAAGAATATTCTCAAGTATTAGCAGCTGAGTTGTCAACTCAACCACCTGAAAGACTTAATATCTGCAGCAAAGTATTTAGTAGCAAATTAGTATGGAATTAAAGGTAACAGTAGAAAAAGTAACTATAGCAGTTTTGTAGCAATCATAACAGTGGCAACGGAAAAGTAACTTAGCAAAGATCAATATGAAACGAACTCGTAGGCAATGGATCAATGATGGATAATTATGTCGGATGGTATTCATCATGCAACAGTTATAACATAGGGTAACACAGAACTAGCTCCAGTTCATCAATATAATGTAGGCATGTATTTCCAATATAGTCATACGTGCTTATGGAAAATAACTTACATGACATCTTTTGTCCTACCCTCCCATGTCAGCGGGGCCCTATTGGAAACTAAGGGATATTAAGGCCTCCTTTTAATAGAGAACCGGACTAAAGCATTAGCACTTAGTGAATACATGAACTCCTCAAACTACGGTCATCACTGGGAAGTGTCCTGACTATTGTCACTCCAGGGTTGCCGAATCATAACACGTAGTAGGTGACTATAACTTGCAAGATAGGATCAAGAACACTCATATATTCGTGAAAACATAATAGGTTCAAATCTAAAATCATGGCACTTGGGCCCTAGTGACAAGCATTAAGCATGGCCAATTCAAAAAAACATCAATCTTACAACATAATGGATACTATGGATCAAACCCTAACAAAACTAACTCGATTGCATCGTAAATCTCATCCAATCCATCACCATGCAGCAAGCCTACGATGGGATTACTCACGCATAGTGGTGAGCATCATGAAATTGGTTATGGAGGATGGTTGATGATGAATAGCGATGGATTCCCCTCTTCAGAGCCCCGAACATACTCCAGATCAGCCCACCCGAGGAAGAATAGGGCTTGGCAGCGGCTCCGTATCGTAAAACGCGATGAATCCTTCTCTCGGATTTTTTTCTCCCCGAACGTGAATATATGGAGTTGGAGTTGAGGTCGGTGGAGGTCCAAGGGCCCACGAGGCAGGGGGGCGCGCCCAGGGGGTAGGGCGCGGCCCCACCCTCGTGGCCAGGGCGTGGGCCCTCTTCTGCTGATTCTTCGCTAGTATTTTTTATTAATTCCAAAAGTTATCTCCATGAAGTTTCAGGTCATTCCAAAAAAATTATTTCTGCAAAAAAAAACACCATGGCAATTTTGCTGAAAACAGCGTCAGTTTGGGTTAGTTCCATTCAAATCATGCAAATTAGAGTCCAAAACAAGGGCAAAAGAGTTTGGAAAAGTAGATACGTTGGAGACGTATCAACACACAATTCACAAAAAAGACAATATGGGATGTCTATAATGATCGCTCACAATTCTGATTACCGACCTGTTTGCCGGGTATCACACACATCTTGTTATGCCGAATCATTTGTGTTCACCTCAATCATCGCTAACGGTTCATCAGAGCAAACTGTATGTCGTATATCACACATACCTTGATATGGCTGCCCATTTCTGTTGTTTTCTCTCATCGCAAACAGTTTGTACCGATCAACCGTATGCCCCTCATCGCACACACAACTAAAATCTGAACCGTGTTTGATGTATCATTCATCGCAAACGTTTTGCATCTTTTTGACGGGTTTTCTACACCACCGTTTGCGATTAATGCATCACACTCAGTTTCGTCAAAGGGTCTCTGATCATAGTGTAGCGTTAGCAGCATCCTGTAGTAGTGATGACCTATTGGAGATGCTCTAAGAGCATCTCTAGCAGATGTGCTAAGTTCCCTACCTGCAAAATCGGTTTACGGTTTGCCCTAAACCGATTTTGCGGCCAGTTTATCCCCGGCGCAAAACAGATACTGGAAATGGTACCGCAAATTTTGAAACTTAAACTTAAAACACGATTTCTGCTACATAGATAGTTCGAACCTCTCCTAAGTTCGTCACAAAGGTCACACACACAAACAAACTTAAACTTAAAAATTAAATCGACGGAGGGCCGACAGCGGCTCATGGCCTCACGTCGAGGAATAACTCGCACGCCGAGTGGTAGAGTTTGTAGGCGAGGTCGTAGTCCCCCTTTGCCACTTTGAAGCATTCAGCGGCGCGCTCTTCGCCGGCTTCCAGCGCCTCCTTCACGATGAAGTGCGCGATCTCCACCTTGCAGAGCTTCTTCATCGGCGGTTAGAGCGCCCCGGGAAGCTCGTTGAAGCGCTGCACACGCGGTTCCCGCTGTTGTGGGAAAGGGCGCCGTGGTTGTGCGCCTGCGCCGAGCGCCACAGCTCGACGGTGGCCTCCGTGTTGTGCCGGCCGCCGAGCGGCGGCCTCCACGTCAACGACCTTCTCCCGACACAAGCTGAGCTTGATTCGGCCAGATGCGCTCGCCGGAACTAAGAAAAGACAGTGACAGAGAGGAAGAGGATAGCGGTGGAGGGGGCGGATCTATCTGAGATGGAAACCCAAAAATGATCCCTCCCCACACACATATAGTGACAAAAACAAAGGTTTACGGGCCGTAAATAGAAATTTGACGGGCCGGTGCAAATATATGGCTGGCCCAAAAAAGCATGAAAATGCTAAACCACCCGTAAATATACGGAAGGCATCCGCTAGAGATGCTCTAAGTGGAAGACGAGGGCCCCCTTCCGAGGAATAGAAAGCGAACAGTCTCCGCCGTAGTATCCAGTTCACTGCCTGCTCCTTTCGACTTGCGACTCTCCGTTGTCTGGACGTACGCCACTCCAGGAGGTGGCGGGAAAATGACACAGGAGGCGGTATCGCCCGACATCATCCTCCACAACGTGTTTGTCGTCAACATGGACGACGCCCTCACGGTCCTCCGGGATGACGCCATCGCCGTCGTGGGCGACCGCATTGCCGCCATGGGCCCTTCGGCGGACGTCCTTGGCGCCTTCCCCGACGCCGCAAGGTAAGAAAAGCTTGATTTCCACAATACTCAGGTGGCGACTAGGAAAGATGTGGAGAGAGCTTTTGGGATTTTGCAAGCCCAATTTAAGGACCGGCTATATTTTGGGATCAAAAGATCATTTGGTACATCATGAACGCTTGTGTGATCATGCATAACATGATCATCGAGAATGAGCGTGGGCAAGATTTAGACCATTCTCGGTATGAGTTGTTAGGACGTCTCGTGCCAGTGCGGAGGAGGGCTGCAAGGGTGGCCCGATTTATTGCCTCCTATCATGCCATTCGACGTGCCGAAACACATGATGATCTTCAAAAGTAGGGCTGGGTGTTCGGTTTTTATGGTTAATACGGTTCGATTTATTCGGTTTTCTATAATTTCGGTTTTGAAGAAATTGCCACCAAAATAAGTCATAAAATTCAAACACCGAACCATATTAACTAAAATATATCGGTTCGGTTTCTTCGGTTAACTGAAAAACCGAATTACATGCACGTATCAGTCAAACTGTCATGACTAATGAGAAGGCGTGGCTTTATACAGAAGGCACAAAATGATTAGTTCTTTGAAATGAACAGAAATGGAAGAGGGTCCCCCTTCCGAAGAACAGAAAGTGAATTAACGAGAAGGCGTGACTTTATACAGAACTAGAAGAACACCCGTGCGTTGCAACGGGGCCACATTAACTTTAAAAGTTCAATATTAATATTCTCATATATATCAAGTGACATTGGCGACCTTTTTTATCATCAATTCCTCACACACACTCTCTGCCTCCCTCTTCCTCACTCTCTCCCCCTCTCCCTCTCTCTCTCTCTAACACACACATATCCATCTTATTGGCTACGGGACCATAATCCATCTATTTCACACACACAAGCTAGTACATAACAATATGGATTATGTGTATTATATTTGCCACCACAATTGAGGGAATTAATTTCATGTAAATCGGCCAGCCACAGCTCCAAGAATACGCGGAGGAGGTGGCCCGGGTCGGCGTCGGCGCCGTCCGTCACGGGCCACGGGCCCGCTTCCAAGCGCGTCTGCGCGTCGGCCACCCACGCCGTGTCCTTCAAGTGCCACTTCCACCGCACCAACTCACAGGGTCACGGCCATGGCCAGGGCCAGGGAAGCCGCCCTTCTTTGCCCCCTTCACCGGCCGCGGCCAACGCGGTGCCGCGGCACCCGGCCTCGCCGTCCTCGTCCTCCAGCACCGTCGCGACCCAGTGACGCAGCCCATGCATCGGCCTCGAGAATCAAGAACGCTCGACAACGTAGAGGGAAGGAAAGATCATATACATGTCATAAGAAAGGGAGTTTATTTACTGCTCCCTCGATGTATTGTTTCCTTTGTTTGGAGATTGATTACCATCCGTGAGTTAAGGTAAGGTTTACGTGATTGAGCGATTTTTTGAAAATCAATTATTTGTTTTCTAATTAATGTAACTGAGTGATTTAAGGTAAGGTTAATTAATTTAGATTTGATCTTTAGAGATTGTTCGTGATTGATTCTACATTACTAAATAACTTGCGCCAGTATGAAAAGTTCTGATCTGTTTAGATTTCTTTCGTTGTGTGAGAGGGTGACGCGAAAATAAACCGATGAAGTGAGGGGAGGGAACGAAAAAAATCTACGAAAAAAACCAGCGAAGGTGGGAGGAGGTACCAAAAAAACCATGGAAGGTGGGAGGAGACTACCAACTGTTTCATTAGGAGTAGAAATTATTAGAGATTAGAGATTATTTGTTTCCTGAAAATCTATTATTTGTTTCCTAAAGCAAATTGCATTAATGAGAGAGATTTCGTAGATTTGGTTAAGGTAGGAAAGAATCTATTATTTGTTTGCTAAAGCAAATTGCATTAATGGGAGGGATCCGTTGATTTGGCTAAGGTAGGAAAGAATCTATTATTTGTTTGCTAAAGCAAATTGCATTAATAGAAAAGATCCGTTGATTTGGCTATGGTAGGAAAGAATCCATTATTTGTTTCCTAAAGAAAATTGCATTAATGAGAGAGATTTGTTGATTTGGCTAAGGTAGGCGGTTTTTGCGGTTCGTGGCGGCTTAGTGTGAGGTGGGACGAGGTACCAAAAAAACCATGGGAGGTGGGACGAAAAAAACCTGGGAGGTGGGAGTTGTCCCTGGTTAACCTACGAAATTTCGTAGATTTTTTTAGGACGAAAAAAAACCGTGGAAGGTGGGACTAAAAAAAACCTGGAAGCGAGACTACCAACTGCTTCCTTAGGAATAGAGATTTTTCTTATGTGTAGGAAGAAAAATAGAGCAATGTTGGATACACCATTGATAGGTAATTGAATTGCAGGTAGAAAGTATACCAATAATTTTACATATACATTTTGACCGAAGAAAATTATGCTTCCAAAAGGGTGGAAATTTGTTTCCAACAACAATCACTTGTACTTCCAATGTGAACAAAATCTAAATCACGTGTGGCTACTACACATATGGTATCCTTCAACCCGGCCAAATGCAAGACCGCTGGAGCACAGCCGACGTAGCACGCATGAGAGCATCGCTACCACGCAGCCACATTGAAAAGGGACCTCATGAGTCTATAGCATGCAGCCCCAATTACAGGCTTCAATGAGCAGAGCACGACCATACCACTTCAAGCAGCAATACAAAATGTCTGACGACGAGTAGCAGAGGAAACGAAGGTCTGCACACCGGTGAAATTACAGTGCCACACCGGCCAGATTGGGGATGCAGCGCGACGAACGGATCACAAGGAGCGTTGTGGGGGCATGAAGCACACATGCACATGCTTAGCCATCAAGGCGATATGGTGTGTGCGTTCTTGCCGGAGGACTTGCTGGTCGAACGTAGATGCGGTGGTGCGATAAGAGCGAGGTTGAAGCGAGGAGGATCCAGATGGCAGGTGTGGCAGAGAGGGTGGCGAGGTAGTTGATTAGGGTTTGATGGTGGATGTGAGGATGATTCGGAGGGGTTATATAGTACAGCCAGGTCTTGTTGGATGCATGGCTCCAAAACGATTGGTGAGATGCTGGTCTGACGAAAGCCATGTATTAGACGTCTCACAGGAATAGTTTTCCTTTATATTTATAGCCTTACCATACCTGGATTGATTTATTGCCATATAATTACCATATTCGAAATTTCCTGAGTTATGACCTTACCATACCTGGATGGATTTATTACTATAATAATCATATTCGAGATTTCTGAGTTTATAGCCTTACCATACGTGGATTAATTGTGATTGATTACCATAAATACATTGGGTGTTGCCGGTTAGACGAGAAAAGAGGAAAACCGGTGAGAGGGTGGTGGTGGGAGGTGGGACGAAGAAAAACCAGACGAAAAAAAGCCAGACGAAAATAAATCGTGGAGACTATTCACCAACTCAGATTTCCTTCTCTTTCGCTGAACTCGGGAAATCCTTCCTGCATGTGACGCACGGCCTTAACTGCCCTGCAATCTCCACGATTATCTTCCCTACATACACGTGATTGTTTCCTTCTCATTTGTTAACAGATTGGCTAGCACCATTATATATCGGGAGCAAGAAAATCGTCCGAGATATCGCTCCGTTTTATTGAATTGATTGTGTCTGGTTACCTTAAGTTAATTGATTGCGTTTGGAAAGAATTGATTGTCATGCATGATTGTGTTTGGAAAGAATTGATTGTCATGCATGAATCGGGGACGTAAGGGGGGAAACGAAACCTGACTGCGTGCAGTGAATGGGGTGGGGTAGGGGTGGGGATGGTGTGATGAAAAAAACCGGTTGAAAAAAAACCATGGTAGGTGGGACGAAAAAAAACCATGGTAGGTGGGACGAAAAAAAACCTGGAAGCGAGACTACCAACTGCTCCATTAGGAGTAGAAATTATTAGAGATTAGAGATTATTTGTTTCCTGAAAATCTATTATTTGTTTCCTAAAGCAAATTGCATTAATGAGAGAGATTTCGTAGATTTGGTTAAGGTAGGAAAGAATCTATTATTTGTTTGCTAAAGCAAATTGCATTAATGGGAGGGATCCGTTGATTTGGCTAAGGTAGGAAAGAATCTATTATTTGTTTGCTAAAGCTAATTGCATTAATAGAAAAGATCCGTTGATTTGGCTAAGGTAGGAAAGAATCCATTATTTGTTTCCTAAAGAAAATTGCATTAATGAGAGAGATTTGTTAATTTGGCTAAGGTAGGCGGTTTTTGCGGTTCGTGGCGGCTTAGTGTGAGGTGGGACGAGGTACCAAAAAAACATGGGAGGTGGGACGAAAAAAACCTGGGAGGTGGGAGTTGTCCCTGGTTAACCTACGAAATTTCGTAGATTTTTTTAGGACGAAAAAAAACCATGGAAGATGGGACTAAAAAAACCTGGAAGCGAGACTACCAACTGCTCCCTTAGGAATAGAGATTTTTCTTATGTGTAGGAAGAAAAATAGAGCAATGTTGGATACACCATTGATAGGTAATTGAATTGCAGGTAGAAAGTATACCAATAATTTTACATATACATTTTGACCGAAGAAAATTATGCTTCCAAAAGGGTGGAAATTTGTTTCCAACAACAATCACTTGTACTTCCAATGTGAACAAAATCTGAATCACGTGTGGCTACTACACATATGGTATTCTTCAACCCGGCCAAATGCAAGACCGCTGGAGCACAGCCGACGTAGCACGCATGAGAGCATCGCTACCACGTAGCCACATTGAAAAGGGACCTCATGAGTCTATAGCATGCAGCCCCAATTACAGGCTTCAACGAGCAGAGCACGACCATACCACTTCAAGCAGCAATACAAAATGTCTGACGAGGAGTAGCAGAGGAAACGAAGGTCTGCACACCGGCGAAATTACAGTGCCACACTGGCCAGATTGGGGATGCAGCGCGACGAACGGATCACAAGGAGCGTTGTGGGGGCATGAAGCACACATGCACATGCTTAGCCATCAAGGCGACATGGTGTGTGCGTTCTTGCCGGAGGACTTGCTGGTCGAACGTAGATGCGGTGGTGCGATAAGAGCGAGGTTGAAGCGAGGAGGATCCAGATGGCAGGTGTGGCAGAGAGGGTGGCGAGGTAGTTGATTAGGGTTTGATGGTGGATGTGAGGATGATTCGGAGGGGTTATATAGTACAGCCAGGTGTTGTTGGATGCATGGCTCCAAAACGATTGGTGAGATGCTGGTCTGACGAAAGCCATGTATTAGACGTCTCACAGGAATAGTTTTCCTTTATATTTATAGCCTTACCATACCTGGATTGATTTATTGCCATATAATTACCATATTCGAAATTTCCTGAGTTATGACCTTACCATACCTGGATGGATTTATTACTATAATAATCATATTTGAGATTTCTGAGTTTATAGCCTTACCATACGTGGATTAATTGTGATTGATTACCATAAATACATTGGATGTTGCCGGTTAGACGAGAAAAGAGGAAAACCGGTGAGAGGGTGGTGGTGGGAGGTGGGACGAAGAAAAACCAGACGAAAAAAAGCCAGACGAAAATAAATCGTGGAGACTATTCACCAACTCATATTTCCTTCTCTTTCGCTGAACTCGGGAAATCCTTCCTGCATGTGACGCACGGCCTTAACTGCCCTGCAATCTCCACGATTATCTTCCCTACATACACGTGATTGTTTCCTTCTCATTTGTTAACAGATTGGCTAGCACCATTATATATCGGGAGCAAGAAAATCGCCCGAGATATCGCTCCGTTTTATTGAATTGATTGTGTCTGGTTACCTTAAGTTAATTGATTGCGTTTGGAAAGAATTGATTGTCATGCATGATTGCGTTTGGAAAGAATTGATTGTCATGCATGAATCGGGGACGTAAGGGGGGAAACGGAACCTGACTGCGTGCGGTGAATGGGGTGGGGTAGGGGTGGGGATGGTGTGATGAAAAAAACCGGTTGAAAAAAAACCATGGTAGGTGGGACGAAAAAAACCCATGGTAGGTGGGACGAAGAAAAACCTGGAAGCGAGACTACCAACTGCTCCATCTCTACTCCTAATGGAGCAGTTGGTAGTCTTCGTCGGTCAATTTTCGTCCCACCACTTTCGTCCGGGTTTTTTTCGTAGGTTAACTATCGTAAATTTTTTTCGTCGCCTCCCCCACTTCATCGGTTTATTTTCACTTCACTCTCTCACACAACGAAAAAAACTGAACGGATCAGAACTTTCCATACTGACGCAAATTATTTAGTAATGTCTTTATGTAAAAGAATCAATCACAATCAATCTTTAAAGATCAAATCTAAATTAATTAATCTTCATAACATTTGTTTCCTTTTGAATCACGTCCATAACTTTCCTTTCTTGTTTGGGCAGAAACTGTTTGGTAGCAGAGATTAGGAAGCTTCCTATGAGTGTAGTAATAGGAAGTATTCTTTTTCTTGATGATTCGTTTCCATGCATGATGATAGTAAATTATGCCAACATTCACCACTATTTATCAATGTCATCAATCGTATCCATTTCTACCAGTTTTAAGGGAATCTGCTCGCTATGTCTTTTTTAAGGAGATCCGCTCGCTAAGTCGTCGTCGCATGTTATTTTCACAAACAATCTCTACTCCTAATGGAGCAGGTGGTAGCCTCGTACGATTTATTTTTGTCCTCCTCCCACCTTCCCTGGTTTTTTTTCCATCCTCTTTCCCACCTCCCAATTTTGTTGGTTTTTTTCGTCGGTTTTTACTCACCCTCTCCCACCTCCCAATTTCGTCCGGTTTTTATTCGTCCCACCTCCCACCACCCCCTCGTACTGGTTCTTTTTCTCTCCACTCTTTCCTTGCAAACCAATAATTTCCTAACATACAAAAGATCATGAATCTATCTTTCCTTACCCGAACCAATCACGCCCTACATCAGTGCATTTCTTTATTAAGAAAACTAACACATAAATCTTAACGCATTGCAAACAAATCCCGTTATGGACCTAATTAATTTATTATGGAATCTATATGTGATCGCATTGGTTCTTTTTCTCTCCACTCTTTCCTTGCAAACCACTAATTTTCTAACATACAAAAGATCACGAATCTATCTTTCCTTATCCGAATCAATCGATCCCTACATCAGTGCATTTCTTTATTAAGAAAACTAGCACGTAAATCTTAACGCATTGTAAAGAAATCCCGTTATGGACCTAATTAATTTATTATGGAATCTGTACGTGGTCGCATCTCTCCCCTCATGAAAAAATCGCATCCATCTCCCGTTAAAAAGGAAAAGAGAACATGAACGATCAATCCCACACCCTGCATCTCAGTAGCAAAAAATCGCCCCCGCCTCTGCTACTGCGCCTCGCCGTGTGCCTCGCCTGCATGGCTGGACGCCGCCGTCTCCACCGCCACGTACAAGAAAACGATGGGCAGAACCATCCATTCAAATCGCACACCCCCACCCTCCTCCGTAATCCCTAGCCCCGCATCACCCTATCGCTTTCTCGCCTCTCTTTCCCCTCGATGTAGATGGTGCCGAGCGGCGGCCTCGAGCACCGACAGTGCCGCACTTTCTATCTTCGCTGCGTCGAGAGATGGGCCGAGGCTATCGTCGGTTCGCCGCCCACGATTGGGCCGCCTCCGGTTGTCGCGCACCACCGGCTCCACCTAACGTGCCCGACCCTCTCCGCTTTCGACCTTCCGGTGACCACATCCCTCCGCGCCTCCATCCATCATCCACAAGGCCATTCCCTGCACCCACCCTCCTAAATTCTCCATACCGGCGGACAATCACCGAAGATCCAAGTTGGCCCGATATCAATTTTCTTACATGCTTTCTTTATCAGTTGGTGATGGGAATGGGTTCCAATTTCTCTCTCTGACTGTGGATTCACAGGCAAAAAGCGCTTCTACATGCATCCTCCTGTCGGTCCCTAAAGTACCGAGGTAAATGGTTGATGTTGTGTTTGTCTAGGATGATATATGTTGGCTCTGTTCTGGTTCATCCGAGCAGTTTGGTGACTAATTTACTGATAATTTAATTATATTAATTAAATGAGTCGGGTGTATCGTCGTGCATTTATCTTGCCAGTAATGTTCTGTGATGCTCTGATGCACTTTGGGAATTGGTTATCTTGTCTTCAGTGCAGAACATTTGTTTATTAATGCATGAGAAGAATCCTTGTTACTACCTTGAACCTGTTTTATAATCCATATTGTTATGCACTAGCGCGTATGCGTGTGAAATAGATGGATTATGGTCCCGTACCCAATAAGATGGATGTGTGTGTGTGTTAGAGAGAGAGAGAGGGAGATGGGAAGAGAGAGTGAGGAGGGAGGGAGAGAGAGTGTGTGAGAATTTGATGGTAAAAAGGTCGTCAATGTCATTTGATATGTATGAGAATATTAAATGTAATATTAGCATAATTGATATTGAACTCTTAAAGTTAATGTGGCCCCATTGCAACGCACGGGTGTTCTTCTAGTTAGGAGTAGAGATGCACAAATTTCAACGCTGTAAAAGTTTTTAGCGCGCCTCGCAACCGCGTCCGTTGAAGATGCTCTAAATGGAAGAGGGTCCCCGTCCGAGGAACAGAAAGTGAACAGTCTCCGCCGTATTATCCGGCTCACTGCCCGCTGCTTCCGACTCGCGACTCTCCGTCGTCTGGACGTACGCCGCTCCGGGAGGTGGTGCGAAAATGACGCAGGCGGCGGCGGTATCGGCCGACATCGTCCTCCACAACGCGTTTGTCGTCACCATGGACGGCGCTCTGACGGTCCTCCGGGACGGCGCCATCGCCGTCGTGGGCGACCGCATCGCCGCCGTGGGCCCTTCGGCGGACGTCCTTGGCGCCTTCCCCGGCGCCGCGCAGACCCTCAACCTCGCGGGTCGTATCCTCCTTCCCGGTTGGTACCCGCGCGCCTCTGCTTGACGAAGCTTTTCCCCTTGCAAAAATCAGTCAGTTTCCAGTGACGCTTGTGCTTGTTGCTTGATTGCTTGGATTGGTAGGGTTTGTGAACACCCACGTGCACACGTCGCAGCAGCTGGCGCGGGGGATCGCCGACGACGTCGACCTGATGACGTGGCTGCACGGGAGGATCTGGCCCTACGAGTCTCACATGACGGAGGAGGACTCCTACGCCTCCACGCTCCTCTGCGGCATCGAGCTCATCCGATCTGGGGTGAGCCAATCGTCCACTAGCATCAGTTCCACAGTATAATTTCTCTGTTGCTACCAGTTTGTATTGACTGATGATACACTATATATGTTTGCTCAAGCCTGGAATCCTTAGTTTCGCCACCCGATTGCTCTTGCATTGGTGGAGATGTAACATAAAACACAGTGAGAATTGAGCAATTTGTACAGTGTATTCCTTAAGGATTTATTGACACGTGTCAAGTGCAAGTGCAAGTGCAAGCAGGTGCCCAGAATTTTGCATCTTGGGTTAATTGATTCCTAATGTTGCTTTTACATGAGGAAATTAGGATTTTGGTACTTGTACAGCTCTAATGCTCTATGTTGAGGCGTATTATCTTTTCAGGTGCTGTGAGGTTGTGCATCACAGAGGCATGTTTGTCATGGAGGAAATATAGAGTTGTGTCCATCTGCAAATCAAGCTTGGTCTGCCTCTTGATCGTACGGTTGCTGCATATAAATTGCAAGGAACACTCTGTTATTTCTTAGTGTTGCATTGTGATATTTGGATCAAGCTTGATACCATGTGAACCAAGTGTGGTTCCATTCCACCAGCAAAAAAATGTATGTGGTCTGTGGTGTCATCTCTAAGAACCCACCAAATCTTTTAATAGCATTGGCTTCCACTCCCACACGTGGATGAGAACCCAGGGTAGAGTTGACCCTGTAGTTGTCTGATACTCTTATCCCATTTGACCAGACGGAATCATTCTGAGGGCTCCCTACTATCCTTTTGAGGGCTTTGGGTGCCTCAAGGTAGACACGATCCATTTGTTGCTGGATGAGTCCCACTCCTTCCTTATTCCTGAGAGTACGAGAGATGTCATTAGTACCGTTTTCATATCTTATTATATGCAAGAATTCCGTTCTTTGTAAGTTGAATCATGCTTATTATGTGTACAGATCCAATTCAATAGCTTTTTTAGTTGAGTTTGTTGAAATATATGTTCATAGTATAGATCTTTATTTTTACTGCTGAAACAAATCTACACATGTTGGTATGTCCTTTTTGCTTATATTTTACTCACAATCTTGTAGAAAGAATGAGGAATATACTACTCGCATCCTAAAATCCTAACAAATTTGGAGCACCCGGCCACCTAATGATTGTTTACTGTCTGATCTGTATGCCCTTTGTATGTTGAAATGAATTCTGTACTCTGTTAGATCCAGGGTTTTGATTATTTAGTAGTTGATCAAAATGCACAAGTTTTTTGTTATCCTCAGATCTAGAAGTCTCATTTTTCTTGTACTCGTCCAATGGCACTGAAATATAAGAATAGTGGCTAGAAATCAATATCTAAGCTGAATGAAGTTCAATTTCTTTTGTGCTATTAATCATAAAAATCCTGATTTATGGCTTCAGGCTTGGTTAATCTGGTAGTATGCCGTTTGTATATCTAAACAGATGTATTGTTGGTTACTTGTGTATGTTTAGGATAAAGTTCAGTAGCACTTCTGTTCATTTTATAGTTACAATAGATCATGTATGTCCTTTGATGGCCTATGGATTGATCTACACTCCGAAGGTGTGAACTAAAGATAAAGATATTTTTTAAGAGTTGGGCATGCCTTCGGCGGATCTGGGCAAAACCTTTTAATTTTATGTATTGTTAAAATCAGTGTTTAATCTTTATATTGTGCAAACCTAGAGCTAATTTACAAACAATGTCACATGTGTTCTGTATGGTATGGTCGGCCTGTACTTAGCTTCCTGAATAGATATGCTCAAACTAGCAGCAACCTGATGAATTCTACTGTCCCAATGCACCTAAACATTTTTGTATTGTCATTCAATGGCAGGTAACATGCTTTGCTGAAGCAGGTGGGCAGTATGTTTCAGAAATGGCACGGGCAGTGGAATTGCTGGGATTGCGTGCATGCTTGACAAAGTCAACAATGGACTGTGGTGACGGGTTACCCCCAAACTGGAGTTCTTGTTCTACCGACGACTGCATTCAGGTTTGCCTTCAAATCGGGATCAGGATCACTTTCTTAAACACTGTCACATGATGCAGTTCTTTTGCTTGAACTCAATTTGTATCCTAGACTCGAGCCTTTCCATGGAACACATAACACCTTCTGTTCTCTTATTCCCCCCTAATTTGAAATAGTGCCATTCATATCTTTAGTGACTGCCATTGACAGCTCTAAACCGGTCTTCAGGGGGGGGGGGGGAGCTCCCCACTGAATATAAAGGGCTTGTTTTCACTTCATCATTCTAGGGATGTGCATGTGCAACATGTAATTCAATAGCAGCATGAGCTCAGTCATGGAAGTAGCAGCCACTTCAGGGGGGCCTGCAGCTAGCTGGCATGTCAGCTGGTCCATGCGCAGGGAAGCGCTGAAGCTGAACATGTTGATCAGATCCAGCATCTGATGTGTTTATCGAGTTGTTAAGTGTGTCTCGCCTATTAGTTAGCATTATTTTGCTAGGCCAGCCCTATTTGTGGCACAGCTGATGCATATGTTGTAAGCAGAAATCAGTTAAGCATATTCCATCGTATCGATATCTGCATATTTAGGAACAGAGTTACTCTAAGAACATGTGGTACGTTAGATACTACTATGTTTATTGCTGAAGTTCGACAAGCGCTGGTACCCAATTTAAAATCCATGTACATGAGAAGTCTGCACGGAACAAACAATTCCTAAATTTGGAAAATCTGAGAAGGCATGATTCAAGTAGGCTACACGGTATGGCAAAATTTGGAAGTACAATTGGAAGTAGAGAAGGAATAATAAGGTTACCAAAAACTGTTGCCTTTTCTATCATCCGTTGCTCATTTTTTCCTTGTTTTTCCTGTGCAACAGCTATTTGGGATTTACTGTACTTAAATAAGGTTAATTCTTATTTGATTGGTTTATGTCTGCACAAGTTAAGATCCATCTAAGTCCAAATATACATGTGTTTATTCTCGGCATACTTGGCTGTTATGTGATGTGAATGACTTTTCTTTCACCCAGTCACAGAAGGATCTATATGAAAAGCATCATAACACAGCTGATGGGCGAATCAGGATATGGTTTGGGTTGAGACAGATCATGAATGCGACAGATCGGTTACTGCTTGAAACAAGGGATGCTGCACAGGAACTGAATACTGGAATCCATATGGTATTAAAGTAGTTTATTTGTGCCGCAAAGTTTACCTTCTCTTTCTCCCCCCTCTCCCTTGCCCCTTCTGTGCACAAGCCGCGGATCCTTATTAATCTTCACAGGGATTACAATAGGATAGAATAATTTAAGTAAGAAAATCAGGCATTTTATCAAAGCAAAAAAAAGTCACTCACAAATGCATGCTTCTCTCCTTATAAATTGGAGCTTGGAACCATGGAACAACGAAATGTTTTATCTCGTTTCAGATATTGTTGTATCATTTAATTAATTTATTGAAATAAAACCTGGATGCTGTATTTAATGATGCTTGGAGGACTGCCTAGAGTTGTTTTTGAGTTGTGCATTTATATGGTTTGGGCTCCTAGAGAACTATCTTGCTAATTTAACTGAAATTCGTTCCAATGTGAGGAGCCGAACACAAAATGATTATACTATTTTACTATTCCAGTAGAAGTTTTTGCTCCGCTAACTGCTCTACATTGCTTATGCTTTTGCTTTATATTATTTTTGCAGCATATTGCGGAAATACCATATGAAAATCAGTTTGTAATGCGGATGAAGAAAATTGATCATGGGACAGTTACATATTTAGAGAAAATTGATTTTCTGAGGAGTAATTTGCTGGCTGCCCATTCTGTTTGGTTGAATGAGTCTGAGGTAAGTAAGCTTTTCCACAATCGAATGTTACCTTTCACGTTATGTACCCTGGTTGTGCTCTGAGAATGTATGGTAATTATGGAATACCATAACTTTAAATCTAGGTTAAACTGTATGGCTTTTAATTGTACAAAGGTTGCCCCAGTGTACATCCAATTATGCCAGCAGTCATCAGTGTACATAATCAGCATATAACATGTTGCAGCAGCTATATGCTTCTTTTTTCTATATGTTAATTTGTCTGTCTAAATTCTTTACTATGCACTGTCTACCTTCTGATATGCTTTGTGATACTGGAATGCAAAATATAACTTTGGCAAACTTTTCATTTGAGTTTCTCACTTGCAGATAAGTCATTTTTCAAACGCTGGTGTCAAGGTTTCTCATTGCCCAGCATCTGCCATGAGAATGTTGGGGTTTGCTCCTATTAGGGAAATGCTGGATTCTGGTGTTTGTGTCTCTCTCGGTACCGATGGAGCACCAAGCAATAACAGAATGAGCATTGGTCTGCTTAATAAACTATAATCACAGATGTTTTTACGAGTGTGTTTAGCTTTGCTCTTAGTTTTCTTCACCTATGTTGTTTGGCACCCAGCAGTAGCGAGGATTCTGTCAGAGTTTTGCATCTAATATTTTATATTAAATGCGCTCCGTAGTGATCCTAGGGCATATCCATTTGTTCTGTAAAGAAATAGGTGTGCCATATTTTTCTGTTATTATGTTCCTTGTCCAGTATCTATTGAATATGCATGGTTTTGATGATAGTTTTACAGATTTGATGCCTATTGTGGCTCACTCTATAATTTACAAGATTACCTTGTGCTGTACAGTTGATGAGATGTACCTAGCCTCCCTTATTAACAAAGGGCGTGAGGCCTATATCAGTGGTACAACAAACCCAACCGTGCTTCCTTCTGAGACTGTGCTGACGATGGCTACTATTAATGGTGCAAAAGCGGTTCTGTGGGATAATGAAATAGGCTCTCTGGAGGTCGGCAAAAAGGTGCTGCTGTTAGCTGCTAATTTTGTCATATGTGGTGCTTGAAAATACTGGTTTATGTATTCTTTTGAAACTGGATTTATGCCTACAGTTCAATCATATTAAATGAAAACCCATTATATTCTGTGCGGACATTCCAGATTATGATTTCCTAGTATAATCAAATGGTCTGGATCTATTGATTTCTTATTTATTTTAACTAATATCAATATCTTGTTGACGCTTGAGGTTTTTTGTTGGTTTTGCAGGCGGACCTGATTGTGGTGAATCCATTTAAGTGGTCCATGCTTCCGTTACATGACTGGTATGCACCACTGCTATTTTTCTAAGAGCAAATTACTGCATTTTTGTATTGAGTTCACACTGAGTTTTATTTCAACTCATTAACCAAGTATCATTTGCGTGCAATCCCTGTCTTGAAGGTTGCAATAGCCATTGTTCATATTCTTAATGACGCATTGTTTATTCAAACTGTTTACATACAGGATTCTCATAATACGTGTAGCTTTGTTACTAAAATACTCCCTCCGTCCCAAAATTCTCATAATACAGGATTCTCATAAGACAAGAATTTTGGGACGGAGGGAGTATATTGCTAGCTCTGTAGCCTGCCTACAATGCAATACGTAAAGTTATTGAGCTTCAGCTCCCTATTATTGCACGAAAACAGAAGTACTACACATACTCAACATTACAATTTATTCTAAATAATACCCCCTCCGTCCCAAAATAAGTGTCTCAAATTTGTACTAACTTTAGTACAAAGTTGTATTAAGCTTGAGACACTTATTTTGGGACGGAGGGAGTATTTGACAATAAGAATCGAATTTAAAATCATGGTATTAACTTTTTCTGCTATGCAGCATTGCCAACACTGTTTATTGCATGCGGTCAGAAAATATCGAATCTGTTATGTGCAATGGCCAATGGATTATGAAGGATCAGAAGATTATGAATGTAAATGAGGTAATTTTCTCCTTATCTTTGCCTAATTAATATTGAGATGAAGGAAAAGAAGTACCTAGGTTGTTTCACTTTGCCAAAAGGCTAGGAAAGTTGTGCAAAGCTGCAGTTTCATTCCACATTTTCTCTGTAGATGCGACTCAGTTTGAAAGAATACTTCTTTATTTTCCTGGAATGGTACTCTGCATCTCCTTGCATACTTGTATTAACACACTGTGGTTTAGTTATTAATGCAATGGAGCAAGAGGCCCGTTTCATTAAAAAAAATCCAGTTAAAAAAACTCGTCGATAAAATTTATTATAGCTGAGGAGATTCGACAATCATGTTGTGCTTGCTCCTCAGCATATCACCAAGTAGTCGGTCTAGAAAAGAGCAACATTGGAATATTCATGCTCTGGAATAACTGCAAATTTGTAATGGTTGTGAAAATGGAAGTGGTAACCGCTTTCATCGCTAAAGATCATATGCTTTGCTCAAGCAATGTTTGAATCCCATAATCATAGCTAAGATACATCATTGATGGTGCTTCCGCTGTTTCTAATATACCTTGCTGTGGTCTAGGAGGAGGTAATTTCTTCAGCAGTAAAGAGAGCAACTGCCCTCCTAGTGCGAGCTGGCATCAACCTCCCTGAAAGGATGAACTACTTGTGATTTTATCATGCTAGTTCTTCTCCCCGAAACTTTCAGTCCAATGATCAAGCTGAATATGGAGCTCATGCATAACCTTTCGTGGGGTTATTCAATGCTTGTTCTTCTCCCTGAAACTGCTATTTTTGCACTTTAAGCGAGGTTAATTGCTCATTTGAGAAGGAATAAGTCGACGATTAATTTGGGTGGAGGACTAGCATGCATAATCTTCAATCCAATGACCAAACTGAAGATGGAGCTCAATCTTCAAGTGAAGAATCTCAAGCTCCATCGTAGGACCCTCAAGTCCAAGGTGGAACTCAAGCTCCAAGTGAAAAAAACAAGTTCCATGCATAATCTGAAGAGCACAAAACTACGCTGCTATTTTTCAGTCGCATGCAAAGGAAACTAGAGCCAATCGTGAAACACCTTGGTCCCAGAGATTTCTGATGTACGCCTTCTAAATTGTGACCTTCTAAACTGTGACGGAGGGAGTAATTGAAATGCACAAATAAATAATCAGCTCTACATTAAGAAAGGGAAACACTTCCTATCTATAGTCTGATACTAGACCACCCGGCAACTGTCGATTCTATTAGAATTGCGCGGTTGTAGATATTACCTTATCCCGATGGCCGAGGAGCTAATCACCCGTGTAACAACTCCCTCCCTAAATCACTCGCTTGTATCTCGTCTTCCTTTCTCCCCTCGCCACGCAGGGAATCTTCGCCGTCGTGGCCACCAACCGCACCACCCCGGCCTCCCCGATCTCGGCGATCACCTGCTGCCTCCTTCTCACCTCTCGTGAAGCAGCACATCAACCTCATCGTGCTCTTCAGATCCGTTCGCCTGCTGCCTGCTGACTCCTAGATTCGTTTCCCCTAATCCTCCCCACCCTATCGTGCTCTCCACTTATGCGGCCTCCAGAATTTTCTCATGCAGGTGTGCCATCCCGACCTCGATTCGGTGCTTCACCAACTTAACCATCAGATGAATCGGCTGCCGGAGTCGGAACCAACGCCGACAGAACCTACAACGGCTTCCTACATTTTATATGTAAATTTCTGTAGGTTTTTCACTGCCAATAGCCCCCGATAATTTGCAGTTGCCATATTGCAATTTTGTTTGTAATTCATTGCCTGCCGACTGCCGAGTACTCATTGGTGTTTTGGTTCTCTGCCTGCCTAGTATGATTATCTTCACAGGCAATTTTGTTTTTTCCCTAGTTTCAGACAATTGTATGTAGACAGGCAATTGTGCTTATTCCCTAGTTTCAGACATCAGTGCCTGGAATTAAGATCAGAATTGTCGACAAAACAATCTTTCATCGCTTCCTGTTTATAGAGCATCCACAAATATGCTTGACAGTTGGCAACAGATTCCCCTTTCAAAATTTCATGCTTCCAACTAACACTAATATGGCAGTATGGCACCCATTATACTGTTTTCTGGCTTCTTACTTGGATGCTTCTGTATTGTAATTATTTTGGGCGGACTAGAACAATACTTCCATGTTCAATAACAATTCAGTTTTGTGAAAGTTGGCGACACATAAACTGCATGTTAACCTGTGTACTAATCTGCGCTTCTGAATTCAGTTTTTATGCTTTCGCCCACACTAATAATGCACCATTTGCATCCGTTTCCAGCTTCATACCTTTGTGCTTCTACATTGTACTCATTTTGCTACAGTTCTCTAAAAAAATGCTTCTGTGCCTTCATCTCATAAGGACTACAATGGGTTCAGTTCATATGCCTTCCATACTACTTTATTTCGCTTCTAAATGTCATTTTTTATGTTGTAGCCATACACATCTTTTTCATAGTAATTCACCAAACATACCTTTGCTTCTATGCTTCCAAGTTCCAACCAAACCTGTCATTGGTTACTGTTTTGGTAAGCTTATGTATGCAACTTGTTTTTCTGCTGGTGTAGATAATGGATTGTTGTTCTATTCCTAGTGGAGGCTATTTCTGGCGTATGCGACAACTAAGATGGAGGTGACGAATGCGCCTTCCGGACATAATCGGAGCCTACAATGGGGAAGAGGGTGACGACGACCAAACTGAGGTTGAGGGAGAGATGCTGTTGCTAGAACATGTTTAAGCACACTATGAATTGTAGTTTCTATTTTTTGGAAATAAGTGTAGTCGAATGGAAAACTAGCATTGAGTGTTGGCAGGAAACAAATACTCCCTCCGTCCCAAAATTCTTGTCTTAGATTTGTCCAAATATGGATGTATCAAGTCATGTTTTAGTATTAGGTACATCCGTATCTAGACAAATGTAAGACAAGAATTTTGGGACGGAGGGAGTATATGTTAATGTTGTATTCCAGTGGATGGCAACTAAATTTCTGCATCATTGTAAACAAAATGTAGCCTTACAGGATGCAATTTTTTGTTAGAAAGAAATAAATCTAAATCTCGGTGGAAGCAAATTTTGCATCATGCTTAAACGTTGTACCAAAAAACTGCAAGCGTATCTCATGGAATCATATATGAAGGAATTATATAGGGAAGCTTGGTTTTTAGTCTTGGAAGCATGGCTTTTATATAATGGATACAAGTACAGAATTCCAAAGCACAATTGACATGTTTGGAAGCACGACTTTCTTATTATGGAACAAACTCGTAATAGAAAGGAAGCATTAATCCTGGTAAGGAAACTAGTGTACTATCGCCTCCTATGGAAGCGAACGTGATTATAGGGATCTGATTTGGATCTGGCGTGGAAATCAGAAGCATGTTTGGATGGTCATTAAGAGGTTAATTTGTTTTGTATAAACCTCCAAGGATGTGGGCCGGAATTTAAGGGAATACAGGTCCACCGGGAACCACTCAATAAATAAATGAAGCAAATCAGGAAAACTCATGCAGATATAAATTACAAATCGGACGACATCATGCTTCCAATCCAACGGCTTATGACTGGTCTGATAGGAAACAAAATATCAGTAGTCTGATTGCTAGTGGTGCCCTTGAAGAAAACGATCATCAGCTTCAAGCCTTGTACATTCTGTCACTACTTAATCTCTTGTCATACTAATAACTTCCACTGAATCAGAAACTTATTCTCATATCTAATCGGCGAAGTTGTTTGTCATAGTAAATGTGAAAAAGCAAAGCTTGTGCTTCCGAAGAGGTAGCCACTTATCTAAGGTCTGGACAACCCAAAGCATCTAAACACAGCACACGAATTGTGCTAGTAATTTTAAATTCCTTACTAATGAGGCCCTTGCAATGAATATTTACCTCGTGTCTCATTTTACCTCATGGCCTTTGTTCCGTTATCAAACGGAACCGGGCGCGGTCCTCGTGAATATTGAATTTTTTTTTACGTCATAATCCTTTGAAAGACCGATGCAATTGTTCTATGCATTGACACCATTATCCTTCAAGAAACTAGACAATTCGTTGCCTCACAGGTACCCTAGGAGCTAGCCGAGCGTGAGGGAACCGAATCCGTGAAGGATGTGAGTGGTGACATCGTCTAACCCACGAGTCACACAACGAGCACGATAAGGAACTACCATCTTGCTATAAGCGAAAGAAGATGGAGGAGGCATCCTCCTCGACAGGCCATCTGTTGTCGAGCTAGATGCCCACCTCAGTGGTGAGCCCTCCCTCCGAGCTGCGGCGGAGAGTGAAGGAACGTCATCCTCATGCTCAAGCCTGATGATGAGGTACACCACCAAGAAATCCAAGTCATTGAGGCAAAGGGGATCAATACATCACAAGTTCCTGATAGACTTGAAAGCATTGCGTCTGTCCCCCTCATGGCAGTGCTCCAACAAGAGGTTGGTGGCCGAAAGCTGCATGAAGCAGGAATAGTCTTAGGCGACATGGGAATGACTAAGGTGGATGGCGGTGGGCCGCGCCACCCACGCCTAGTCTTCGCCATTGTGCATGTTGCCCACCATCAGAGTTGGCGTTGGGGCCTCTTCAGCAGGAGCTCTAGCTCCTCAAGCTGGAGGAGCAACGGTAGAGGAAGAGGAAGAATGAGAGACCTAGGGGGGAGTACGCCATGCTGCCATTGTCATTTTTCTGTTGCTCTTGCGTGAGAAGAAGAAGATCAAAGTAAAACACAAGTAAACGAGCTAGGGTTATAACTGAGACTCCGACTCGTTACCTAGATACTCTAGGTGGAACCCAAGTGCAACCAGAGTAACAGATAGATACTCTGGCTCTGACCCGAGAGGGGTTATAGTAAAACTCGAACACTCTGACTACAAAAAGAACACGCTCCATAACCACAGCTAGCTAGCCGGAGACTCCTGCTGAAATAGCTTGAAGACTCTGGTCGACTCAGAGTGACTCTTTTGCTGAGGCTTGGGATTTGGTTAGGCCTTTTGGCTTTTAGACTTAGGGCACAGGAAATGAGTATAACGATCAATGACATGAGATTTTTCTTTGCCTCCCAACGATCCCTCCTAATAGTGTGAGATCCCCAATACTCAAGAACAAAAAAAGAAAGGCTATGCAGGTTAGCCTTCACGATATCCTTCTTGAGCACTTGAATTTTTGTTTTGTGAGACATTGATTGAGAATACAATTTTTTTAGGGTTAATTATCCTTTTGCCCTCAGTGGTGTCCATGTGCTCAGTTTTGCCCTCAGATGCGAATTGTGCTCAGTTTTGCCCCTAGTACGTGCGCACCGACTCGTTCCGTGAACTCTGCCGTCTCCGTCAGGTCAACCTTTTGACTCGGCCCTTACAGGTGGGACCAGGCGGCAGAAACGGCCAATTTTATTCAGACCGTTGCACGCGTGGCTTGTGGGACCCAGCAAAGAGCCGTTGAGCAGAGAGCCGTTGGCGGGTGTGCTATATAAGCGGGCGACAGCGGCGGTGACCACGGCGACAGAGAGCACGGCGGTGACCACGACGAGAGAGAGAGCACGGCGGCGGGAAGCTAGCTGTGGAGGGCGCGGCGGTGGGAAGCTAGCAGTGGAGGGCGCGGCGGCGTTGAGATCCCCTTCGGCTCCGAGCTCCATGTCTTCCTCAAGCTCCCGCGCCACCTCGCGGATGCAGAGCCGGACGCGTGTGGACATGCCTGTCTTCGTCTGTCCGCGGTGCCGGGCGGACGTTGATCGAAGGGTTTCTCAGACACCGAGGAATCAGAATCGTCCGTTCTACGTGTGCAGCGAGAATGGGGTAAGAATCGGGGCAATTGCACCATTTTCATCGTCGGGATGTTTGAGCAATGGGTTGATCTGTTTAGTGTTCATGCAGGTGACATGCTTCTTTCTTTGGGTCGATGCTCTGGCCAAGACTTTGATGAATGAACTGCAAGAAGATCATGAAGAATGGTTGCGCATGCTGCCACGAACGGCAGTGGCCACACCACGAGCTCCGGAAGAAGAGATGGATGGCGAAGCACGCACTGACAGAGAGCTAGCTATTGAGCTTAGGATGTTGAAGAAGAAGGTTAGGAAGCTTGAAGATCAAGCACTACCAATACCCATTTGCAAATACTTTTGGGCATTTGTAGGTATGGTAATCGCACTGGTTGTAATGTTGAAAATGTATGGAAAGGCATGAATTATGAAGGAATTTGTAATCTTGAAATTGTTTGAGAAATTCACCTAGTTTAAATGTTGGTTAAAGTTGTTTAAATATTGAAACAAAAAGAGAAGAAGTGACCAACATTTAAATATGTTGGAAAAAAGAGAAGAAATTAGGAATTCAGAAACTTTTGATCAATGAAATGCAGCTCTCTGCTCTGCCTTTCTGTCCGAAAAAAAGGTTGCTCTTGGGCCAAATTCAGAGCGTAGAGCCAAGTGCATGCTAGACTAATGGGCCAACTGCATCCAATTAGGCCCATTCAGGGGTTTTCTTGCGCATTTTTTTGTTTTCTATTCTGATTTAATTTATGCAGTAAATCATAATGCTGAAACTTTTTGTGGAAACTAATTGAATTATTCCGGAGCCAAACAATTAAGGTTAGAGATTTTTTGGAGCTGTTAATTAATCCAATTCAAATACACCGTGATTTAAATCAAAGACCAAAATGTCATGGAAAATGTGCCTCAGCTCTGGTAGAGGTTTACGCCAGGTGCCAAAATAAATGAACATTTTTTAAGGGCATTACATTGAGGAAAACATAATATGTATAAAAAAATGAAGGGTGGAAAATGCACAAAAAATTGGTGCGGCTGGGGACTCGAACCCAGGACTGCATGGGTTTGTGGTGTTTAGGGCTACGCTAGTAACCGCTAGGACAGATGGCAAGACTTTGACATGGGTAGAGAAGGAAGGTATACATAGTGAGACTGTGATTTTTTTTTTAAAAATAGTGAGACCGTGAATGTTTGCACACGCGTGAGAGTGGTTTCCCTTTGTTTTGCACTTAAATTTTGGAGGGTTGGAAGGTTGAAAATGTATGTTGCACTACCACATGATTTTGGTCAGAGTGGCACTTGGTTTAGGGTTAGAGTGGCACTTGGTTTAGGATTTAAAGGGAATAAATTTACATGTTAGTTCATGACTTTTTGTTTGAATGAAACAGAGGGCTTCTCACCCCCTACGATTTTCATTAATGAAAACCACAAGTACTTGAACTTCATGACTTGTTTAGGGAAGAAATTTTGGGCACGGACATTTTTTAACACACATAATGCGATAGAACACACCGTACCATTACAATAACTTAGATAAGTTCACGGACAGTTCATGGACACATGACGAAACATGACACGACACGACATGACATAGAAAAGCAACAAAATAAAAAACCAAACATGACGAGCTTGACTCCGGGCTTGAACATCTTCATCTTGACCTCCTTCTTCCACCTTGGCCGCGCGCGCCCCTTCAACACCATCTTCATCTTCACACCTCCTCCTCGTCGTCGTAGGGAAGGGAGTGCATCTGGCCTGGAGCGGGGAAGATGCGCTCGTAGTTGGTGTAGATGTTGTAGATGGTGAAGAAGATGGCCTCGCAGCCGCACCAAAAGACTTGGCCGAGGAGCTCGCGCGCGTCAAATGGGTTGGTGAAGGTGACCGTGAGCAGTAGGAGGATGCCGCCGCGGTCACGAACCTCGTTGAGGGTGAACATCCTCGGCGAGCCCCGTGGGAGGTGGGCATAGCCGGCTCTGAGGAAGGCGCGGGTGAGTTCGACGGAACCCCTCCACCTTGAAATAGCCCACACACGGAGCTCCTTCTCCACGAGCACGCCCGGTGGGTAGCGTAGCTCCGGCACCACAGGCGGACGGCGGAAGGTCGGCCCGTTGAACTGCATCTTCTTCACTTGGTCTCGCTTGGGGAGGGCTTGGTCGCTTGGGTGTTTGAAGTTGGAGAGGATCGGATCTGGCTTGTGGGTGGGAGAGGAAGAGAGGCACCCCATTTTATAGGCCTGTGGGTGGGAGAGGAAGAGAGAAAGGATGAGAACGATGCGTGCGTGAATCCGGACGCGTGTGTGTATCCGTTACGTTTTGCACACTTAAATTTTTGCACGAAAACGATGCATCTTTGACTGGGCAGTGCATGTGAACCGCTGCCCTGAACCACTGCCCTGAACCACCTAACTCGCCTCGCTAGCCTAGCTCGCCTAGCTCGCCTAGCGCGCCTCGCTCGCCTCACTCGCATGCATGCACGTCGCCGCCTCCCGCGCATGCGCAAACCCACGTAGCCGCCTCCATGCATGCAAGGCCTGGAAAGGCTGAGACGGGCTATTTACTGTGATCTCAGGCCCAGATAACGAGACGGCCCAACGGTCCATCCAGCGCGTCCGATATTTGTTAAAAAAAACAATCTCCCAGCCAATCAGATTGCATCTCGCGGATCGCCCCCCTCCTCCCCGCAGATTTCTTCTAGAAGGGTTAGATCGACGGTCCTTGATCACCGCTAGGGTTAGATGAACGGTCCTTATTCAGCGCTAGGGTTAGCGGGGTTTGGGAGGGGTTTGGAGCAGTCAAAGCTATGTTTGACCAGATTTCAAATGAGCATAATAAATTAAATAAAAATCAGAAAAATGAAAAACCTGCGCACATAGTCTTCTTATGTCATATACTAACGATTTAAGTTGATAAACAAGCTTTACATACATTTAAATGATAAGTTCATGTGTATTGTATGATATCTCGAGTATCTCAAACTCTCTTGTATGAAGTGAAGAGAAGTGTTTTGGGGAAATGAACATGAAAATTTCAAAAAACTCACCACAGCTTCATTTTGGAGTGACTAAGAAGGATCCAGGCTTAGTTTTTCATTTTGATGTTTTACACTTGTTTAAATCTTGGTCAAAGTTAAGTTTGACCAGAATTCAAATGAGCAAAACAAATTTAAAAAAAATCAAAAAATGGAAAAAACCAGCGCACATAGTCTGTACATATAGAATATATGTGTAGGAAAGTTATTTGGCTGATTTAGATAAGGTCGAAAAAAACCTTGCTTAGAAATGAGGCCGTTTACCCTACCTTTGGACCCCTCTTTTTAGCACATTTTTCATGAAAATTTCAAAAACCTCACCACAACTTCATTTTGGATTGACTAAGAAGTATCCAGGCTTAGTTTTTCATTTTGATGTTTTAGACTTGCTTAAATCTTGGTCAAAGTTAGGTTTGACCAGAATTTAAATGAGCAAAACAAAATTCAAAAAAATCAAAAAAAGGAAAAACCATGTGCTCATTCAAACATCATCCAACAGATATTTAAACATCATGTCAAACATACTTCTAACATAGGTCCAACATCATCCAACAGAAATACAACATGTCAAGTGATAAATATTTCATAATACAACATCATTCCTTATTCATAATGTTTCATAATTGTTCATAGATAGCGTTGGGGCTTCTGTCTGTTCCTTGAGCTTCTTGCCATCACTTTGCTCCTCGTGCACCTTGTGCTCATTGTTTCTTCTCTTCTTTTCTTGGTTGTCGGTACCTTGCGCGTCTTCTTCAAACCTACCATAGAGCTGTGCAAAACATAAAGGGTCCAAACATAAACGGTAATGAGATCGTGTCAAGTGATAGATGTACAGTAGTATTTGACCCTTGCAAGATTTACATACCTAGCAGAACTCACAACAACAGAAGGTTGGTCACCATTTGGAGCCTCACTTGGATCACCATGATCACCATTTAGAGCCTCACTTGGATCACCATTTGGAGCCTCACTTGGATCATCATTTGGAGCCTCACTTGGATCACCATGATCACCATTTAGAGTCTCACTTGGATCACCATTTGGAGCCTCACTTGAATCATTATTTGGAGGATATTTTGGATCATCGTCAAAATTATGCGGCTGTTGACCATCATCATTTGGAACCTCGTCAAAATCCTCATCTGATGCAACCGGCTGTTGACCATCATTTTCATCATCTGTTGAGGCAACCGGCTATTGACCAACATTTTCATCATCTGTTGAGGCAACCGGCTGCTGACCAACATTTTCATCGAAGCCTTCATCGAAACTCTCTCCGAACGCTGGATCTACTGTGTTATCACAATACTTACCGAAATGACCAGACCCACCACATCTTGTGCACTTACGCTTCCTCGCTCCAAGTCTAGCTCCTTCGCTGCGAGGTCTTATTCGACTCTTCCTTGGTCTACCTGCTGATCTCTTCAAAACTGGAGCGCAAAGCTTGAATCCAGGGTCCACCATGTCCCATTGTTGTTTTCCCTCCATAGCAGGCAAGGCATAAGCATATGTGGCTTTGAACCTTGCAACAGAGTAGTAATCATGCACATACTGCTGTATGTTCCCTGCTGGACCTGAGAGAGAAGTGATGAAAAACAAGGCATGAATGCATGGCAACCCAGTTATCTGCCATTGCCTACAACTGCAAGTTCTAGCTTCTAAATCCACTCGATATCTCCATTCCCTCTTCTCTTTATCCAAATATGATATCTCTGCTGTGGTACCCTAGCAAAGCGCCATGTTCATTTCCAAGCCTATTGTCTTCTGCTTCAGTTCATTCATCACGGCAGGGATGATAATGTGGCCCATGAATTTTGCCTCGGCTATTCCTGCACGATAATGAAATTTATGCATGTATTCTATCCTTATCCTGTCAAGCAAATCCACCACATAATGACCCTTTAGTTTCCGGATCATTGAGTTGAAAGACTCTGCTAGATTATTGTGCACATAGTCAACTTTGCTCACTTCACTGAATTGGCTTCTGGCCCATAACTTGGAGTGGTGTGTTTCCAAGTATTCTTTCACTTTGGGATTCATGTATAACTGCATCAAGTGGTAGTTGTGCTTCTTCACACTGCATGTCAAAGATGCTGGCCATAAATTGTCGGTATACACCTTTCCTTTGAATTTCTTCATGAAATTTGCAGCAAGGTGATGCATGCATTCCCTATGCTCTACTCCAGGGAACACATTGTCCACGGCCACTTCTAAACCTTTGCAGGCATCTGTATGAATGACCAACCCATTGGGATGTGCAATAGCCCGGCGGAGATTATGCAAAAACCAAGTCCAGCTCTCCTCAGACTCTGTCTCCAGCACACCATAGGCAACTGGAAATACAAAACTATGTGCATCAACTGCACAAGCTGCTACTAACTGTCCTTTAAATCTTCTTGTGAGAAAAGTGGCATCAATAGCCAAATAAGGCCTGCAGCCTGCCAAAAAACCCCGGCCACAAGCCTCAAAGCAGACAAAAACCCTTCTAAAGCATTCCTTGGTCTTTGTCACTCCCCTGAATGTGTACTCCACGGTGTGGTGATCAATATCTACAATACTACCTGGGCTTGTCCTCTCCACTTCACCTTTGAATGAATACAACAATTGAAAACTTTCCTGCCAGTTACCATAAATAGAATCCATAACATGTTGTTTACCATTGAACAACCTCATGTATGGTAAATCTATCTTGAACTTATCTTTGATGTTCTTCTGCAATTCCTTTGGACCCACTTGCTGGTTTTCTTTCACCCACTTTTTTACTTCTTCTGCCACCCATCTTGACTTGGCTCTACTGATTGTATCCTTCCTAAGGGTTGATTCCTGGCATGTGTGCTTAAAAGGATTCACTTTGACCTGAACATTAGTGCTATTCCGCATTTTAGCTGCAAGCAGCCTCCATGGACAACCCTTAGTCGGACAGTGCACTCTGTAACGTACTTGATCGCTCTTGTCAACTTTGAAAGTACGTTCTACCTTGATGCAATATGTCACAAGTGCATTTCTACACTCATTCATGGATGCAAAAACTGTACCTTCTTCCATTTGAGGGTTCAAAGGGTCCCATTCAACAGCTGCAAGGTCTTCGTCCTCACCCATCGCGTCATCATCCACACGGACTGCATTGTGAGCCTCATCTTGGTTTTCAGCCCGAGGTGCCCGTCGTAAATTCTGAATAACATCAGAATATAACTTCTCTTCATCAATCCCAGAATTGTAGCCATCAGGCTCCACTTCAAGGGGGACCCTACTGCTGTTGCCCACACTTGTCGAGCCACCACGTCGCCGTGCACCAACTGAACTGTTCTGGCTAGAGATGCCATTACGACGACTTGATTCTCCCCGAGATGTTGCACCCGCCATCCTAGGTCCAAATGTCTGCTCAAGCACATCAACTTGCAGCCTCACATGAAAATTATCTTTCTCTTTATGCCTAACAAACATGGTAGCTAGCTCTTCATCATTACTAATTGTCACCCAATTCTTTTCCCCATCATAGTATTTGTATACCACTTCATCAAGCAAACCCCAAGGATATTGGCTACAAATTACCTCCCCAAATTGTCTGAAACTCCAATTACTAGCCATTGGCAACCGATAATCAAAACCCCCTTGGTATTTCTTCTTATCCTTTGCATCGAACATGTATCGGTCCCTTCTAATGTGCACCATGAAAGCAAACCGCAACTCCATCCTAACCGGCAAAAAACAGAGACGCAATCAGCACACTAATTGGGCAAACCTACTCGAATCGAGTGTTCAAATGCACAACTAAGCTCAATCTAAACAAGAGGCGAGACTTACCCCTCGGGAACCCAGTCGTGGACGCGGCAGATCTCCGACCCGATGCCTGCCTCGCCAAATACTCCGGGGTCGCCGCTGCTCACCATTTCGCCCTAGGGTTCTTCCTCCTAGTTCAAATAGCTCCAGCAGCCCCCCACCTTTGAGCGCTCCGGCCGGGCGCACGAAAGGAGGCCGCGCCGCGAATCGAGCAGGTGGCGGGCGCCCCACCCGTGGCGTCACAGGAAGGTGGTGGGCGTCACAATGAGCCGTGGAGCGTAGGCGCAGGGAGGTAGCGGCGGAGCAGGCCGTGCAACTGGTGGCGGGGCAGGTGCTGGCCGCGGCGCAGGAAGCCGGCCGGGCGGATGGGTGTGAGCTAGAATGATTTGGGGATTTAGTTGCAGGGGCCTACATGTCAGCTCCGGACCCACGTCCACGCGGTCCCACGTGTAAGCTCCGGACCCACAACTACTAACGCCGGCGGACGGAATGGACTCAAATATGGCCGTTTGGCCTCGTCATAGTTGCTGTGCTCGGACTAGGGGCAAAACTGAGGACAATTTGCATCTGAGGGCAAAACTGAGCACATGGACACCACTGAGGGCAAAAGGATAATTAACCCTTTTTTTATGAGAAATCAAGGTGGCGTGGAGAGGAAAAAACCAACATACAAGGGACCGGAAGGAGGTGAGGCGAATGTATCAACTCCCCTTAAAAATAGAGGTTCACTATTGAGGCCGTAATATTTTGTTCATTTTTTTTTTTTTGGCGTCCTGCTTTCCAAACAGCTGAAGGTAGCAAATACGTTAATTGCCTAAAAAAGGAGTCTTTCATGCATCCTTCCATTTCCTGCCCCTGGCCTATATATACAAACGCATGCGTCTCTCCAATTAATCGTCCCCTTGCAAGTTCATCCCTCAATAAACAAATAGAAGACTAAATAAATAGATTGAACTATCAAATAGTTCATCTCTTTAGATCCTGTCACCATGAAGGGGCGCAACTGTAATCCTGCTTTGCCTCTCGGCATTGCTGTTCTTGTGCTAATCCTAGCATCCATCTCCCCGGCTTCTTCGCAGCAGCAAGTCAGCTTCAACATCGGTGGCGGCGCGGCCAAAAAGCCGAGCTCCGGTGGTGGCGCGGGAGCCGGAGGCGGCGACAGCTTTGACCAGTTCATCGCCAAGAACGTCGAGCACTTTGCCGTCACCGAGCAGATCTACGCTAGCAAGGCCAAGGCCAGCGGCGGCAAGGTGCTCGACGCGGAGCTGGCGGCGGCCGAGGCCGGCACGGTGAGGTATGTAGTGAGCCCTGACGGCAAGGGAAATTTCAAGACCATCACCGATGCGATCAAGGCCGTGCCGGAGAAGAACAAGAAGAGGACCATCCTCGACATCAAGCCCGGCACCTACAAGTATACATCTTGGTCGATCCCAATAGATGTTGATCAAATTATAAGTTTGCGATTTTGATCAGATTGCAAAGGGAAAATGCAGGGAGAAGCTGACAATCCCGATGTGGAAGCCGTTCATCACGTTTGTGGGCAACCCGAAGAACCCGCCGGTCATCACGTGGGACGACACGGCAGGGACGCGCGGCAAGGACGGCAAACCCCTCGGCACCCTCGCCAGCGCCACCGTCGCCGTCGAGGCCGACTACTTCTCGGCCTCCGGTGTCGTATTCAAGGTCAACTAATCACCATCTTTTAGGGGAAATTAATCTGATCCTATCTATGCAACTGCGAACAAAATTGAGTTGCTTTCGGGGAATGTATGCAAACAAAATCTTATCGAAGAGTTTTTTTTGTTTTGTTTTTGCATGCATGCATATCCATCAAGTTGCGGACCATGGAAAAAATTGTTAGGCCTATCTGAGCCAAGCATTTAGGCCCATACAATATTCTTATAGGGAGATACGCGCGTACAGCTTCTAAGAGCCCATGAATTTGGTCGCTATATTTGGAACATTTATGTATTTGTCTAAAGAAACAAAACACTTACATATTCCTGTAAACATTGATCTTATGAAATTATGAGATTTTTGCTTAAGCGGCCTGCTCTTCATGGCAGAACCACGCACCATTGGCAATGGCGGGCCAAGAGGGCGGGCAAGCGGTGGCGCTGCGGTTGTTCGGCACCAGCCTTCTACAACTGCACCATTGACGGCGGGCAGGACACGCTCTACGACCACAAGGGCCTCCACTACTTTAAGAATTGCATCATCCGAGGGAGCGTCGACTTCATCTTCGGCTTCGGGAGGTCCCTCTACACGGTAATTAACTAACCAAACATCTACACTACATTCACACATGTACCTAGGTGAGGTAGGCAATGATATTTGATGCATTTTGTTATGGTGACACCCACGCGCATGCATGCGTGCAGGACTGCACGATCATGTCGGTGACGACGGAGATTGCGGTGCTGACGGCACAGCAGCGGAGCAAGGCCATCGACGATAAGGACGCCATCGAGAGCGGGTTCTCGTTCGTGCGGTGCAAGATCTTCGGACTGGGCCAGATCTACCTGGGGAGGGCGTGGGGGGACTCGTCGCGGGTGGTCTACTCCTTCACAGACATGAGCAAGGAGGTGGTGCCCGTCGGCTGGGACAAATGGAAGGTCGAGAAGCCAGATCGGTAACCACCGCACGTGTTTCCTCTCGCTTCATTTGGCCTCACCATTTTACATCGCACAAGTTAACCGACGGGCCCGGCTGGTGATGATGGTTGCTGCAGGAAGGGTGGTGTATTCTACGGGGAGTACAAGTGCAGCGGGCCCGGGGCCATGTCCAACGAGAGGATCGGGTGGGCGCGGGTGCTCGACGACGCGCAGGCGAGGCCCTTCACCGGCTCGCACTTCGTCTACGGCAACTCCTGGATCCTACCCCCGCCCAAAAGCAACTTCTAGGTTGCTCAAAAATGCAACTACTAGCTAGCCCATTTGTCAGTAACTCGTGTATCCGAGATCTCCACTTGTTTTTGAGCTTACACGGCGATAGCGAAAGCCTGTATAATTGGCTTTAAGGAAGGTTTGTAATAAATTGTGTAAGAGCATCTTCAACAGATGATTTAATATAGGGCAAATGCCCAAAAAACTGATTTTTAAGGCATTTGGACAGAAAAGACAGCTCCAGCGGTTGATACGTGCAACAAATATGCACTGGCCATGGGGCTGCTGAATAGACTGAAGCCATGCGCAAACTGTCACGCTGAAATTTTCGACCATCGCACCCGCCACTATGCCGCAATTGCTGTCGACGGGATCTCGACCGCCGCCGCCATGAGTCCGATGTGCACACCTGTCTCAGCCAACAGATGGGATCTTCGCGGAACAGCAGCTTACGGCGGTGATAAAATTCTTCGGAAAATATGGCTGGGGATTTCGATATCTATAGGGAATTATGGCGGTGGAATCAGGTCAAGGCGGTGTAAGTGGCCCCACAAGGCCAGGTGGCGCGCGCTCCCCAAGGGCACGCAGGGCGGTTGTGTGGGCCCTTGGCTTCTTGTCTCGATCTCTTACGAAGCTTCCCGTCTTTCTTGTTGCTCAAAAAATCGTATTAAATCGGTAAGTGGTTTGACCTCCATATATATTGATTTCTTATGAAGTTAAAACAAGTAGAAAACAATAACTCAGACAGTGCACTAAATTAATAGGTTAGTACAAAAATAATAATATAAATTGTTATAAAAATAATAATATAATAGCATGAAACAATCAAAATTTTGAGATGTATCACTACTCATTGTTGAGACCTTGTGCTTGCCGTCACCAGTGTGAGAGTGGAGAGAGAGAAGAGAGTGAGCAATGAGAGAAAGGTGAGGGGAGTTATGGCGGCGCTTAAGGAAACAACGCGACGGTGTGCGCCCCCTCACGTGCAGCCTCCGATGTGCACATGCTTCAAGTTCCATCGCTCGGGCCTGCCTGTGAAAAGTCGGACGATTCGAGCGTTCCTCCTCCGCCAAGCCCGAAGGTGCTTTAAAAAATCACGCGGGCCGAGATTTTGGTGCTAGACATACAACTAAATGGGCCAAAGTTGCATCGCGTAGGCCTAGTTGGATCTCATGGAGGCTACCAAACACGTCATACTTGCTTGAGCTATAGACATTGTTTATGACAGCTTTTGCAGCCAAATTCATGTGAGAAAAAGCTAAAATTGTACCAAACATCTAAATCAAAGCTGCTTGGTGTACAAAGCCCATATCCGCTTCCGTCTCTTTTACGTGGTATAGCCTAGAGCGCCTCAAAGCATACTTGACGTAAGGCAATAGCATGTCTCGCCTCAAGCAGCTGCCAGAATGGGCAAGCCCTGCGCGGACCACATGCCTTCAGCTCTCTTTTTTTATTTGTCATGTTTTTTTTTTAAGTTTTGCTTTTGTTTTCTACTTTATGTTTTACATACAAAATTGAAAAAAACCTTAATCGTGCACTGTAAAATGTTAAATGTGTATAGAAAAATATTTTAAATGTATATGAAAATTGTATAATCTATTTATTTGAAAAAGTTAAACGTGTATATATAAAATTTCCTAATGTATACAAAAAATTGTACAACGTGTATGAAAAAAAGTAGGCATAAAAAGAAGTATATTTAAAAAAAATCATGTATTTGAGAAATGTTAATGTTTCTGGGGTATATAAAAAATGTACATGGGAAAAACTAGGCATGAAAAATATATAAGTTTTCAAGAATGTTAATCATGTAGTTTCAAAATATTAAACGTGTATATAAAAAGTGTTCCTGGTGTATAAATAAAATGTAGGATGTGTACGAAAAAAGGTTGAAATCAAAATACATGTTTGAAAAAAAATGTTAATCATGAATTTGAAATAAATGTTCAATGTGTAGACAAAAAAATGTTTATACAATCTAAAAAATTGTTCACGTAGGCTAAAAAATGCACATGACATTTTAAAGAAATATTAACTTGTTTCGAAAAATGTCTATGATTTTTTAAATTTGTTATACAATGTTAACAAATGTTCGTGTTGTTTAAGAAAATAATTATTGTCATTACAAAAAAAATTCAATGTGTATTTGCAGAAGGTTGACCATGTATTCAAAACTATTAACTGAAAAATGTTCAACGTGTATCAAAATTTTCACGTGTACACTAAAATTATATATTGTGTACTAACAATAAACATTTTTCAAATAAGGTAGACTTGTGTTAACAAATTAAAACTAAGAAAAGGAACATAAAAGAAACTAAAAATAAAACTGATGGAAAAAAGAAAAGAAAAACAATGAAACCGAGAAAGAAAACCAGTGAAAAATAAAGAAAAAACAATAAAGATCGAGAAAGAATCAAAGAAATAAGTGAAAAACAAAGAAAACGAATAAAAAACAATGAAAACCAAAGAGAAAAAGAAAAACAGGAAAGAAATGACCTTAGTAAACCGGACCAAAAACACCCAACAAAAGCAAAAGCGTCTTGATTGATACCCATCGAACAAGAACAAACTTCTCTAAAAAAAGGCGAACAAGAACAAACACGAAAAATAGGCCGGCCTATTAGCTACACGTAGAGGATTCCTTCAGGCGCGAAAGACGTTAGAACACTGTAAGCGAGATATAGTCTTCGCGTACTTTGGCTGCGAAGCTGCTCGCGAGACGCCCTTTTTCGAGCCCTAACCTTGTCGTTTCTCTCATTTTTTTTAAAAAAAAACTGCCATAATATCCTATCCGCACTAAGCAAGAGCCTCCCGTTCTGCCCTCTCAGTCTCTCTTTCTCATTTTCACCAGGAGAGAACATGCACGGGCGGGATAGGGTGCTCGTCATCCCCGCCGGATCCATGAAGCTCGCCCGTCATATGTCCTCCCTTCGGTCTTTTTTACTTCGCATATAAGATTTGTGTGAAGTCAAAGTTCATAAAGCTGGCCAAATTTATATGAAAAATATCAACATTTACAATATTGATGTTATACAATGTAAAAATTAAAATTCATGACGCAACTAATGATATTGATTTCCCTTTGTGAATATTGATAATTTTTCCTATAAAGTTGATCAAACTTTCCGAAGTTTGACTTCAGACAAATCTTACATGCGAAATAACAAGGACAGAAGGGAGTATATATGAATATATGGGTGACAAAGTGAGACACATATGATATAAAATACTATAGAACAAATCATTCCTTGCCAGTCAAAAACCATTTAAACAACCTGTGAACAAAGAATCAACAAGTCACACTGATTTCAGTACTTTAGGGACATTTCAGACTTTTCATCATCTCACATTTGTCTCCACGGAACAACCGCGTTACCAAGCAACAACTAACCTTCACTGCAGCAGCTTCCTCGGCACAACAAGTGTGAGAGCCTGGTTTAATAGGAATGATAGACTACTCATATCAATAAGGAATTTTTTCTTTTCTGAGAGCCTATTCGAAAATAACTCCAAAGTTAAGCGTGTTTGGCTTGGAGTAACTCTAGGATGGGTGACCGATCGGTAAGTTGGTCCCGAGTGCGCATGAGTGAGGACAAAGTGTGCAAAAAAAGACTAGTGTTGGTCTGTGGGGCCAGTTTGGATCCCGCCAGACGTAACAGGGTGTTACAACAAGTCCATAGTTGAATTCGTCAAAGCTGCAGCCCAAACAAACAGTGCCTAAGTTTTCAGGATGAAACAACAAAAATATATAACTTGTAACATGGGTTTCTCTAGGAGAAAATCATCCAGTCTTCCTATAGTGCTATACTAACTCATCAACACTTAATATGGATCAAAGAAAGCAATAAAATAATGGATGTAACTAATATTCACTTGGGATAGTTTCTTCGTGTTGATTGTTCCTAAGTTTTGTTTTTGTTTTGAAGAATGCTCATAGAAAGCTGGTGGAGTAAGTGCATGGAACCTGACCCATATACTCTCCTCCACCAAATACTACTAGTAAATCATCATTTAAATATATAAAAATATGGAAAAATACATTTGAAAATATGTATTTTCTTTCCTAGAATCGTATTGAACAAGATCCAACTTTGTTCTTACATCTCTAGAATCCCAGTTTGTTCTGGTCTCTTTATTATTAGAGTATTAGATAAGCATGTGAAAAGATGCGTTTAGAACATATGAGATGGTAGAGTTGAGGGCTCAATTAGAAAGTCACGTGAGAGATCTTATGAGTTAAAAGCTTCATCCAAGGGATGATAATGCTCGGATTTGCCATCTCTTGGTCATTGGATTGAGCATATTGCTACGTCTTGGGCTTGCGTTGGTTTTCCTTGAAGAGGAAAGGGTGATCCAGCAATAGTAGCGTAAATATTTCCCTCAGTTTTTGAGAATCAAGGTATCAATCCAGTAGGAGGCTCCTCAAAAGTCCCACGCACCTACACAAACAAACAAAGAACTCGCAACCAACGCAATAAAGGGGTTGTCAATCCCTTCACGGCCACTTGCGAAAGTGAGATCTGATAGAGATAGTATGATAAGATAAATATATTTTTGGTATTTTATAATATAGATGCAAAAAGTAAAGATGCAAATAAAAGTAGATTGAAAGTTTATATGATAAAAGATAGACCCGGGGGCCATAGGTTTCACTAGTGGCTTCTCTCAAGATAGCATAAGTATTACGGTGGGTGAACAAATTACTGTCGAGCAATTGATAGTAAAGCGAATAATTATGAGATTATCTAGGCATGATCATGTATATAGGCATCACGTCCGTAACAAGTAGACCGACTCCTGCCTGCATCTACTACTATTACTCCACACATCGGCCGCTATCCAGCATGCATCTAGAGTATTAAGTTCATAAGAACAGAGTAACACATTAAGAAAGATGACATGATGTAGAGGGATAAGCTCAAGCAATATGATATAAACCCCATCTTTTTATCCTCGATGGCAACAATACAATACGTGCCTTGCAACCCTTTCTGTCACTGGGTAAGGACACCGTAAGATTGAACCCAAAGCTAAGCACTTCTCCCATGGCAAGAAAGATCAATCTAGTAGGCCAAACCAAACTGATAATTCGAAGAGACTTGCAAAGATAACTCAATCATACATAAAAGAATTCAGAAGAGATTCAAATATTTCTCATAGATAAACTTGATCATAAACCCACAATTCATCGGATCTCGACTAACACACTGCAAAAAGAGTTACATCAAATAGATCTCCACAAGAGAGGGGGAGAACATTGTATTGAGATCCAAAGAGAGAGAAGAAGCCATCTAGCTAATAACTATGGACCCGAAGGTTTGTGGTAAACTACTCACAACTCATCGGAAGGGCTATGGTGTTGATGTAGAAGCCCTCCATGGTCGATTCCCCCTCCGGCAGAGCGCTGGTGGAGGCTCCAAGATGGGATCTCGCGGATACAGAAGGTTACGGCGGTGGAAATTGTTTTTCGTTGGCTCCCTGGATGTTTTCGGGGTATGTAGGTATATATAGGAGGAAGAAGTACGTCGGTGACCGCTCGAGGGGCCCAGGAGACAGGGGGCGCGCTCAGGAGGGGTGGGCGCACCCTCCTATCTCTTGGCCGCCTCGATTGCTTCTTGACTTGCACTCCAAGTCCTCTGGATCACGTCCGTTCCAAAAATCACGCTCCCAAAGGTTTCATTCCGTTTGGACTCCGTTTGATATTCCTTTTCTTCGAAATACTGAAATAGGCAAAAAAATAGCAATACGGGCTGGGCCTCCGGTTAGTAGGTTAGTCCTGAAAATGATATAAATGTGTAAAATAAAGCCCATAAATATCCAAAAGGGGTAACATAATAGCATGGAACAATCAAAAATTATAGATACGTTGGAGACGTATCAAGCATCCCCAAGCTTAATTCCTGCTCGTCCTCGAGTAGGTAAATGATAAAAACACAATTTTTGATGTGGAATGCTACCTAGCATAATTCTCAATGTAATTTTCTTTATTGTGGCATGAATGTTCAGATCCAAATGATTCAAAATAAAAGTTCATATTGACAAAAGAAATAGTAACACTTCAATCATACTAATCAAAGCAATCATGTCTTCTCAAAATAACATGGCTAAAGAAAGTTCATCCCTACAAAATCATATAGTTAGGCTATGCTTCATTTTCTTCACACAAAGATGTTCCCAAATTCTACACCCCCGATGACAAGCCAAGCAATTGTTTCGTACTTAAATAATCTCAAACTTTTTGAACCTTCATGCAATACATGAGCGTGAGCCATGGATATAGCACTATGGGTGGAATAGAATATGATGATGGGGATTATGTGGAGAAGACAAAAAAGGAGAAAGTCTCACATTGACGAGGATAATCAACGGGCTATGGAGATGCCCATCAATTGATGTCAACATGAGGAGTAGGGATTGCCATGCAACAGATGCACTAGAGCTATGAATGAATGAAAGCTCAACAAAAGAAACTAGTGGGTGTGCATCCAACTTGCTTGCTCACGAAGACCTAGGGCATTTGAGGAAGCCCATCGTAGGAATATACAAGCCAAGTTCTATAATGAAAAATTCCCACTAGTATATGAAAGTGACAACATATGAGACTCACTATATGAAAAACATGGTGCTACTTTCAAGCACAACATATGAGACTCGCTACATGAAGAACAAGGTGCTACTTTGAAGCACAAGTGTGGAAAAAGAGATAGTAACATTGCCCCTTTTTATTTATTTTCTTTTTTCTTTTTTCTTTCTTTTTTTTCTTTTTCTTTTTTTTCTTGTTTTTTTGGGCCTTTCTTTTTTTTTGGCCTTTATTTTTTTGGGCAATGCTCTAATAATGATGATCATCACACTTTCATTGATTACAACATATGAATTACAACTCGAAACTAGAACAAGATATTGTTGGGGAACGTAGTAATTTCAAAAACTTTCCTACGCACACGCAAGATCATGGTGATGCATAGCAACAAGAGGGGAGAGTGTTGTCCACGTACCCTCGTAGACCGAAAGCGGAAGCGTTAGAACAACACGGTTGATGTAGTCGTACGTCTTCACGGCCCGACCGATGAAGCACCGAAACTACGGCACCTCCGAGTTCTAGCACACGTTCAGCTCGATGACGATCCCCGGACTCTGATCCAGCAGGGTGTCGGGGAATAGTTCCGTCAGCACGACGGCGTGGTGAAGATCTTGATGTTCTACCGTCGCAGGGCTTCGCCTAAGCACCGCTACAATATTATCGAGGACTATGGTGGAGGGGGGCACCGCACACGGCTAAGAGATCTTAGAGATCAATTGTTGTGTCTAGAGGTGCCCCTGCCCCCGTATATAAAGGAGCCAAGGGGGAGGGGTTGGCCGGCCAAGGAGGGCGCGCCAAGGGGGAGTCCTACTCCCACCGGGAGTAGGACTCCCTTCTTTCCTAGTTGGAGTAGGAGAAGGGGGGAAGGAGGAGGGAGAGAGGAAGGAAGGGGGGGGGGCGCCCCCCTCTCCTTGTCCTATTTAGACTAGGGGAGGAGGGGGCGCGGCCCAGCCCTTGCCTCCTCTCTTCCTCTCCACTAGGGCCCATGTAGCCCATTAAGCCCCCGGGGGGTTCCGGTAACCTCCCGGTACTCCGGTAAAATCCCGATTTCACCCGGAACACTTCCGATATCCAAATATAGGCTTCCAATATATCAATCTTCATGTCTCGACCATTTCGAGACTCCTCGTCATGTCCATATTCTCATTCGGGACTCCTAACAAACTTCAGTACATCAAAACTCATAAACTCATAATGTAACTGTCATTGAAACCTTAAGCATGCGGACCCTACGGGTTCGAGAACTATGTAGACATGACCTAGAACTGTTTCCGGTCAATAACCAATAGCGGAACCTGGATGCTCATATTGGTCCTACATATTCTATGAAGATCTTTATCGGTCAAACCACACAACAACATACATTGTTCCCTTTGTCATCGGTATGTTACTTGCCCGAGATTCGATCGTCGGTATCTCAATACCTAGTTCAATCTCGTTACCGACAAGTCTCTTTACTTGTTACGTAATGCATCATTCCCTAACTAACTCTTTAGCTACATTGCTTGCAAGGCTTATAGTGATGTGCATTACCGAGAGGGCCCAGAGATACCTCTCCGACAATCGGAGTGACAAAACCTAATCTCGAAATACGCCAACTCAACATGTACCTTTGGAGACACTTGTAGAGCTCCTTTATAATCACCCAGTTATGTTGTGATGTTTGGTAGCACACAAAGTGTTCCTCCGGTAAACGGGAGTTGCATAATCTCATAGTTATAGGAACTTGTATAAGTCATGAAGAAAGCAATAACAACATACTAAACGATCAAGTGCTAAGCTAACGGAATGGGTCAAGTCAATCACATCATTCTCCTAATGATGTGATCTCGTTAATCAAATGACAACACATGTCTATGGTTAGTAAACATAACCATCTTTGATTAATGAGCTAGTCAAGTAGAGGCATACTAGTGACATTAAGTTTGTCTATGTATTCACACATGTATCATGTTTTCGGTTAATACAATTATAGCATGAATAATAAACATTTATCATGATATGAGGAAATAAATAATAACTTTATTATTGCTTCTAGGGCATATATCCTTCAGTCTCCCACTTGCACTAGAGTCATAATCTAGATTACACAGTAATGATTCTAACACCCATGGAGTCTTGGTGCTGATCATGTTTTGCTCGTGGAAGCGGCTTAGTCAACGGGTCTGCAACATTCAGATCCGTATGTATCTTGCAAATCTCTATGTCTCCCACCTGGACTTGGTCCCGGATGGAATTGAAGCGTCTTTTGATGTGCTTGGTCCTCTTGTGAAATCTGGATTCCTTTGCCAAGGCAATTGCACCAGTATTGTCACAGAAGATCTTCATTGGTCCCGATGCACTAGGTATGACACCTAGATCGGAAATGAACTCCTTCATCCAGACTCCTTCATTTGCTGCTTCCGAAGTAGCTATGTACTCTGCTTCGCATCTAGATCCCGCCACGACGCTTTGTTTAGAACTGCACCAACTGACAGCTCCACCGTTCAATATAAATACGTATCCGGTTTGCGATTTAGAATCGTCTGGATCAGTGTCAAAGCTTGCATCAATGTAACCATTTAGGACTAGCTCTTTGGCACCTCCATAAACGAGAAACATATCCTTAGTCCTTCTCAGGTATTTCAGGATATTCTTGATCGCTGTCCAGTGATCCACTCCTGGATTACTTTGGTACCTCCCTGCTAAACTTATTGCTAAGCATACATCAGGTCTGGTACACAACATTACATACATGATAGAGCCTATTGCCGAAGCATAGGGAACATCTTTCATTTTCTCTCTATCTTCTACTGTGGTCGGGCATTAAGTCTGACTCAACTTCACACCTTGTAATACAGGCAAGAACCCTTTCTTTGCCTGATCCATTTTGAACTTTTTCAAAACTTTATCAAGGTATGTGCTTTGTGAAAGTCCAATTAAGCATCTTGATCTTATCTCTATAGATCTTGATGCCCAATATGTAAGCAGCTTCACCGAGGTCTTTCATTGAAAAACTTTTATTCAAGTATCCCTTTATGCTATCCAGAAATTCTATATCATTTCCAATTAACAATATGTCATCTACATATAATATCAGAAATGCTACAGAGCTCCCACTCACTTTCTTGTAAATACAGGCTTCTCCAAAAGTCTGTATAAAACCATATGCTTTGATCACACTATCAAAGCGTTTATTCCAACTCCGAGATGCTTGCACCAGTCCATAAATGGATCGCTGGAGCTTACACACTTTGTTAGCACCTTTTGGATCGACAAAACCTTTCGGTTGTATCATATACAACTCTTCTTCCAGAAATCCATTCAGGAATGCAGTTTTGACATCCATTTGCCAAATTTCATAATCATAAAATGCGGCAATTGCTAACATGATTCGGACAGACTTAAGCATCGCTATGGGTAAGAAAGTCTCATCATAGTCAACCCCTTGAACTTGTCGAAAACCTTTTGCAACAAGTCGAGCTTTGTAGACAGTTACATTACCATCAACGTCAGTCTTCTTCTTGAAGATCCATTTATTCTCGATGGCTTGCCGATCATCGGGCAAGTCAACCAAAGTCCATACTTTGTTCTCATACATGGATCCCATCTCAGATTTCATGGCCTCAAGCCATTTTGCGGAATCTGGGCTCATCATCGTTTCCTCATAGTTCGTAGGTTCGCCATGGTCAAGTAACACGACTTCCAGAATAGGATTACCGTACCACTCTAGTGCGGATCTTACTCTGGTAGACCTACGAGGATCGGTAGTAACTTGATCTGAAGTTTCATGATCAATATCATTAGCTTCCTCACTAATTGGTGTAGTTGTCACTGGAACCGGTTCTTGTGATGAACTACTTTCCAATAAGGGAGCAGGTACAGTTACCTCATCAAGTTCTACTTCCCTCCCACTCACTTCTTTCGAGAGAAACTCCTTCTCTAGAAAGGATCCGAATTTAGCAACAAAAATCTTACCCTCAGATCTGTTATAGAAGGTGTACCCAATAGTCTCTTTTGGGTATCCTATGAAGACACATTTCTCCGATTTGGGTTTGAGCTTATCTGGTTGAAGTTTCTTCACATAAGCATCGCAGCCCCAAACTTTAAGAAACGACAACTTTGGTTTCTTTCCAAACCACAGTTCATAAGGCGTCATCTCAATGGATTTTGATGGTGCCCTATTTAACGTGAATGCGGCCGTCTCTAAAGCAAAACCCCAAAACGATAGCGGTAAATCAGTAAGAGACATCATAGATCACACCATATCTAGTAAAGTACAATTACGACGTTCGGACACACCATTTCGTTGTGGTGTTCCAGGTGGCGTGAGTTGCGAAACTATTCCGCATTGCTTCAAATGTAAACCAAACTCGTAACTCAAATATTCTCCTCCACGATCAGATCGTAGAATTTTTTTTCTTGTTATGATGATTTTCCACTTCACTCTGAAATTCTTTGAACTTTTCAAATGTTTTAGACTTGTGTTTCATCAAGTAGATATACCTATATCTGCTCAAATCATCTGTGAAGGTGAGAAAATAACGATACCCGCCGCGAGCCTCAATATTCATTGGACCACATACATCAGTATGTATGATTTCCAACAAACTAGTTGCTCGCTCCATAGTTCCGGAGAACGGCGTTTTTGTCATCTTGCCCATGAGGCACGTTTCACAAGTACCAAGTGATTCATAATCAAGTGATTCCAGAAGTCCATCAGTATGGAGTTTCTTCATGTGCTTTACACCAATATGACCCAAACGGCAGTGCCACAAATAAGCACTATCATTATCAACTCTGCATCTTTTGGCTTCAACATTATGAATATGTGCATCACTACTATCAAGATTTAATAAAAATAGACCACTCTTCAAGGGTGCATGACCCTAAAAGATAATACTCATATAAATAGAACAACCACTATTCTCTGATTTAAATGAATAACTGTCTCACATCAAACAAGATCCAGATATAATGTTCATGCTCAACGCTGGCACCAAATAACAATTATTTAGGTCTAAAGCTAATCCCGATGGTAGATGTAGAGGTAGCATGCCGATCGCGATCACATCGACTTTGGAACCATTTCCCACGCCATCGTCACCTTGTCCTTAGCCAATCTTCGCTTAATCCGTAGTCCCTGTTTCGAGTTGCAAATATTAGCAACAGAACCAGTATCAAATACCCAGGTGCTACTGCGAGCATTAGTAAGGTACACATCAATAACATGTATATCACATATACCTTTGTTCACTTTGCCATCCTTCTTATCCGCCAAATACTTGGGACAGTTCCGCTTCCAGTGTCCAGTCTGCTTGCAGTAGAAGCACTCAGTCTCAGGCTTAGGTCCATACTTGGGTTTCTTCTCTTGAGCGGCAACTTGTTTGCTGTTCTTCTTGAAGTTCCCCTTCTTCTTCCCTTTGCCCTTTTTCTTGAAACTGGTGGTCTTATTGACCATCAACACTTGATGCTCCTTCTTGATTTCTACCTCCGCAGCTTTTAGCATTGCGAAGAGCTCGGGAATAGTATTGTCCATCCCTTGCATATTATAGTTAATCACGAAGCTCTTGTAGCTTGGTGGCAGTGATTGAAGAATTCTGTCAATGACACTATCATCAGGAAGATTAACTCCCAGTTGAATCAAGTGATTATTATACCCAGACATTTTGAGTATGTCTTCACTGACAGAACTATTCTCCTCCATCTTACAGCTATATAACTTATTGGAGACTTCATATCTCTCAATCCGGACATTTGCTTGAAATATTAACTTCAACTCCTGGAACATCTCATATGCTCCATGACGTTCAAAACGTCGTTGAAGACCCGGTTCCAAGCCGTAAAGCACGGCACACTGAACTATCGAGTAGTCATCAGCTTTGCTCTGCCAGACATTCTTAACGTCGTCAGTTGCATCTGCAGTAGGCCTGGCACCCAGCAGTGCTTCCAGGACGTAATTCTTCTGTGCAGCAATGAGGATAATCCTCAAGTTACGGACCCAGTCCGTGTAGGTGCTACCATCATCTTTCAACTTAGCTTTCTCAAGGAACGCATTAAAATTCAACGGAACAACATCACGAGCCATCTATCTACAAGAAACATAGACATGCAAAATACTATCAGGTACTAAGTTCATGATAAATTTAAGTTCAATTAATCATATTACTAAAGAACTCCCACTTAGACAGACATCTCTCTAGTCATCTAAGTGATCACGTGATCCAAATCAGCTAAACCATGTCCGATCATCACGTGAGATGGAGTAGTTTCAATGGTGAACATCACTATGTTGATCATATCTACTATATGATTCACGTTCGACCTTTCGGTCTCCGTGTTCCGAGGCCATATCTGTATATGCTAGGCTCGTCAAGTTTAACCTGAGTATTCCGCGTGTGCAACTGTTTTGCACCCGTTGTATTTGAACGTAGAGCCTATCACACCCGATCATCACGTGGTGTCTCAGCACGAAGAACTTTCACAACGGTGCATACTCAGGGAGAACACTTCTTGATAATTAGTGAGAGATCATCTTAAAATGCTACCGTCAATCAAAGCAAGATAAGATGCATAAAGGATAAACATCACATGCAATCAATATAAGTGATATGATATGGCCATCATCATCTTGTGCTTGTGATCTCCATCTCTGAAGCACCGTCGTGATCACCATCGTCACCGGCACGACACCTTGATCTCCATCATAGCATCATTGTCGTTACGCCATCTATTGCTTCTACGACTATCACTACTGCTTAGTGATAAAGTAAAGCAATTACAGGGCATTTGAATTTCATACAATAAAGCGACAACCATATGGCTCCTGCCAGTTGCCGATAACTTCGGTTACAAAACATGATCATCTCATACAATAAAATATAGCATCACGTCTTGACCATATCACATCACAACATGCCCTGCAAAAACAAGTTAGACATCCTCTACTTTGTTGTTGCAAATTTTACGTGGCTGCTACGGGCTGAGCAAGAACCGTTCTTACCTACGCATCAAAACCACAACGATAGTTCGTCAAGTTAGTGTTGTTTTAACCTTCGCAAGGACCGGGCGTAGCCATACTCGGTTCAACTAAAGTGAGAGAGACAGACACCCGCCAGTCACCTTTAAGCAACGAGTGCTTGTAACGGTGAAACCAGTCTCGCGCAAGCGTACGCATAATGTCGGTCCGGGCCGCTTCATCTCACAATACCGTTGAACCAAAGTATGACATGTTGGTAAGCAGTATGACTTGTATCGCCCACAACTCACTTGTGTTCTACTCGTGCATATGACATCTACGCATAAAACCAGGCTTGGATGCCACTGTTGGGGAACGTAGTAATTTCAAAAAAAATTCTTACGCACACGCAAGATCATGGTGATGCATAGCAACGAGAGGGAGAGTGTTGTCCACGTACCCTCGTAGACCAAAAGCGGAAGCGTTAGAACAACGCGGTTGATGTAGTCGTACGTCTTCACGGCCCGACCGATCAAGCACCGAAACGACGACACCTCCGAGTTCTAGCACACGTTCAGCTCGATGACGATCCCCGGACTCCAATCCAGCAGGGTGTCGGGGAAGAGTTCCGGCAGCACGATGGCATGGTGACGATCTTGATGTTCTACCGTCGCAGGGCTTCGCCCAAGCACTGCTACAATATTATCGAGGACTATGGTGGAGGGGGGCACCGCACACGGCTAAGAGATCTTAGAGATCAATTGTTGTGTCTAGAGGTGCCCCCTGCCCCCGTATATAAAGGAGCCAAGGGGGAGGGGGTGGTCGGCCAAGGAGGGTGCGCCAAGGGGGAGTCCTCCCTTCTTTCCTAGTTGGAGTAGGAGAAGGGGGGAAGGAGGAGGGAGAGAGGAAGGAAAGGGGGCGGGGCGCCCCCCTCTCCTTGTCCTACTCAGACTAGGGGAGGGGGGCGCGGCCCAGCCCTTGCCTCCTCTCTTCCTCTCCACTAGGGCCCATGTAGGCCCATTAAGCCCCCGGGGGGTTCCGATAACCTCCCGGTACTCCGATAAAATCCCGATTTCACCCGGAACACTTCCGATATCCAAATATAGGCTTCCAATATATCAATCTTCATGTCTCGACCATTTTGAGACTCCTCTTCATGTCTGTAATCTCATTTGGGACTCCGAACAAACTTTGTTACATCAAAACTCATAAACTCATAATATAACTGTCATCGAAACCTTAAGCATGCGGACCCTACGGGTTCGAGAACTATGTAGACATGACCTAGAACTGTTTCCGGTCAATAACCAATAGCGGAACCTGGATGCTCATATTGGCTCCTACATATTCTATGAAGATCTTTATCGGTCAAACCACACAACAACATACATTGTTCCCTTTGTCATCGGTATGTTACTAACCCGAGATTCGATCATCGGTATCTCAATACCTAGGTCAATCTCGTTACCGGCAAGTCTCTTTACTCGTTACGTAATGCATCATTCCGTAACTAACTCTTTAGCTACATTGCTTGAAAGGCTTATAGTGATGTGCATTACCGAGAGGGCCCAGAGATACCCCTCCGACAATCGGAGTGACAAAACCTAATCTCGAAATACGCCAACTCAACATGTACCTTTGGAGACACCTGTAGAGCTCCTTTATAATCACCCAGTTACGTTGTGACATTTGGTAGCACACAAAGTGTTCCTCTGGTAAACGGGAGTTGCATAATCTCATAGTTATAGGAACTTGTATAAGTCATGAAGAAAGCAATAGCAACATACTAAACGATCAAGTGCTAAGCTAACGAATTGGGTCAAGTCAATCACATCATTCTCCTAATGATGTGATCTCGTTAATCAAATGACAACACATGTCTATGGTTAGGAAACATAACCATCTTTGATTAATGAGCTAGTCAAGTAGAGGCATACTAGTGACATTAAGTTTGTCTATGTATTCACACATGTATCATGTTTCCGGTTAATACAATTATAGCATGAATAATAAACATTTATCATGATATGAGGAAATAAATAATAACTTTATTATTGCCTCTAGGGCATATTTCCTTCAGATGTGACTCTATATGAATGCCTCTGGCGGTGTACCGGGATGGTGCAATGAATCAAGAGTGACATGTATGAAAAAATTATGCATGGTGGCTTTGCCCCAAATACGATGTCAACTACATCATCATGCAATGGCAATATGACACAAGTAATGTATGTTATGATGATGAATAGAACGGTGGAAATTTGCATGGCAATATATCTCGGAATGGCTATGAAAATGCCATAATAGGTAGGTATGATGGCTGTTTTGAGGAAGATATAAGGAGGTTTATGAGTGAAAAAGCGTATCATATCACGGGGTTTGGATGCACCGACGAAGTTTGCACCAACTCTCAAGGTGAGAAAGGGCAATGCACGGTACCGAAGAGGCTAGCAATGGTGGAAAGACAAAAGTGCGTATAATCCATGGACTCAACATTAGTCAAAAGAACTCATATACTTATTGCAAAAATTTAGAAGTCATCAAAAATCAAGCACTACGCGCATGCTCCTAGAGGGATAGATTGGTAGGAAAAGACCATCGCTCGTCCCCGACCACGACTCATAAGGATGCACAAGCCAAGTACACTTCATGTTTCAAATTTGTTACACAACTTTAACCATACGTGCATGCTACGGGACTTGCTAACTTCAACACAAGCATTCTTTAAATTCGTAATCACCCAACTAGCATGACTTTAATATCACTACCTCCATATCTCAAAACAATTATCAAGTATCAAATTGATCATAGCATCCAATTCACTTCCTATGATAGTTTTTATACCCAACTTGGATGCCTACTATTCTAGGACCAATTTATAACCATAGCAAATACCTTGCTATTCTAAGAGACTCTCAAAATAATATAAGTGAAGCATGAGAGACTAGCAATTTATACAAAATTAAGCCACCGCCGTGCTCTAAAAGATATAAGTGAAGCACTAGAGCAAAAACTATCAAGCTCAAAAGATATAAGTGAAGCACATAGAGTATTCTAATAAATTTCAATCAAGTGGGCTTCTCCCAAAAGGTGTGTACAGCAAGGATGATTGTGGGAAACTAAAAAGCAAAGACTAATATCATACACGACGCTCCAAGCAAAACACATATCATGTGGCGAATAAAAATATAGCTCCAAGTAAAGTTACCAATGAACGAAGACGAAAGAGGGGATGCCTTCCCGGGGCATCCCCAAGCTTAGGCTTTTGGCTATTCTTGAATATCTTGGGGTTCCATGGGCATCCCCAAGCTTAGGCTTTTGCCACTCCTTATTCCATAGTCCATCAAATCTTTACCCAAAACTTGAAAACTTCACAACACAAAACTCAATAGGAAATCTCATAAGCTCCGTTAGTGAAAGAAAACAAAACCACCACATAAGGGACTGTAATTAACTCATTATTTATTTATTTTGGTGGTAAACCTACTGTATTCCAAGTTCTCTATGGTTCATACCACTTAATACTAGCCATAGATGCATCAGAATAAGCAAACAACGCACAAAAACAGAATCTGTCAAAAACAGAACAGTCTGTAGAAATCTATAACTAATGCAAACTTCTGGAACTTTAAAAATCCTAACAAAATAGGAAATCCTGGGAAATTTGTCTATTGATCAGCAGCAAAATTAGTCAACACAAAAGAACGTTTCTGTGATTTAACAAAACTAATTTCGTGCGCGCTAAGTTTCTGTTTTTCAGCAGAATCAAATTAACTATCACCGTAGGTTATCCTATAGGTTCTACTTGGCACAAACACTAATTAAAACATAAAAACACATCTAAATAGAAGGTAGATACAAAATTTATTACTAAACATAAACAAAAACAAAAAACGCAAATAAAATTGGGTTGCCTCCCAACTAGCGCTATCGTTTAACGCCCCTAGCTAGGCATAAAAGCGAAGATAGATCTAAGTAGTGCCATCTTAATTTTCAGTTTTTTAGTGGAGTCATGCTCGAATCCGGGAGGTTCTTTACGTTTCCCTTCATACTCGGAAATATTTAGATCTAAAGAATCCAACCACTTATTGCAAAGAGTAATCAACATATTCATGCGGTGAAGATTTCCGCTAACACTTTTAAGAGGCTCAAGAGACTTTTGTAATATTTTTGTTACTTCACAAATCTTCCCAAACACTTGTGTTTATTCTTGGGTAGGATGTGGTCCTCCCTTTTGAGGTAGTTTTCCCACTATTCCCTCTATAATTTCATGCGCAATACTAGGATCAATTTCAATAAAATTTCCCTTGGCAATGCAATCCAAGAGTTGTCTATGCGTCATATTTAACCCAACATAAAAATTGCGAAGAAGAATTCTAAAGTTCACCTCAAGGGTGCACTTGCGATAAGATTCCATCATCCTATACCAAGCATCTTTTAAGTTTTCTCCTTGCCTTTGCTTGAAGTGAAGAACTTCAAACTCGGGAGACATAGGAGCGGATAAGGGACTAGCCATAACGACAAGGCAAACGAAAGAGAGAAGAAGATTGGGAAAGAGAGGGCAAATAAAACGGCAAGGGTGAAATGAGGGAGAGGAAAACGAGAAGCAAATGGAAAATAATGTAAATGCGAGGGAGATGAGTTTGTGATGGGTACTTGGTATGTCTTGACTAGAGCGAAGACCTCCCCGGCAACGACGCCAGAAATCCTTCTTGCTACGTCTTGAGCTTGCGTTGGTTTTCCTTTAAGAGGAAAGGGTGATGCAACAATAGTAGCGTAAGTATTTTCCTTAGTTTTTGAGAACCAAGGTATCAATCCAGTAGGAGGCTCCTCAAAAGTCCCACGCACATACACAAACAAACAAAGAACTCGCAACCAACGCAATAAAGGGGTTGTCAATCCCTTCACGCCCACTTGCGAAAGTGAGATCTGATAGAGATAGTATGATAAGATCAATATATTTTTGGTATTTTATAATATAGATGCAAAAAGTAAAGATGCAAATAAAAGTAGATTGAAAGCTTATATGATAAAATATAGACCCCGGGGCCATAGGTTTCACTAGTGGCTTCTCTGAAGATAGCATAAGTATTACGGTGGGTGATCAAATTACTGTCAAGCAATTGATAGAAAAGCGAATAATTATGAGATTATCTAGGCATGATCATGTATATAGGCATCACGTCCGTGACAAGTAGACCGACTCCTGCCTGCATCTACTACTATTACTCCACACATCGACCGCTATCCAGCATGCATCTAGAGTATTAAGTTCATAACAACAGAGTAACACATTAAGAAAGATGACATAATGTAGATGGATAAACTCAAGCAATATGATATAAACCCCATCTTTTTATCCTCGATGGCAACAATACAATACGTGCCTTGCAACCCTTTCTGTCACTGGGTAAGGACACCGCAAGATTGAACGCAAAGCTAAGCACTTCTCCCATGGCAAGAAAGATCAATCTAGTAGGCCAAACCAAACTAATAATTCGAGGAGACTTGCAAATATAACTCAATCATACATAAAAGAATTCAGAAGAGATTCAAATATTTCTCATAGATAAACTTGATCATAAACCCACAATTCATCGGATCTCGACAAACACACCGCAAAAAGAGTTACATCAAATAGATCTCCACAAGAGAGGGGGAGAACATTGTATTGAGATCCAAAAAGAGAGAAGAAGCCATCTAGCTAATAACTATGGACCCGAAGGTCTGTGGTAAACTACTCACAACTCATCGGAAGGGTTGTGGTGTTGATGTAGAAGCCCTCCATGGTCGATTCCCCCTCCGGCAGAGCGCCGGCGGAGGCTCCAAGATGGGATCTCGCGGATACAGAAGGTTACGGCGGTGGAAATTGTTTTTCGTTGGCTCCCTGGATGTTTTCGGGGTATGTAGGTATATATAGGAGGAAGAAGTACGTCGGCGGTCACTCGAGGGGCCCGGGAGACAAGGGGTCCGCCTAGGAGGGGTGGGCGCGCCTTCCTATCTCCTGGCCGCCTCGATTGCTTCTTGACTTGCACTCCAAGTCCTCTGGATCATGTTCGTTCCAAAAATCACGCTCCCGAAGGTTTCATTCCGTTTGGACTCCGTTTGATATTCATTTTCTTCGAAATAGTGAAATAGGCAAAAAAAAACAGCAATACGGGCTGGGCCTCCGGTTAGTAGGTTAGTCTTGAAAATGATATAAATGCGTAAAATAAAGCCCATAAACATCCAAAAGGGGGGGTAATATAATAGCATGGAACAATCAAAAATTATAGATACGTTGGAGACGTATCACATATCCAATGGATAATATTGAAGCTAGTGACACACTATACAGTAGTATTAGGGCGTGTTTGGTTGCGTGCATATGGCCCAGCCTGGCCCGCGCGGGAAGAAAGTGGCCCGTTTGGTTGCTTGCTTACTGTGCGGCCCGCATGGCATGAACCTTAAAGCACCTCCAGGCCAGGCCCAGGGGAAACGCCCGAATCGGTAGTAGCTCGCGAGCCTGGCTCGAGCGACGCAGGGGAGGGCAACACGTTTCTCTCCTCGTGCGACCAAGGAGATGGCGTGAGCTCGTCTGCGTTGCAGAAAAAACAGCGGGATGATTTCGGCTCACCTCCCGCCGAGTTCGCCCCTATTTAGCCCCCTCCCTCACCACCCCAATTCCCGCCACCATTCTTCCCCCTTTCGAGCTTCCCCACCGACGCGCATCGGCACCAACGAGTAGGTAAGCGGTGCATCTTCATCAGCCGGTGATCCACGGCATCGGCGATCCTTCACCGGCCGACGGTGATCTTCTACGACCGTTCCCCCCTCGTCCTCGAGCCACAGCCATGGCCTCTGTGAGTCCAATCCCCCTTTCTCTTTGTTCCTTCTAGCTAGATCTGAGCTGCAGCTAGGGTTTGTTGTAGATGCATGGTTGATTAGTGCTTTGATCTGTGAGCTCATATGGTTGATTGCTATGCTGCGGTTGCAATTTGTGGTAGGGTTAGATGTTTAAGCATGTGGTAGGCTAGATTAGTAGTAGAGTTTGAAGTTGAACCTTGTGCTTGTGTTGATTCGTGCTTAGATATGTGATTTGTAACTATTGGTGGTCCATTTGTAGCATGCTGTTTGTTGTAGATGTATGTTCCTGCTCATAGATTATCCAATATGCTTAGTATGATAGCGATGACCATGTTCTTAGTATGATAGTGATGAAGCATGTGCTTGGTATGATAGTGATGAACCATGTACATGTATGCTCCTGTTTTCATGGATTGTCCGGTATGTTGTGTGATATTCTTATTGTCAATGCATGCTACGATTGTAGGACATGACCACACAGACACAAGATCTTAGTCAGGCCCTTGTCATGTCCGACAACCCATTTGCTCCATCATTTGTCGAGGACTCGCAACCTATGTCCGAGATGGCACCTGATTTAGAGGTGCTCACGTCTGATTCTGTCTATGTACCAGTAGTGCTCGTTGAGCAAACTCCTGCTGCTGCTGCTGCCGCTGCACTCAAGGTAGCAACAGCAAAGGAAAAGAAGGATGGAAGGTCGAACAACATGAAGTGGCAGCCGTTCATGTCTACGTTCATGCTGAACAAGATGTGTGAGCTCATATCTAGTGGAGTTAGGACTGACAAGGCCTTCAAGGAGGTGCACTTGAACACCGTTGCAAAACAGGTGTTCGAGTTCTGTGGGCAGGAGGTGTCCGCCACCCAGGTGTACAACCACCTGAGGAAGTGGAGAGGTCGATGGATCCAAGTGTCCAAGCTGAGAGACCTTAGCGGTGCCTCATGGGATGAGAACACTTGCTCCATAGTTCTAGAGGCAGAGCACTACGCCGGCCATGTCGCGGTTAGCTCACAACCTCTTCCTTTTCATACTGTCCACCATTGCCTACTCCTAATCGCAACTAACAACACTTGTGTTTCATTCTTAGGACCACCCAAGGGACGTTGAGTTCCTCAACACACCCATATAGAACTACAACCAGATCCAACACATCTTCTCCTTCGGGCTGGCAACTGGGAAGCATGCCATGGGCTCAGGGGAGCCTCTTGGTTCTCCCATGCCAGACTTCCCTGGGACCCCAGACGTCGAGGTCCTTGATGTCCATGACAAGCCCTTCGAGAAGCCCTTCGACAAGCCCTTTGACCCCGTCCATGATAGGAAGAGGAAGAGAGGAGGCCTGATGGAGGAGGAGATCAATGTCTTTTGCAGCATGACTGAGGCAGTGAAGGAGGTGGCAACAACCATCAGGGAGTGCAAGCCCCTCGACATCCACCATGACCTGTATGGCACTGCCATGACCTAGGGTGGCTTCAGGGATGAAGCTTTCATGACAGCTCTCAGCCACCTGCTTGACAAAAGGCCCAGGGTGTTGGGTTCATTGCCATGGCAGACGCTCACATGGTGATGTGGCTCAGGAGCTAGCTGGGCAAGCACTACTACTAGAGTAGTGCTACCTGTGAGCGTGCATGATCCCCGACGGCGATGGCGGTGGCGACGATGGCGACGATGATGATGACGACGTACATCTTGTGTAGCTAGGGCTAGAAAACTATTTGATGGTCTGTATATTTTGGTGAGGTGGTACATACTAACCCCTCATGATGATGGTGAACTTGTGGTGGTAGAACGATACCCTCTTTTGGATGTGGTGGTAGGAGAACACCATGGTAGTGCTAGGTAGAACTTGCTATGCCGTATGATCATGCATGCTTTACTTCTTCTCTTCTACTCCATTGTTGTTTGTGTGCTACTTTGCTTGCTACTTGTGTGCTCCATTGATTTGCTGCTTCAACTCTTTATTTTGTGCATTGCTAGGGAAAGTGGTATGCCGTGTTCATCGGTAAGGCTCCAGGGGTTTACAGTTCATGGGAAGACAGTGCACAAGTGGCATCGTATAGCAACAACAGCCATAGAGGGTTCAAGACTAGGCAGACAGCAAAACAAGCTTACTCCGACTGGGTGCAAAAGCACGGAGGCAGTAGTGTTGACAGTGGCAAGGTTGGATCAAAGTGGAAGGTGCTAAGGTGGATTGTCAGTTTGGGCTGAAGCTGAAGAACTTCATCATCTTTGCTAAGTTCATCGCCATTGCTGTGATGTGGCATTGGTGTGCTAGGTGTGATCATTGTGGGTAAGCTCACCAACTAGGGTACAAGGTAAGCACACCATGTACGCCGTATGCAACCACACGCCATGTTCATGTGCCGCTTGGGCCAATGCAGGCAACCAAACAAAGTTTACTTGCGTATTACCTAATGCAGGGACCCTGTATGCAAGCAACCAAACAACTTGTAGATGACGCATTTGGGGCTGTTTTTGCTCAACCAGGCTGGACTATGATGTGTATGCAATGCAGCTAATGTTCACAACTTGAACCAGACACGCCCTATGTAGAGACCATGATCCCAATGGACTGAAGGCTCTGTGCTTAAGTGTCATCCCTGGATCGGTATGCTGATACACACAGTACTCGAGAAATTATAATAGAGTTCAGTCACACACTTATTATGTCGAGTCCTCATAAAGAGTATTTATTGCATGAATAATATGGCTGAAGGCCATCTAAGAAAAATTACGGCGGAAGCTTCGAAGATAAATGAGTCCATCAACTCCAACGGCATAGCTGAGTGCATGACAACGACCTATCACACCTTATTCTTCGTCGGTAAAGTCTGCAACAGGAGATGTTGCAGCCGTGTAGGTCAGCACATGGAATATGCTGGCATAGTTACACTGTAGAGCAAATGAATGCAAAGAAACTATATCTACATGCATATTTGGCTGGTTGGAGGCTCTAAGTTTAATGTTTTGCATAAAGCTAATTTTTCCCTACAACAAAGGAATAAATTTTATTTACTACAAAGTTATACCAATATTTGAGAAGGTTCCTCTAACTCAAATCCCACAATTAACCAAGTATCATCATTAAACCCAATTCATTAATTAGAGAATGATGAGATTAACAATAATATCCACTTCTAGATACTCAAGATGTCCATAACTAGGGACATGGCTAGCCATGATTAGTTTGTACACTCTGCAGAGGTGTCACACTTTTCCCCACAAGACTCGACTGCATCCATGATCGGAAGATTGAGACATAGTCTTTCTGAAGCATTAACTCTCTACTCTGGGTAGACCGGCACACCTACTTTCCCCTACATCTGCTAGTCCACCTCTTCAAGAGCTCACACAACTTACTCAACTATGCCAGAGCCCATAATGGCTTGTGGCTGCAAACGGAAGTTTCTAGGCATGAAATATTATATAATCCCTTTGAGCCTGGGTGGCAAACCGAGGGAAAATCTCATGGGTACTCCGGGATTCCCATGGGCAAGCACTGGTTTCTCCAGGTGCCCCAACCAATCCACCCAGATGTGTATTAAAATTGCCACCTTAATGTTATCCAAAATTATTATCTCTCACAACTTCCATGTACATCATGATCCAATCCCCGTCTACGAGCATGGCTAAGCAATAATTGAGCATAACGTATATTCCCGGGATGATCAAAGGTAATAGTTTCCTACCTCAAGTACTACAACCAAACCACATGTTCCCAATCCTACTCATGCAAATACTTGAGGGGCAAAACTAATGCATAGTAAAAACTGGGTATTGAAAACTATGATCAAAGTGTAGCTTTCCTTGCTGACGATCGGAAAACTCTAGAGATTCGTAGTAAAAAGCTTCGCACTCTGGAAAATCTAGCGTAGACAAACAATAGCATACATAAGCAATCAAGCAAACGATGCAAAGAGAAAACGAATAAAAGATCCAAAGAACTTGAAAACAAGCAAATAATTAATCAAACAGAAAACAAATTCTAACAGCACTAAATTTATCTGGATTAGATCTTAACAGTAGGTACATGTGATTAGCTACGATTTGCAAAAAGAATCAACTCAAATGGAGCTACGAAACTCAAGATACGAACAAAACAAGATCAAATTCTAATCTGAACTAAACTCAAATTTTAAATTGTCAAAATCGTGTTCAAGTTGGTTTACTCGATAGATGGGATCGCTCTAAAGATTTAGGCATTGGTTTCGTCTAATTTGGACAAACGAGCTAAAAGTTGTGCTAGTTTTAAGATCAGGGGCTAATCTCCGAAGAAAATATTCCCGGGTAGGTCCCTGGGCGAAAACTAAAATAAAAAGAAAAATCCTATCGAACGAACTTCGCTCCAGAACCTAATCTAATGAATTCCTTCCCTACAGAAGACAAACAAGTGAACGTTCGATAATTATACTAATAAAAAAATAAAACCAATCTAATACGAAAACCGAAAAAAGGGGTTTGGTTCGGTTTTTATACCGATTCGGCGACGGCGGGATCGGGCTTGACGGCGACGGCTCCGGCGAGGCAGGTGATACGTCTCCAACGTATCTATATTTTTTTATTGTTCCATGCTATTAGATTATCCATCTAGGATGTTTTATATGCATTTATATGCTATTTTATATGATTTTTGGGATTAACCTATTAACCTAGAGCCCAGTGCCAGTTTCTGTTTTCTCCTTGTTTTTGAGTTTTACAGAAAAGTAATACCAAATGGAGTCCAATTGACATGCCAATTTTTGATGATTTTTTATGGACCAAAAGAAGCCCCTGGAGCGAAAGGGTTGGGCCAGTAGAGTCCCGGGCTACCCACGAGGGTAGGGGCGCGCCCACCCTGCTGGGCACGCCCCCTGTCTCGTGGACAGCCCAGAGACCTCCCTGACTTATTCCCGACGCCAAAAATTCCTATAAAAACTGAAACCTCCAGAAAATAACCTAGATCAGGAGTTCCGCTGCCACAAGCCTCTGTCGCCACCAAAAACCAATCGAGACCCTGTTTCGGCACCCTGCCGGAGGGGGGATCCCTCACCGGTGCCCATCTTCATCATCCCGGCGCTCTCCATGATGAGGAGGGAGTAGTTCACCCTCGGGGCTGAGGGTATGTACCAGTATCTATGTGTTTGATCTCTCTCTCTCTCTCTATCTCTCTCTCTCTCGTGTTCTTGATATGGCACGATCTTGATGTATCGCGAGCTTTGCTATTATAGTTGGATCTTATGACGTTTCTCCCCCTCTACTCTCTTGTAATGGATTGAGTTTTCCCTTTGAAGTTATCTTATCGGATTGAGACTTTAAGGATTTGAGAACACTTGATGTATGTGTAACGCCCTGGATCCGATGCGCCAGGTGTCTGCCAGTTATTCGTCTTTGTTGCCATGTCATTTGCTTGCGTGTTGCATTTTATCATGTCACCTTGTGCATTTCATTTTGCATACGTGTTCGTCTCATGCATCTGAGCCTTTTCACCGTTGTCCGTTTTGCAATCCGGTGCTCCTATGCCCTCCGGCGTTCCTCTTTCGTCTCTCATTGTGAGCGGATGTTAAACTTTCTCGGAATGGCCCGAGGCTTGCCAAGTGGCCTTGGTATACCACCGGTAGACCGCCTGTCAAGTTTCGTGCCATTCGGAGGTCGTTTGGTACTCCAACGGTTAACCGGGTAACCGCAAAGCCCCTCTCCCTTTGCAGCCCAACATCCCTTCCAAACTGGCCCAAAACCTATCTAACTCCCCTCCATGCTCTCGGTCATTCGATCACGATCGCGTGGCCGAAAACCGCTCCTCATTTGGACTCTCCTAGCTCCCTCCACCTATAAAAACGTCCTCCCCATCCAAATTCGCGGATGTTTCCTACCCTAACCCTAGCGTTTTCCCCTCTCCGCGCCCGGACATGTCCGATCCCGCCGGACGCATCTGCGCCGCCACCCGGAGCCAGTGGCATCGCGCCATGTGACCTCCCGCCGCCGTCTGCGCCGCCGGCCCGCAGGGCCC